>NC_092385.1:12242658-12575515 GCF_030028105.1 Mobula birostris | reverse complement strand
TAAGTGGCCCACTCCAATTCCAATTATCTAACATTTCCTATTTTTTGTTCCTAAGCCCCATCTGAATTATAAAACGACTGCCAATTCCCAGTGACTCAGCTGGAATATGATTTCAGTTAAAGGCTACATTCAGAAAACTATGGCAATATCTTCCAGATAATAGATATTTTCATGAATGGCACCTAAGCAGATGTGTTATTGGCTGCAAGGGAATCCACTTAGACAAAGCACCACTAATGACATTTTCTTTCCTTAAAGCATTCAGTCACATTGATATTAATGACACTTATTTAAAACAAAATCATGGACTTCTGCAGCCGAAAGAAAACGTCTATTCAGCCAATTAAATCTACGCCAGCAGTGTGCAAGTGCAATTCAACTGACCCACTGCAAGGTTATTGTCATTCAACCACACACATGTATACACCTAAACAAAACAATATTCCTCTGAGATCTAGATGTAAAACACAGTACAAAAGAAAATCACATATCACATAAAATAACATTAACACAATATTAAGATACTGTAATAAAAATATTATATATATGTACAAGTTGACATAAAGTGCCAACTTAGTTAAAAATACAACATTTATGCTACTGGCACTGTAATAAATGCTATGTTCTAAGGGGTTTCATGATGCTCAGAAGTCTCACAGCCTGGGGAAAGAAGCTGTCACCCAGACTAACAGTCCTTATTCTTATACTGTGGTACCCTCTGTCTGATGGCAGGAGGCCAAAGAGAGGGTGGGAGTGATGGAAGAGATCCTTGACAATGCGGAGGGCTCTGCGAATGCCACACTTTTCCGTACATGTCCTGGATGATGAGGTGAGGGAGACCTCGATGATTATCTCAGTAGTCCTCATAATCCATTGCAGGGTCTTGTGGTCAGGTGCCTTGCAATTCTCATACCAGACTGTGATACAGCTGGTCAGGACATTTTCAACAGTACGCTGGTGGTTAGAATGGGGTGGGGGGAGGAGGGAAGAGCCTCGCTTGCCTTAATCCCTTCAGATGCTGCTGTGCTTCCTTGAATAAGACTGTGATGTTGAGGACCAGGTGAACTCATCTATGATGTGAACTTCACTACCACACACTTTCACTACAACCCTACAATTTCCTTATCCATTTTCCTTTCTTATACCATGATGGAAGCCAACATCTCCACCCAACCTTCCTGTACAAATGACTTGGAAGCCAATGAGCACCATTTAGTTGTGCTGCTTCCAAATCCATCACCCACATTATTTCTCCCTTCCTCTGTGCCCTGTTCCATTGTTAAACTGCTTTTCATTATTTGCTTTCTGCTTCACCACAATAGCTCCATTGTACTCCATCCTACATTCCACCTGGAATTGAAAACAAGTCAGCTTTCTTCTGTTGATTTTGAAATGCCACAAAAGGTTGACTAAAAATAGAAGTATAAGCATTTAAACAGAGCCATGCAAACCTAGAGAAATATTTAAAGCTACAAATGTAAAGGAGCAATAATTGATTACATATTTGTCATTAACACTTGCATTTTTTTTGCTTGCCTTGAGCAAGCGTGTCACTTGATTTATTAGAACTCAAAATCTCAATTGTTTCACAATGGAGAATTCAACACTTCCTAGCATCTCTTACTAACCATTGATCACAAAAACTTTTGTAGATCTTTAGAAGAAAGCACACATTGAACATGTATGCTCAAAGAAAGCAAACCCTCTGCATGATTCCAAGGAGTGAATAATTGGAATGGTGAAATGTTTAAGGGAAACTTCACTCCGAGGCCAGCGAGAGTGCAGAATGAGTGGCCAGCAGTAGTGGTGAATGTGGGGTTGATTTCAATATTTAAGAGAAACGGAGAGGGACATGGATGGGATGAATATGGAATCAATAGTCCAGGTAGAGGTTGATGGAACTAGGCAGATTAATAGTTCAGCAAGGATTAAATGGGCCAAAGGACCTCTTTTTGTGTTGTGTTCTATGACTCTAAGATTTCCTTTGAAAGCATGTAGGATTATGGGTACACTGTGAACACATGATACTCAGAAAGGGCATCTTGCTTTGGATGCAAGTACAATGCTGTTTTCCTATAAAACTAACACTTCATAAGCATACTGCACTAAAACTGAATTGAAGCTACATCATTATCAGAGTAACATAGCAGTTAGCATGACACTATTACAGCTTGGGAAGTTCTGGAGTCTGGAGTTCAATTCCGGCATCGTTCTGTAAGGAGTCTCTGTACGTCCTCCCTGTGGAATATCCTCCCCAGGTGCTCTGCTTTCCTCATAGTCCAAAGATATACCGAGTAGCTTAATTAGTCATGATAAAATTGCCCCATGATTAGGTTAGGGGTAAATCGGGGTGTGGGGCTGCTGGTGCAACGTGGTTCAACAGGCCAGAGGGGGCACTGTATAATTAAATAAATAAATCTAATTTGTAGAGTGAATAAGCATAGAATCAGGAGGAGTCTATTATTCCTCATGAGGGAACAATAAATACCTCTTTAATAATCCAGCAGCTGTATCCTGAGGAGTGCACTGTCCGGCAGGTAAAGTTCTATTCACTCAATTACAGACGGGTAATCTTGCACAAATATTGTATGACTTGAGCTAAAACAGGTCTTCCAATATAGAAAATGAAATAGTGTATTAACTTTAAGAAACATAAATATACTGTTTAGGTTTAGCCAAGTACTAATATTTAGTTTCACATTAACAACCACTTCAAGCATTATCCCAAAATATTTTAAGATTAGCACCAAAGTTATGTACTCCCTGCTGAACAGGAAGGAAATTATTAAAATAGGATATGAAGTCAAGATTTTCCTATCTGATACATCAGCTCCAAGGATTTGTGGTTTCCAGCAATAGCAATGATTTCAGGACAGCAGAGCAGCCAATTATATTGTAGAATTTTCAACGCGAATCAGGAAATAAGTTCTTACTTTTAAATGTTACCTTCAGTGATCACAAGTCCTGGTTATGCAACTACTAACACTAGGCAGACAATCTCTGAATAGTATAGATAATGGCTGGAGTCACCCATCTTGTAAAGTCACTGCCTAGAAGGTAACAATGGCAAACTACTTCTGTAGAAAAAAATGGACAAGAACAATCATGGTCATGGAAAGACCATGATCGCCCACATTGTACGACATGGCACATAACGAACAGACTTTCAGTGAAATAGAATTTGGAACATACACAGATACTAAAGTAGACATTCAAGAACACAATTTTCTTTTTTTTTTAAAAAAAACACATTTATTCCACGTATGCACAATCCACGTTAAACTTTGTTTTACAAAGTCAGAGAAGTGATCCAGAGGCAATTACAGCTTAATAAACCCCCAAAAAAAGCAATCACTCGAAAATTAACTTCATTTTTTGCTGTAAAGATATTTTGTATAACATCAAGCTCTTTCATTTCATGGGTTCCATCATAATGAGATCAGTGAAGACTGCACCACTATACCATGAAGGAACTGGAAATCACTGAAAGCAGAGTGAGGATTTCTACATCTAACTGCCCACATGTATATTCTAGTTGTTGCTCAAACAGTTCCTCCATTATAATAGCAAGATGAATTACCTTGTGGTTGTCCTCGTGTTTCCTTGTATTGTAGTTAATGCTTTAAATTATTTCATCCTGGCAAATCACTGAAGAAAGGAAAAATTATTTGGATGCTTCATTGGCCCATTAGGTTCCCACATATTTCCTGCATATGGTTGGATTGTTGTTTCTCTCCACGCCCTGTGGCGCACTGGGTGGTAACCCTGCCGTTTCTTTAGCACTTGTCTGTTTTTTTAAAACTGAGGCCAAGTTGCTAGCTCAACACTCAACCCAGCACAGATGGAATGCATGCGAGGAGCCAGCTGGATTCGAACCCGTGATCACTCAACTCAAGGTCTAGTGCAAACGTCACTACACCGCTGGCCAGCCAAGTATATGGTTAGAGAGAAATGGTACAAATTCTTTCATCTGTAAAATTACAACACAACCCACTGAAATCCATGGGAGATTTTGAAATCTAATTTTGTATTCATTAGCTTGAGTTTATCATGAACCAGAAACTTGCGAAATTCATGTTGCATGTTTTACTATCTCAAGAGCTGATGAAGCTAATAGCCTACATACTACATAATAAATTCATTATTACATGTATGCATAATTGCAGTGTGTATACATTATTAGATGTAGAGGCGAGAGTAGATATTGGACTGCTGGCAAAAATAAATAAATCAATAAATATAGAGGGCTATGCGGAAGGGAAATTCTAGGCAGCTTCCAGAGTAGGTTACATGGTCAACACAACATTGTGGGCAGAAAGGCCTGTAATGTGCTGTAGATTTTCTATGTTCTATGACACTGGAGAGGTAATAGTGGAGGACAAAGAAATGGCTAATGAACTTAAAGTATTTTGCGTCAGTCTTCACTGTGGAAGACACTAGCAGTATACCAGAAATGAGAGTGTTACAGGGCAGAATTGGGTGTTGTTGCTGTTACTAGGGAGAAGGTGCTTGGGAAACAAAGTCACTTGGACCATATGAACTATGCCTCAGAGTTCTGGAAGATGTCACTGAAGAGATTCTGGAAGCATTAGTACTGATCTTTCAAAAATCAACAGATTCTGGCAAGGTTTCGGAAGACCGGAAAATTGCAAAATCACTATTCTTGAGAAGGGAGCAAGGCAAAAGAAAGAAAAGTATAGGCCAATTAGCCTGACTTCAGTGGTTGAAAAGATTACTAAATGAAGCTTTAGGGGTGCATGATAAAGGCAGCCAAAGTAAGCATGGTTTCCTTAAGGGTATTAAGGGTGTTACAGGGCAGAATTGGGTAGAAGATGGTTTGATTAGGCAGGGTTGGAATAAAGGGGTTTATTCTAGTTGGCTGCCAGTGACAAATAGTGTTCTGCAGGAGATGGTATTGGGACCACTTCTTTTCAAGTTATATGTCAATGAATTGATGATGGAATTGATTACTTTGTGGCCAAGTTTGATGATACAAGAATAGATGGAGAGGCAGGTAGTGTTGAAGAAGCAGGGTATCTGCAAAAGGACATGGAAAGATTGGGAGAATGGGTAAAGAAGTGGCAGAGGGAATATAGTGTAGAGAAGTGTATGGTCATGCACTTTAGTAGAAGGAACAAAAGCATAAGCTATTTTCTAAATGAGAAGAAAATTCAAAAATCAGAGCTGCAAAGCAACTAAGGAATCCATGTGCAAGATTCCCTGAAGGTTAACTTGCAGGTTGAGTCGGTGGTAAGAAAGGCAAATGCAATTTGGGATTTATTTCAAGGAGACAAGAATATAAGAGTAGGGATGTGATGCTGAGGCTTTATAAGGCATTGGTCAGACTGCACTTGGAGTACTGAGCAGTTTTGGGCCTGTTTTCTAAGAAAAGATGTGCTGACATTGGAAAGGGTCCAGAGGAGGTTCACAAGAATGATTCTGAGAATGAAAGGGCTACTGTATGAGAAGCATTTCATGGCTCTGGGCCTGTACTCTCCAAAGTTTAGAAGAATGGGGCGGGGGGGGGGGAGAATCTCACAGAAACATGTTAAAATGCTGAAAGGTCTAGAAAGAGTGGATACCGAGAGTATGTTTCCTATGATGGGTGAACCTAGGACCAGAAGGCACAGCCTCAGAATAGAGGGGCATCAATTTAGAACAGAGATGAGAAGGAATTACTTTAGCTAGAGGGTGGTGAATTTGTGGAATTTATTGCCACGGACAGCCGTGGAAACCAAGTTATTGAGTGTATTTAAAGCACAGGTTGATAGATTTTTGGTTAGTCAGGGCATCAAACGTTATGGAGAGAAGGCAGGAGAATGGGGTTGAGATGGATAACAAATCAGCAATGATAAAAATGGCAGAGCAGACACAACAAGCTGAGTGGACTAATTCTGCTCCTATGTCTTAAGGTCTAATTTTCAAACTGGCTGTTGAAATACTACTACAGAAAGAGAAAAAGTATTGAGTCCACAGCCTTAAACTATTAACTGGTTTACTTTTAACCACTGCAGTGACGAATACTGTGTAGTTTTCACAACAGAGAGGAAAAAACATTTCTTATCATCCTCAGTTGTAAATAATAAAACTGTAAGCTACTAACAATTTATACATTGGTAGCCGGTGATTCAGATCCTGGAGTCCTTCCACTTTGCCTTTTATAGCTTTCTTCCAGCCAACCTTCTCTTACTGAGCTGACAAGATTTCCCCATACATTGCTCACTGAGCTTTCAGATCTTATCAGGGACCACAGATCAAATTTATTCGCCATATATACTTGCACTTATTAGCAATTTGCTGTGGGGTGTTGGTCAGGGTGTGACATGCAACAATTACAAAGAATAAATAATATATAAAAATTTAGGAATTACCTAAAAATAAAAGAAGCTAATAAAGTCAGTGGTTAAAGGACAGATATGGAATAAAACATGCATAAATTAATAAATACCAGCATGTATTTGCAACGCAAACAGCATTATAAAAAGTGACTTAAAGTGTCCACAGTGCAGTGCAGTGATGGGGGTAATAGGGGAGGGTCAACTGGAATGGTTGATCAGACTAACTGCCTGAGGGAACAAACTTTTAAGATGGTGTGAAGTTTTTGTTTTAATAGCCTTATAGCGCTTTCAAGAAGGATGCTTTGGAAAAGGTATTTTGCAGGATGGGTAGAGTACATAATGATTTTTTCACTGAGCTTTTCTTTGTCCTGGACACATAAAAGTACTGTAGTAATGGTAGACTGCAGCCAATAACCTTTTCTGCTGACCTGATAGTTCGCTATAGGTTTTGTATATTGTGAGAAGATGCTGCAGCAAACAGTAACAGTTGATATGATGATACTCTCTTCTGAAGAGGATGGAATTTTACCAACTGCAACAGGCAGCAAAACTTCTGCTAAGCCTTTTTGTTAATGAAGGAGATATGGTGCTCAATGAGGTCCTACGAAATAATGACGTCCAGGAAACTGAACGCTGAAACTGTGCTAACTGTAAATTTATTGATGATGAGTGGGTGGAGAGGAGAATCATTTCTCCTCAAGTTGGTGTGCATCGCAATGGTTCATAAGTTTTATTGCTGGATCACTGTCATTGATGTATTGAGAAAATAGGAGAGGGAAGCAAACATGCTCTTGTGGAACACTGGTGCTGACTGAGTGGGATGTGGAGATGTGCTTGCCTAGATTCACATCCTGCCTCCTCTCAGACAGGAAGTTTTTGATGTTCAGTACCTGCAGATGGGACCAGCTATGTTAAGTTTGGAGAGTTCCTCTTACAGGAGATCAGAGATGATGGTAATGAAGACTGAACTGAAATCAACAAGAAGAATCCTGACACAGGTATCAGGGGAGTCACGGTGCAGTAGTATGAAGTCAGGATCGATGATAACTGCATCATCTGCAGATCTGTTGGCCCTGAAGGCGAAGTGCACCAGATCTAGAGAATCTTGAGTTACAGATTGTCTAGCATTCTGCAAGTTACCAATGAACTGGAAAATAGGCCCAAATTCATAAAAGATTCCTTGTGATGTTAGCATTAGAAAATGGACCCAAGTCAAAAGCTGCATGTTAGTGTTTCAAAGTTCTAATACCAGGGCAAGAGAAAATGGTGGAGAAGGATTTCAAAACTGCACATTTAATTGAAATTTAGCTTGGACAACCAAGAAAAGCCAATTTATTTTTTAGTGGGAGATACTTAAACCAAAAAAAAAAAAAAAAAATCACATTTCAGTTGACCTTTATGTATGTTTTCCTAAAGGATTGCACTCTGAAGTGTTGATATGTCAAGATAACAGCAATCAGCATTTTGCTTTATTTTCAATAATTTATATCAAATTAGATCGAGTGTGATATTCTAAACTATCGACATTGGTAGACAATTGAGAAGTCAGCAATAAAGTCAGAGAAACACTATTTGGAAAGATCACACATGAAATCTCACTCAAAAGACAAATCAACATTCCCTATGCCATTCCAAATGCATCATTAGGATTCAGCTAAAATATGACCCAATTGCAAAAATATGGCATTTAGATTAAATATTACTACTCAGCTCAGTGAGCACCATTCACATTAGAGCTCAGTATATTCCCAAGAGTTTGAACAGAATCTTAAAAATAAATTGTTATTGATCAGTGTGGGCCTTTAAAAACAAGATTAGGGTGTGCATAAAAAAAAGCTGTGAATTCACAGAAAAATAAATTGATAATTCAATAGCTTTGTACTCCATGAAAATATTACACCGCACAAGATGAATTCTTAATTCACTCAAGGTTCTAAAGCTTTTAACTTTGACTATTTCAAGAATTTATTTCAAACCATCTGCTCCAATTCATTAATATAACTAGGTCAAAAATTTTCTAAAGCATGATGAATTAAGCACTAGAATTTTTTTTCATATTAATGAGGTAAATGTTCTCATTCTCATAGGATCTTTCAGCCATGCACCTTGATAGTTAAGAAAGATAGTCACTCTCACAATATGAAAAGCAACTAATTTGCATACCACAAGCGTCCAGATACAAAATTATAACAAAAAAAATCACCATTCCTATAGAAGTGTTAAATGAGGAATAATCATTGACCAAGGCATTGCATTTGTTCAAAGATAATTTGAATACCTTAAAGGTTCAAATATCTGACCTTTAATTGAAAAAAAAATCCATGTCCAATCTGCAGGTAATTACTAACTTTTCTCAAGGTATACAGTTCTGGTCAAGTTAATAAGATTAATTGATAATAATCATTTAGAGCTCTCCCCAGTGAGATGCCCTGGATGAACCATGAGATCCATATTTCGGTGACAGCCAGATAAAAGACATTCAAGCACAAAATAATCTGCAGATGCTGGGGCCAAAGCAACACTCACAACATGCTGAAGGAACTCAGCAGGTCGGGCAGCATCCGTGGAAAAGATTGGTCGAGTCTGGCGACCAAGAAAGTTACATGTTACAAGGAAAGCCAAGGACTTCCATCTCTGGAAAGTCATGTCTTGGGCCAAGTAGCAATTCCAACTGAACTTGAATCAATGAAGGACACTTGACAGTTGTGGCAGGGCTTCAATACCATCAGCTTTTATGAAATCAAATCAAGTGACAGAAGCTTCCAGATGAGCTCAATGCCTTCTATGCTCGCTTTGATAATCAAAACATGGAAGAACCATCACAAACTCGCTCAGCCCCTGAAGATCCTATGATTTCAGTCACTGAGGCTGACAGGTGAGCAGCCTTCGGGGGGGGGGGGGCGGTGAACCCATAAAAAGCATCCTGCCCATATGGGGTACCTGGCCAAGTACTAAAGACCTGTGCTAATCAACTGGCTAGAGTGTTTACTGAGATCTTTGACCTCTGGCTTCAGCAATCTGAGGCGCCCATCTGCTTCAAACAGTCTTCGATTATACTGGTGCCCAAGAAGAACGCGGTGACCTGCCTCAATGACTATCGTCTAGTAGCATTTAAATCCATAGTCAAGAAGTGTTTTCAGAGGTTGGTGATGAAACATATCACCTCCTGCCGGCGAAGCAACTTAGATCCACTCCAAATTGTCCACTGGATCAACAGGTCAACAACAGATGCCACCTCATTGGCTCTTCATTCAACCTTGGAACATCTGGACAGTGAAATGCATATATCAGGATGTTCTTTATTGACTATAGCTCAGCATTCAATACTATCATCCCCTCAAAACTATCTCATGCAGACCCCAATCATTTCAGATTGGCTATGATATCTCCTCAATCTCCATCAGCATAGGTTACATCACAAAGTTGTGTGCTTAACCCCCTGTTCTACTCACATTACAATTACGACTGTGAGGTTAAGCACAGCTTCAATGCCATATTTAACTTTGCTTATGACACCACTATTGTTGGCTGAACCAAAGCTGGTGATGAGTCAGCACATTGGAGGAAAATTGAAAATCTGGCTGATTGGTGCCACAACAATGACCTCTCACTAAATGTCAGCAAGACCATGGAGCTGATTATTACTACACGAGGAAGAAATTAGAGGTCCATGAGCCAGTCGTCATCAGGGTATCAGAGGCTGAGAGGGTCAGAAACTTTAAATTCTTCTGCGTTATAATTTTAGAGAATCTGTCCTGGGCCCACTACATAAGCGCCATTACAAACAAAGCACAGCAGCACCTCCACGTCTGTAAAAGTTTGAAAAGATTCAGCACGCCATCTAAAACTTTGACAAACTTCTATATACGTGAGGTGGAGAGTACATTGACTGGTTACATCATGGCTTGGTATGGTTACACCAATGTCTTGATTAGAAAAGCTTACAAATCATCGTGGAAGGAAGTATAGAAGCCTCAAGACCCACAACACCAGGTTCAGGAACAGTTATTACCCATCACCCAGTGCTCCAGTCAAGCTCTTGAACCAGTGCTCCAGTCAGAAGTTCACACCTGCTTCAAAAAGGGCAATGATTATACCAGTACCCAAGAAGAGTAGAGTGAGCTGTCTTAATAACTATCACCTGGTAGCACTCGCATCTAAGATGAGGTGCTTCGAGAGGATGGTTATGCCTAGAATTAGAATCAGAATCAGGTTTATTATCACCCGCATGTGTCATGAGATTTGTTAGCAGCAGCAGTACAATGCAATACATAATCTAGAAAAAAAATAATAAATGTGTCAATCAACTACAGTATACATATACTGAATAGATTAAAAATCATGCAAAAACAAATAATATATTAAAAAAGTGAGGCAGTGTTCACAGGTTCAATGTCCATTTAGGAATTGGATGAATCTTAGTAATTTGACGTTTAACTGAATCAAATTTCAAATGGTTAGCCAGTAATTTACCCGATTTATCGCTATGAATATAAAAATCACTTCTAGTTCTCATTAATTGATTTTCGATGGAGGATGTTAATAATAAGCTATGTTCCAATTGGAGTTCAACTCTATGTTTGTACAGCTCCTTACTGGGAGAAATAGCATATTTTTTTATCGACTTCTTTAATTTTATCAACCAACAAAAGTATTTCATTGTTAACAGTTTTTTTCAAACTAGCCGAATAGGAAATGATCTGACCACGGTTATAAGCTTTAAAGGCATCCCAAACAGTTCCATTGGAAACTTCGTCCGTAGTATTAGTTGAAAAAAAGAAATCGATCTGCTCCTTTATAAATTTGACAAAATCTTGATCTTGAAGCAAAACAGGGTTAAATCGCCATTGTCGGCTAGTACAGGAGGTGTCCATTAACTTGATGGAAAGTTTCAGTGGAGCATGATCTGAAATAACAATACTGTCATAATTACAATCAAGTACATATGGAATCAAACGGGAGTCAATCAAAAAATAATCAATTTGGGAAAAAGAACGATGATACAGGATGATATTTCCTTAATTCTTAAAAAGAACAAAAATCCTACTGATTGTGCATCATACAGACCGATATCTCTTTTGAATGTAGACTCTAAAATTTTTTCAAAAATTCTAGCAACTAGATTGGAGAAGGTGTTACCTCAAATTATTTCTATGGATCAAACCGGATTTATTAAGAATCGCTATTCATCCTTTAATATTAGGAGGTTAATGAATATTGTTTATACCCCCTCATTTACCACACAGGAATGTATTATCTCTTTAGATGCTGAGAAAGCTTTTGACAGAGTCAAATGGCCTTATTTATTTAATGTTCTTGAGAAATTTAATTTTAATTTGACATTTATATCTTGGATTAAATTGTTATATTACTCCCCGGTAGCCTCGGTTTGTACAAATAATTATAGATCTCCCTTTTTTCGTCTTTTTCGTGGCACTAGGCAAGGTTGCCCTCTTAGTCCTTTGCTATTCAATATTGCTCTTGAACCTTTAGCAATTGCTATTCGTAACTCGCCAAATATTGTTGGTATTACCTGTGGAAACGAAATACATAAGTTATAGTTATATGCAGATGATTTGCTGTTATACATCTCTAACCCGGAGAAGTCAATTCCTGCTATCTTAGATTTGTTAGCTCAATTTAGTAACTTCTCTGGTTACAAATTGAATCTTAATAAGAGTGAATTATTCCCTTTAAATAAGCATGTACCTATTTATCGACTTTTACCATTTAAGCTGGTTACTGATTCATTTATATATTTAGGGATAACAATTACGAAAAAATATAAAGATTTATTTAAAGCTAATTTTTTACCTTTAATTGATCAGATTAAACTGCTATTTACCAAATGGTCGCCAATCTCTTTGTCTTTGATTGGTCGGATTAATGCTATTAAGATGATCATTTTGCCTAAATTTTTGTATATATTCCAATCAGTTCCAATTTTCATCCCAAAATCTTTTTTTGATAATGTAGATTCAAAAATTTCCTCATATATTTGGCAGAATAAAAATCCTAGGTTAGGTAAAAGGTATTTACAGAAGTCTAAAAAGGAGGGGGGGCTTGCCCTCCCGAATTTTAGATTTTATTATTGGGCAATTAATATTCGATACTTAAAATTTTGGTTACGAGATCTGGACGTATCTTTAAATCCTCATTGAGTAAATCTTGAATCTAATTCATTACAAGGGTTTTCCTTGGGTTCGGTTTTAGGAACTTCACTTCCTTTTACTTCTTTTAAATTATATAAACAAATGAATAACCCAATAGTTAAGCATACTTTACGTATATGGTTTCAATTCCGAAAATTTTTTGGGTTCAATCAATTTATCCTAGCAAGCCCCATCTTGTCAAACTTTCTTTTTCAACCTTCCACGATGGATCAAGCTTACTCTGATTGGAAAATCAAAAGTATAATATCTTTTCGCGATTTATTTATGGATAATTGTTTTATGTCTTTTGATCAACTTTCTAATAAATATAACTTACCCAGATCTCACTTTTTTAGATATTTACAGATTAGGAACTTTTTAATTACTGTTTCCCCTAATTTCCCACATCCATATCCAACGGATATTTTGGAAAAAATTTTAGATTTAAATCTCTCTCAGAAAAGCGTTGTAGCAATCATATATGATATAATTTTGAATTTATGTCCTGATGCTTCTAATAAAATTAAAGCTGACTGGGAAAGAGAACTTGAGATTAATATACCGACTGAAAAATGGGAAAAAAATTCTTCAGTTGGTGAATTCATCCTCTGTGTGTGCTAAGCATAGGTTAATACAGTTCAAAGTAGTACACAGGGCTCATATGTCCAAAGATAAACTATCTTGCTATTACTCTTACTTTAATCCAATATGTGACAGATGTCATTTCGAGATAGCTTCTCTAACCCACATGTTTTGGTCATGTCCCCTGTTGCAGAAATATTGGAAAGATATTTTTGATATTATTTCAACGGTTTTAAATATAGACTTACAACTGCATCCAATTACTGCTATTTTTGGACTACCAATGATAGATTTAAATAATTTAACCTTTTCATCACGAAGGATGATTGCATTTCTTACTTTAATGGCTAGAAGGTCTATTTTGTTGAATTGGAAAGAGATTAACCCTCCTAAGGTATTTCATTGGTTTTCACAAACTATGCTGTGTTTGAATTTGGAGAAAATTAGAAGTGCAGTTTATGACCCTTCCATCAAGTTTGAAAAAACTTGGAGGCCATTCATTCAGCATTTTCACTTAATGTAATATCTTTATTTCCAAACTTATTTTATTTCTCTGTATTGCTGTTGGAGGGGAATGGAGTCATTGGCACTAAGGTTTTCTTCTTTTTCATTTTTAAGTTCTTAGATTTGCCCAAGTCTTTTAGTTTAGTTGATTAATTTTGTCTTTCTTTTGGGATGGGATTTTTTTTTTTGGTTTTGTTTTTTTTTTCTTTTTCATGATTTTTTTTAGTTTTTTTTATTTGTATTATCCGTTGTTAGTTTTATATGATTGGGAGCTTTGTCAAATTTCAATATTGGACTTTACGATTACTGTTTGTAAGTGTAAAAATTTATCTCCTATTATTTGTATCATTGCTATGTTTTGTTTATATATTCTAAAATTAATAAAAAGATTGGAAAAGAAAGAAAGGAATCGGATGGCAGAGGGGAAGAAGCTGTTCCTGAATCACTGAGTGTGTGCCTTCAGGCTTCTGTACCCCCAACCTGATGGTAACAGTGAGAAAAGGCCATGCCCTGGGTGCTGGAGGTCCTTAATAATGGATGCTGCCTTTCTGAGACACCTCTCCCTAAAGATGTCCTGGGTACTTTGTATGCTAGTACCCAAGATGTAGCCAGCTAAACTTACAACCCTCTGCAGCTTCTTTCAGTCCTGTGCAGTAGCCCCTCTATACCAGACAGTGATGCAGCCTGTCAGAATGCTCGCCACGGTACATCTATAGAGGTTTTTTGAGGATACTTGTTGACATGCCAAATCTCTTCAAACTCCTAATGAGGTATAGTTGCTGTCTTGCCTTCTTTATAACTGCATCAATAGGTTGGGACCAGGTTAGGTCCTCAGAGATCTTGACACCCAGGAACTTGAAACTGCTCACTCTTTCCAATTCTGATCCCTCTATGAGGATTGGTATGTGTTTCTTCATCTTACCCTTCCTGAAGTCCATAATCAGCTCTTCTAACTTACTGACGTTGAGTGGAAGATTGTTGTTGTGACACCACTCCACTAGTTGGCATAGCTTGCTCCTGTACGCCCTCTCATCTCCATTTGAGATTCTACCAACAATGGTTGCCTCATCAGCAAATTTATAGATGGTGTTTGAGCTATGCCTAGCCACACAGTCATGGGCATAGACAGAGTAGATCAATGGGCTAAGCACACACCCCTGAGGTGCACCAGTGTTGGTGCTCAGCAAGGAGGAAATATTATTAACAATTACTTATTATTAGTTAATATTATTAACTGTCTCAGCAAGGGCCTGGATCCACTGCAATTTGCCTATCACCACAATAGGTCTATGGCAGAGGTGATAAGACCATAAGACAGGAGTAAATTAGACCATTTGGACCATCTATTCTGCTCTGCCATTCATAGTTGATCCTTTTGTTCCTCTTCAGCCCCACTCTCTGGCCTTTTCCCCGTAACATTTAACGCCATGTCCAATCCAGAACCTATCAAGCTCTGCCTTAAATATACCCAACGCCCTGGCCTCCACAGCTGCCTGTGGTATTAAATCCCACAAATTCACCATCCTCCGGCTAAAGAAGTTTCTCCACATCTCTGTTTTAAATGGACACCCCTCTATGCTGAGGCTGTGCCCTCTTATCCTAGACTCCCCCACCATGGGACACATCCTTTTCACATCTACTCTGTTTAGGCCTTTTAACATTCGAAAGGTTTCAATGAGACCCCTCCCACCACTTGAAAGTGAATACAGACCCATCAAATGTTTCTCGTCTGCTAACACTTTCATTCCTGAGATCATGCTTGTGAACCTTCTCTGAACCCTCTCAAATGGCAGCACATCTTATCTTAGATGAGGAGCCCAAAACTGTTCACAATACTCAAGCTGAGGCCTCACCAGTGCCTTATAAAGCCTCAGCATCGCATCCCTGCTCTTGTATTCTAGACCTCTTGAAATGAATGCTAACATTGTATTTACCTTCCTCACTACCAACCCTGCCTGCCAATTAGCTTTTAGGGTGTTCCACATAATGACTCCCAAGTCCCTTTGCATCTCAGATTTCTGGATTTTTCTTCCTGCTTAGAAAATAGTCTGCGCATTTATTTGTTCTACCAAAGTGCATGACCATGCAGTTTCCAACACTGTATTTCATTTGCTACTTTCTTGCCTATTCTCCTGATCTGTCGAAGTCCTTCTGCATCCTACCTGTTTTCTCAACACTACCTGCCCCTCCACTAATCTTCGTATCATCTGCAAAGCCATCTATTCCATCAACTAAATCATTGATATACAGCATAAAAAGAAGTGGTTCCAACACTAACCCCTGAGGAACACCACTCATTGATTTCATTGGCTCTTTGTGTGACCTTGGATCACATGGACAATACGAATACCCATGTCAGGATGCTGTATATTGACTACAGCTCAGCATTTAACACAATCATTTCTACAGTTCTAATTGAAAAATTCCAGAACGTGGGCCTCCGCAACTGGATCCTCGACTTCCACAACGTGTATGGATCAGAAACAACATCTCCTGCTTATTGACAATGAACACTGGCACACGACAGGGATGTGTGCTTCGCCCATGGCTCTACTCTCTCTACTCCCAGGACTCTGTGGCTAGGATCAGCTCAAATATCATCTATGAATTTGCTGACAATACAACGATTGTTGGCAGAATTTCATATGGTGATGGAAGGGTGAACAGAAGCAAGAAATATCAGCTTGTTGAGTGGTGCTGCAGCAACAAATTTGCACTTAACATCAGTTAGACCAAAGAACCGATTGTGGGCTTCATAAAAAGTAAGACAAGGGAACACAAACCAATCCTCATAGAAATGGAGAGAGTGAGCAATTTGAAGTTCCTGGGTGTTAAATATTTCAGAGAATCTAACCTGGACCCAATATGTTGATGCAGCTGCAAAGAAGGCACAACAGTGAATATGTTTCATTAGGAGCTTAAGAAAATCTGGGATGTCACCAAAAACACACGAAAATTTCGACAGATGTACCATGGAGAGCTTTCTAAGTGGCTGTATCACCGTCTGGTATGGAGGGTGGGGGGGGGGGAGGGGGAGGGATACCGCACAGGATCAAAGCAAACTGTAAAGAGTTGTAAATCTAGTCAGATCTATCATGAGCACCAGCCTCCATAGTATCCAGGACATCTTTAAAGAGTGATGTCTCAAAAAAAAATGTAACATCCATCATTCAGGTCATGCCTTGTTCACATTGCTACCGTCAGGAAGGAGGCACATAAAACACACACAAAGAGGAATACAAAATATAATAATAAATAAATAAGCAATAAATATCAGACATGAGATGAAGAGTCCTTGAAAGTGAATCCATCAGTTGTGGGAACAGTTCATTAATGAGGTGAATAAAGTAAATCAGAATCAAAATATTAGGTAGGTGCTACTCAACAAAACTGTCAAAAATCTTCCTGGCACTTATCCTTGTAAGCGGAACAAGTGCTACACCTGCCCTTACACTTCCTCCCTTACCAACATTCAGGGCCCCAGACAGTCCTTCCAGGTGAGGCGACACTTCACCTATGAGTCGACTGGGGTGATATACTGTGTCTGGTGCTCCCGATGTGGCCTTCTATATATTGGCGAGACCCGACGCAGACTGGGAGATTCTTTTGCTGAACACCTACGCTCTGACCGCCAGAGAAAGCAGGATCTCCCAGTGGCCACACATTTTAATTCCACATCCCATTCCCATTCTGACATGTCTATCCATGGCCTCCTCTACTGTAAAGATGAAGCCACAATCAGTTTGGAGGAACAACACCTTATATTCCGTCTGGGTAGCCTCCAACCTGATGGCATGAACACTGACTTCTCAAACTTCCGCTAATGCTCCACCTCCCCCTCGTACCCCATCTGTTATTTATATACACACATTCTTTCTCTCTCTCTCTCTCTCTCCTTTTTCTCCCTCTGTCCCTCTCACTATACCCCTTTGCCCATCCTCTGGGTTTCCCCCCCTCCCCCTTTTCCTTCTCCCTGGGCCACCTGTCCCATGATCCTCTCATATCCTTTTTGCCAATCGCCTGTCCAGCTCTTGGCTCCATCCCTCCCCCTCCTGTCTTCTCCTATCATTCTGGATCTCCCCCTCCCCCTCCCACTTTCAAATCTCTTACTAGCTCTTCTTTCAGTTAGTCCTGACGAAGGGCCTCGGCCTGAAACGTCAACTGTTCCTCCTCCTAGAGGTGCTGCCTGGCCTGCTGCGTTCACCAGCAACTTTGATGTGTGTTGCAAAAATCTTTTGCTGCATTTTGATGTTGACTGATTTTAAGCTAATGGAACAGCGGTTGGTTGAGTTAATTTGTTCCTGCCTTTAATAAATAGGACTTCAATTACCCATATATTTCACACAACATGGAGATGGCCCACTGAGTCCATGCTGACCATCAACTACACATCTCCAGTAATCATATGCCAATCTGATTTATTCACCCCTCATTTTTAACAATTCTCCTCCCTTGGGATCTCTTCCAGGAGTCAATTAATGTGTCAACGTTCACATCTATGGGAAGTGGGAAGAGGCCCACACATTCACAGGAAGAACATGTCTGGCATGCACCAACACTATCATGAACATTTGCAATGGGTCAATTTGTGAATCAAGGTCAAATGTATTGATTCTCTTATCATCTGCTGCCGACCCAGTCTAGACATTTTGTCTTTCAGGATTTGGCAAGCATTTAGGATTAGCCATGAAATTAAAGGATACTGAAACCCTGAGCAAAGGATACTGTACCTTTACTTATTTTATTGCATCTTCCAAGCATTGCAGAGCCTGGTGGACTTCTGACTGATCAGCTGAAGCAAAGTACACAGTGCTCATCAGCAAGATGGTTCCAACATTTAACCCAATACCCAAAAGGTTTAGGGAGTCAGAGTTTGCGACGCAAAGAAATGAGCCCTTCAGTTCAGTGTAACAATGCTGACTTCCATGCCTGTCTATACTAATCCCACCTGCAGGTGTCAGTTCCATATCCCTCTCTGTATTGGCCACTCAAGCAACTGTCCAAAACCTCTTAAATGCTGTTCCTGTGCCTGGCTTCACAATTTTCTCTGGCATCTTATTCCTGATTCCAACTACTCTTTGTGTGAAATATGTATTGCTCAGATTTTCATTACACATCCTCCTTCTCACCTTAAACTCTTGCACACCTTAAACTCTTGCTAGTGGTCTGTTGCATTAGACAATCCTACTATGGGAAACAGACACTGGCCATCTGTAGCTCTATTTTACATATTTCTATCATGTCACAGCCCAGCCACCATGTTCAAGGAAACAGACCCAGCCTATCAAATCTCTCCTTCAAACTCAAGCTTTCCACTCGAGGAGACATACTTGTGCATCTTTTCTGCATCTTCTCCACCTTCGTCACCTATAATGTGGCAACCAGAGTTGCATACAATACTCCAAGTGCCTATTTAACATGGCATCCCAACTCATTCTCAGCGCTTCAGCCAATGAAAACAAGCACGCCATGAACATTCCTCACCACATCTGCTTGTGTTACATCTCCACATCTGTGTTCAGGGCCGAGAGTAAGAATCCCTAAATAATCACCCTTTCTTATTTTTGAGTTCTACCCTTACAGCCTAACTGAATGATCTACCTCCCCACCACCCTCCGCCCACTAGGAATAATCTCTGAGTGCTGCTTTGATGCTCACCTATATGGACATTGCAACCTGATTTCCCTTTCTACCTCCACCTCTGTTACACTGAAAGCAATTCATGCTAGAATGTGGAGCTGCCAGTGCTGCACCTCCCTCAACCACATTTGATGGGTTTCAATGATTTCTTCTGAAATCCGGTGAGTACAGACCCAGAGCTATCAAACAAATGCTCTTTATATGACAAGCCTTTCAATTCCGGAATCATTTCTGAATTGCCTTTGAACCCTGTCCAGTTTTAGCATATTCTTTCCAAGATGGGGCCCAAAACTGCTCATAATACTCCAAGTGAAGCCTCACCAGTGCGTTTTAAAATCTTAGCATTACATTCTTGCTTTTATATTCTCGTCCTCTTGAAATGAATGCTAACATCACATTTGCCTTCCTTACCAGACTCAACCTGCAAATTAACCCTTAGGGAATTCTGCACAATAGTCAACCCTTTCATTTCTTCTACCAAAGTGCATGGCCATACACTTACTGACAATATTTCATCAGCCACTTTTGCCCATTCTCCTAATCCAAGTCCTTCTGTAGACTCTCTACTTCCTCAAAACTACCTGCCCCTCCGCATATCCATATTGTCTACAAACTTGGCAACAAAACCATCAATTCCATCATCCAAGTCATCGACATATAACGCAGACCCCTGTGGAGCACCACTAGTCACTGGCAGCCAACCAGAAAAGGTTCCCTTTATTCCCACTCTGCCTCCTGCCAAAAGGTTATAATATCACAATCTAATGCACCATTAGATATATTTAGTAGCCTAGGCTACTAAAATGTTACATCTGGTCAATCTTGCTGTATGTATCCAAAACATGGACTATAACGCCAGAACTCTAAAGAAACTTAGAAGCAACAGAAATGTGGTTTCTTAGAAGAATGCTGAAAATATCACAGAGAGATTGGGTAATTAAAGAGACAGTACTCCAACATACCCATACAAAAAGATCTTTAATGAGAACATTAAATGAGAGGAAACTTAAATTACTGAGCCAAGTCATCAGAAAGGGAGAAATAGAATGCATTACAAGGCCGTATGCCTGGGAAACGCGGAAGAGGAAGGCAAAGAAGAAAATATATCTACACTGTGAAAGAGCTAGCAGATCTAAATGTGCGAGATATCACTGACGCTGCAAGGGATCGTTCGATGTGGAAAGCCATGATCACCCAAGCGTGTAACGCGCAAGGCACATGATGAAGAAGAATAATATACCAATCGATGTAATGCTTTAACTCCAAGGCTTGTGGCATCAAAGCACGTGCAGTTTCATTTACAAGACCTTGCACACTCTCTGGCCTGCCCCTGCCAGGCCTGCTACCTTTAGCTTCACATTTGTTTCAACTTTCTCATCTGTTACATGACTACTTCAGGAACCAATCCATTACCAGACTGGTCTAAACCTTCTTGAACAGCCATACAAAATCTTCCCAGACAGACCTTAGTTCTCCCCCAGTTCAAAAATAGAACCTTCTTGTACAGGCCACCTCTGCCCAAGGAAAGATCGTCATGGTCCAAATAGTTCAAGTCCAGCTCCCTACACCAACTCAGCCTCACATTCATAAGCCTCCTCCTCCCAACTCTACCCTTTCTAATTTGAAGTCCCGTACTGGGAACTCCCAGAACACTTCCCTCTAAATATTCACATCTGAGCTCCCAACACCGGTAGGTCTGATGAGCTGTGCCCTCTGGTCCTAGACTCCCCTACTATAGGAAACATCATCTTCCTATCCACCCTATTTAGGCCTTTCAATATTCAACAGATTTCAATGAGATTCCCCCCAACCCTATTTTTCTAAGCTCCAGCAAGTACAGGCCCAGAGCAATCAAATGCTCCTCATATGTTAAAACTTTCATTCCTGGAATAATTCTTTGAACCAACCACCTTTAGACCCTGAACAATGCCAGCACATCATTTCTTAGATAAGAGGACCCAAAACAGCTCACAATATTCCAAGTGTGATCTGACCAACACCTTATAAAGCCTCAGCATTACATCCAGACATTTATATTCCAGTCCTCTTGAAATGAATGTTAACATTGCATTTACCTTCCTTACCACCGACTCAGCCAGCAAGTCAGCCTTCAGGGAATCCTGCACAAGTACTCCCAAATCACTTTGCATCTCTGATTTCTGAATTTTCTCCCCATTCAGAAAATAAGCTATGCCCTTATTCCTTCTACCAAAGTGCATAACCATGCACTTCCCTATACTACATTACATCTGCCACTTCTTTGTCCATTCTCCTAATTTATCCAAGTCCTACTGCAGACACTCTGCTTCCCCAATACTACCTGCCCTTATAGCTATCTTCATCTGCAAACTTGGCCACTAAGCTATCAATTCCGTCATCCAAATTATTGACATGTAACATTAAAAATGTGGCCCCAACACCAAACCACCCTGAACACTTTGAGTCACCAGCAGCCAACCAGAAAAGGCCTCCTTTTTCCCACTCTTTGACTCCTGCCAGTCAGCCAAGATAGTCTTCGATCCATGCTAGTATCTTTCCTGTAAAACAATGGACTGTCATGTTGTTAAGCAGTTTGATTGTGGCACCTTGTCAAAGGGCTTCTGAAAAGGCAAGTAATTAACATCCACTGACTCTACTTTGTATATTCTGCCTGTTTTTTCCTCAAAGAATTCCAAGAGATTTGCCAGGCAAGATCTCCCCCAAAGAAACTATGCTACCTTTGCCTATTTTACCACATGTCTCCAAGTACCCTGGAAATCTCACCCTTAATAATGGATTCCAACATCTTCCCAACCACTAAAGTCAGGCTAACCAGCCTGTAGTGTCCTTTCTTCAGCCTCCCAACCTTCTAATAAAGTGGGATGACATTTGCAATTTTCCTGTCCTCCAGAACCATTCCAGAATCTAGTGATTGCCACGTCCATGCCAAGTCAGTATTATTAGACAGCACTCATTATGTGCACATTGCCATCATGTATGGAGAGGTATGAGATGTGTCATGGAATCATGAGCTAAAAGGTTGTGGAGAATTCTTGTTGGCGAGCATTCATCCTTTCATTTGTAATGGTCATGCAAATGTGGTAGACTACTGCAGAATAATACACGCAGAGCATATGCTGCACGGAGGTTGCTGACCGGTGTTATATTTGCATAGTCTGTTGTCTTCTGCATTCTGGATGAATGCCCAAGTTGGTGCAGTCTTTCATTGATTCTATAGATTTATTAAGTATGCTCACAAGATAATGAATCTTAGGGTTGTAGATGGTGCCTACAAAAAAAGTATTCATCCCCTTTGGAAATTTTCATGTTTTGTTTTACAACATTGAACCACAGTGGATTTCATTTGGCATTTTTTGACACTGATCAACAGAAAGAACTCCTTTGTGTCAAAGTGAGATCAGATCTCTACAAAATGATATAAATTAATTACAAATATAAACTACAAAATAATTGATTGCACAAGCATTCATCCCTTTAATATGACACACCAATTCATCACTGTTGCAGCCAATTACTTTCAGAAGTCACATAATTAGTGAAATGGTGATCACCTGTATCAACTGATTGTAGTAAAAATGTAACTGGATCTGGAAAGTCCAACTGCTGGTGAGTCAGTATCCTGGCAAAAACTACATCATGAAGACAAAAGAACACTCCAAGCAACTCCATGTGAAGGTTATTGAAAAGCACAAGTCAGGAGATGGATACAAGAAAATTTCCAAGTTACTGAATATCCCTTGGAGTACAGTTAAGTCAATCATCGAGAAATGGAAAGAATATGGCACAGCTGTAAATCTGCCTAAAGCAAACCATCCTCAAAAACCGAGTGACCGTGCAAGAAGGGTACTGGCAAAAAAGGCCACTGAGAGACTTATGACAATTCTGGAGGAGTTACAAGCTTCAGAGGCTGAGATGGGAGAGGCTGCACATACAGCAACTGTTGCCCAGGTGCTTCAGCAGTCACAGCTTTATGGGAGAGTGGCAAAGAGAAAGCTACTGTTGAAAGACAGAAATCACATGAAATCTTGCCTAGAGTTTACCAGAAGGCATGTGGGAGACTCTGAAATCAGCTGGAAGAAGGTTCTATGGTCTGATGAAACCAAACTTGAGCTATGTTTAGTTCAAGCCAAACACTCCCCATCAAAAATACACCATCCCTACCATGAAGCATGGCGGTGGCTGCATCATGCTGTGGGGATGCTTCACCGCAGCAGGCCCTGGAAGGCTTGTGAAGGTAGAGGGTATAATGAATGCAGAAGAATACAGGGAAATCCTGGAGGAAATCCTGATGCAATCTGCAAGGCAACTGGAGAAGATTTGTTTTCCAGTAAGACAATGATCGCAAGCATAAAGCCAAAGCTATGCAGGAATAGCTTAAAAACAACGTTATGTCCTGGAGTGGCTAAGTCAGAGTCCAGACCTCAATCCAACTGAGAATTTGTGGCTGAACTTCTGAATTTCAAAAGGCCTGTTCGCTTATGATGCCCATGCGATCTTACAGAGCTTGAGCAGTTTTGTAAAGAAGAATGGGGAAAAATTGCAGTGTCCAGATGTGCAAAGGCAATAGTGACCTATCCACACAGACCCAAGGCTGTAATTGCTGCGAATCATGCACCTACTAAATACTGACTTGAAGGGCATGAGTAATTATGCAATCAATTATTTAGTGTTTTCTATTTGTAATTAATTTAGATCACTTTATAGTGATTTATTTTCACTTTGACGCATTAGAGTCTTTTTCTGTTGATCAGCGTCAAAAAAGCCAGAGGTAAAAGGCCCAGGGTTCATCTCAAAACTTTGCAAATAGCCAAGGAAAAGGGGGATGGGGCCTACCTTCTCTTAGAGGTTATTATTTTGCAGCACAGGTGAGAGCTGTGCTATGCTGGTGCAACCCATCATATGACGCTCAATGGAAAAACATTGAGGAGAGGACAATTTCCATTCCCATACAGGCAATTGTGGCTGATAACAACCTACAAAGTTACTTAAATACTATTGATAACCCGTGGGTGAAATGGACTCTTAAAATATGGAAAACTATTATAAAAGAATATAAACTAGAGAGAGACATTGCAATTCTTAAATGGTGTGTATATGCTTCGGATTTTACGCCAAATAAACTGGATGCTAGATTTAAGGGCTGAACAGCTAAAGGAATAACAGCTATTTGCAATACTGTATAATGAAAGAAGGAACACTGTTCAGTTTTGAAATGCTCAAAGAGAAACACTTATTAGAAAAACAAAACTTTTACCAGTATTTACAGATGCGACAGCATGTTATTAGGATGGTTAAAAATGTAACCAAGGCAAGTACATGTCTGATAGAGCTATTTAGGAAAGCATATAATTCAGACAACGGTAGTAGAATCATTTCAAGCATGTATAAGGGTTTGTCAAATCTTAACACACATTCGACTTCATACATTAAAACAAAATGTGAGAAGGAATGAGGGATAATAATATCTGAGGAAGACTGGACAATAATATGGAGGTATCAATGGAAGTGTACCAGTTCACAGAAGTGGAGGGAGTTCGGGTGGAAAAACTTGATAAGGTGTTTTATTACACCCTCTCAGAAATCCCATTATGATAGTAACCTCCCTGTTTGCTGCAGAAATTGTGGAAATCAAAATGCAAACAATTATCATATTTTCTGGGAATGCCTTACACAGACATCCCACCTCTCCCGGAAGTTCTGGGAGTCTCCCGCATATTAATAGTGGCTCCCTGATGCCCACAAATTATATACAATGTCCCGGAAATTGATTTTTTTGAGAGTGAGTGTGAGAGAACACGTGAGAAAGAGCGAGAGAGCGCGCGCGAGCGCAAGAAAGCAAGCACCAGAGTAAGCGAGAGCAAGAAAGGAAGCGCAAGAGCGACGAAAGGGAGAGAGCGCCACATGAGAAAGAGAGTGTTTCAAAAAAAGTCAGAGTAGCAGAGTTTTCCAAAAAAAGAAAATTTAAAACGTACGTCACCCCAGACTACACTAAAGTGTACCCCTGCCTCATAGGGGTCAAAATAATGACAGTGTTGCTCGCTGCACTATTTGCAACAGTGACTTTTCTATTGCCCACGGTGTGTTAAGACTGTAAAAGACATGTTTAGGTGAGTTTAACAGATGTCATTCATTCATTAGCGTAGCTAACGTTATTTAAACTAGCTGGCTAGCTGCTAAGGAGCTACTCTATTGCAGACATCCCACCTCTCTTGGAAGTTCCAGGAGTCTCCCGCAAATTGATGGTGCTACCTCCCTGAAATGAGTTTTTGCAGGGTGGGATGTCTGCTCTACATCTTTAAATGTGAAATACCCTTAGAAAGTAAGACCGTATGTTTTGGGTATATACCTCAAGAATGGTTGAAAAGACATAAATATCTAATGAATATACTGCTGGTGGCTGGTAAAAAGACCCTTACCAGGAAATGGTTATCACAGGAGAGTCCATCTTTAAATGTATGGATGGAAATTACAATGGACATTTACAAAATGGAGAAGATAACAGCATCTGTTAATCATAAGTTGGAACAATTTGATTCATACTGGGAAAAATGGTTTAACAACATAACACCTCATAGGCCTGATTTTACTCTCATAAGTCAATGAATATGTTGTAAAGAATGCAGCTCTGGGCTGAGAGGTGGTAGATGGAGTTCCCTCTGGAAAAGTGTGAAGTGATACACCTTAGAAAGTCAAACTTGGAGGCAGAGTACAAGGTCAATGAGAGAATTCTTAGCAGTATGGAACAGAGGGATTTTGGGGTCCACATCCATAGATAGCTCAAGCTGATTGGGGTGGGGGAGGGGGGTTTAAGGTATACGTTATGCCATTATTTGGGGAATTGAGTTTAAGAACTGTGTGGTAATATTGCAGTTCTATAAAACTCTAGTTAGACCACAGTTGGAGGATTGTATTCAGTTCTGGTCACCTCATTATAGGAAGGATGTGGAAGCTTTAGGGAGGGTTTGGAGAATATTTACCAGGATGCTGCCAGGACTGGAGAGCATGTCCTACAAGGAAAGGTTTAGCAAGCTAGGACTCTTTTCTTTGGAGAGGACAAGGTTGACAGGTGACTTGATAGAGGTACAGAAGATGACAAGAGGCATAGATAGAACAGATGGCCAGTAACATTTTCGGCAGGTGGAAATGGAGAATACAAGAGGGAGTAATTATAAGGCGAATGGAGGAAATTATAGGCAGGACATCCGAAGTACTTTTAAATAAAAAAAAAGTATTGGGTGCAAGGAATGCACTGCCAAGGGTGATGGCAGAGGTAGATACATTAGGGACATTTCAGATGCCCTTACATAGGCACATGTATGAAAGAAAAGCAGAGGGCTTTGCGAGAATGAGCTTTTTAAAAAAAAAATCAGGTTAAAATATCAGCACGTCACAGTTTGAAGGGCCATTCTATGTTATCAGTTACTTAGTAAAGAAAAGCTTGTCAGTGCTCATGAGGAGGGGTGGTAGCGAATTCAGGAAAGGAAATTAAAGGGGAAAACTGGAAAGAGAAATAAAGCAGGAAAGGGAAATTAGAAATTTTCCAATCAAAATAAAGAGAATGCAAAAGCAAAGTCAAACAGCAAATAGGGTCTAATTAAGAAAGACAAATTTAAAGACATTGTATCTGAATGTCTGGAACATTAATAACATGGGAAATAAATGAATTACTGCAACACGGCATTGTGCTACAGAGGCAGAAGTGAGTACCCCAAGCCACATCTGGGACACAATAAAGAAGATGGCTAACGATAGACAGAGATGGAGGATCTTCATTCCTGGCCTAAACACCAGTGGTGTAACAGGCATTTGATGATGATAAATAAATTAATGACACAAATAGAAATAATCAAGGATGATGTATGTCCCATTACAGAAACCTGACTGTATGGTGTCCAAAGCATCAGTGATATACTCTGGGGCATTTCTCATTGAGGAAAGAAAATGGGGTGGTGTAACACTGAGGGTGGAAGGAGATCGGTGTAGGGCAACAAATGGCCTTGTCTTCACAGATTTTAATGTAGAACTGGAATCAATTTGCATAAAGCTAAGTTGTAACAAAAGTCAGAAAACATTTGTAGGAATTTTATTTATAGACCACCCAAAAGTATCTGTAATTTTGAGCATGGTATAAATGAAGAAATTAAAACTGTATGACAAGGAATTATGAGAGGCTTTAACCCTTTATACAAACTGCTCAAATCCAATGTCCAAAGATGAATTCATGAAATGCTTTCAAGTTTATCATTCAACCACTTAATGAAACAATGTTCCTCCAGACCAACACAGTACATATACTTCACTCTAATATATAGTAGTAATATCACATAAATTAACAAATTATTACAGAAGATTAACAGTTAGCTTAAGGTGCATTTATGATACAAGTTAAAAAGAAAGCAATACTACTGGCACTTCAGAAGTATGGAGACCTGGTGGTGACAGGAAGTTCAGTAGTCTCACAACCCGGAGAAAGAAGCTGCTTCCCATCTCACAGTCCCTGATCTAATGTTACGGTACTTTCTGCCTGATGGTAGGGGTCCAAAGATTGTTGAACGAATGGGAGAGGTCCTTGACAAACCCAAGGGGCTGCGTATGCAGTGCTCCTGATAAATTTCTTGGGTGGGTGGAAGAGGGTTCCCAGTGATTCCTCTGAGTAGTCCTCCCAATCCGTTGTAGAGTCTTAAGGTCAGATACCTTGCAATTCTCGTACCAGACACTAATGTAGCTGGTCAGGACATTGTCAATGGTGATCATGTAAAAATTGCTTAAAATTTGGGTGGGGGGGTGGCGTTGTGGAGCCTCACTCGCCTCAGTCTCCTCAGGAATTTGGGATGCTGCTGTGCTGTGCTTTCTTGACCAAAGAGGTGGTGTTGAGGGACCAAGTGAGGTTGCCCATTATGTGAGCTCCCAGAAACTTGATTCTCCTAACTCCCTTCACAGAGGAGCCATTTATGTGAAACATAGAAAACCTACAGCACAATACAGGCCCTTCAGCCCACAATGTTGTGCCGAACATGTACTTACTTTAGAAATTACATAGGGTTTTTTTACCCACAGCCCTCTACTTTTCTAAGCTCCATGTATCTATCCAGGAGTCTCTTAGAAGACCCTATTGTATCCGCCTCCACCACAGTCACCGGTAGCCCAATCTACATACTCATCACTCTCTGCATGAAAAAGAACAAACAACAGCAACAACTTACCCCTGTCATCCCCTCTATACCTACTTCCAAGCACCTTAAAACTGTGCTGAGGATTGCCCTTCAGTTTAATATGTTGAGGATAAAAGGCCTAATTTTCAATCTCATTTGCTGTAAAGAGGTTAATTTACAGTCGTGTTATCAAGGGGCCCTTGGAGAAGAGCGACCTTAAGAGCTATTGACATTGAATTTATACGTCATGTTGGGTCACAAACCTGGGGTCTCACAGCTGAAGAAAGGAAACAATGAGAGCAGAAGAGGAGTTGGCTGAGGTTGATCAAAGAATACATCAAAAGGTTTAACAGTGGATTGGCAATGATGAGTATTTAAGGATATTATACACAAGTTCCAAGTCAAAAATTCTTGAAGGCATAAAAACCCATCAGGTCAGGTGATTCATGCAGGGCTGACAAGAAATATTAAAAACAGTGTTATATTCAAGTAAAGGGCTATTAAAGCTGCCAGAAATAGCAGCAGGTGTGAGGTTTGAGAATGATTTAAACAACCTCAGCCAAAGAGAACTAAGAAAGGCAAGACAATGCCAGCAGAGACTAGCAAATAAACATAAAAATGGATTAGAAAAGCTTTTATAGGCACAGTAAAGAACAGCAAGGGCAAATGAGGGCCCTGTACAGGCAGCAGCAAGAAAATTTATATTTGGGAATAAAGAGATAGCAGAAAAATCAAATGTTTACTTATTGTTTGTCTTCAAGGATGTCACAAAACTTTCTGGATAGGGACTTTTCTGGGTTCTGCATTGATACACAAGAGGACAGGTGACCTTGAGGAAAAAAAAATAGGATGGATCAAAACCAATATGGTTGATTGTGGCCTTCAGGAAGGAAAAGTCTTCATCAAGGGATCAGTAGTGGAAAGAGTGAGCAGTTTCATGTTCCTGGGTGTCAACATCCCTGAAGATCAATTCTTGGCTATATATTAATCCAATTATAAAAAGGCATGAAAGAGGCTTTATTTCATGAGAAGTTTGAGGAGACTTGGAATCTCAAAGTAAATTTATTATCCAGGTCCATGTATATTGCCACATACAACCCTGAGATTCATTTTTTGTGGGCATGCTCAATAAATTATAGAATAATAACCATAATAGAATCAATGAAAGACCATATTCAACCAGTGTGCAAAAGACAACAAACAGTGCAAATACAAAAAGGAATAATAATAAAAAACAAATAAGTAATAAATATTGAGAACATGAAATGAAAAGTCTTTGAAAGTGAGTCTATAGGTTGTGGGACAAATTCAGTGATGGGGCAAGTGAAGCTGAGTGAAGTTACCTCCTTTGTCTCAAAAGCCTGAAGGTTCAAGGGTGGTAACTGGTGGCATTCGAAGACTCCAGCACATTTCTACAGATGTACTGTGCAGAGCATTCTAACTGGTTGCATCATTGTATGGTACGATGAGCCACTGCACAAGATCAATAAAAGCTGTAGAAAGTTACAAACTCAGTTAGCTCCATCATGGGCACGAGCCTCTCCAGCAGTGAAAACATATTCAAAGGGAGATGCCCAAAAAGGTTGCATCCATCTTTAAGGATCCTATAACCAAGGACATGCACTCTTCTTGCTCTTACCATCAAGGATTTGGCAAAAGGAGCCTGAAGATACGCGTTCAACGCTTCAGGAACAGTGTCTTCCCTTCTGCCACCAGAGGGGTAGACACGAATGGACCATGAATCCATATCCAGTACTACTATTTTTTTGCTCCATTTCTTGCCAAAAATATTAAACCTGATTCTGATTCCATGTAGACCATAAGAAATAGCAGAATTAGGCTATTCGGCTGATTATTGATTATGACTGATTTAATATTCTTCTCAACCACATTCTCCTACCTTTTCTCTGTAAGGATAACCAGGGTACAGAAATCAGAATAATGCCCTGGTTGAAGCTCATCGAAAAAGTTCCATTTTGAAGCACTTGGACATCAACTTATTAAAAGAAAAGCAAGTCAACTTATCTGCTGCAGTCCTTTGAATATGTGACATGTGGAACAATTAAGCTGGAATGCAGTGCATTTGGATTTTTGGTTGTCTTTGATAGAAGATCCTCCCAGGAATCCATCAACAAGGTCAGAGAACAAAGGATTGGATGCAATATTCTGAAAGGCTTTGAGCTGAGGCAGCAAGGTCAAATTATAAAAAAGGTTTCTTTTAGATGGCAGGCTGTGACTGGTGGAGTACAGCGGAGAATAGAGATTGGGACACAATTTTTTAACCACCGGTCAACAATTTGGTCGAGGGAACCAAATGTCGCATTTCCAAGTTTGTTTATGATACAAAACTAAGTGGGGTTGTAGGTATGGTGCATGATAGAAAGATGTGCAGCCACTCCTTCCCAGAAAGGCAACTGGAAGAATGTATACTGATGGACAGAGTCAAAGCACATTCAAACAGTAGTTCAGAACAAATGAGTGCAAGTTAATATGGTCTTAGTATTTTTAATTGAATCAATGTATTAGGGCTGAAAGAAAAGACAGAACACAAGAAAAAAAGATGTCACACAGCAAAATAAAAAAATTAGGGGTGGTGTGGGGTGGGAAGTTCCCTATCCTTTTGCAGAAGTGGGGGGGGAGGGGGTTGACAGTTGCCAAGTGTTGGAGTTTGATGTTGGATCGAGAAGACTTCAAAACGTCTGGGTGGAAGACAGGCTGTTGTTCCTCAGCTTTCACTGAGCCTCATTCTAACAATGCAGGAGACAATAGCAAGGTTAAAATTGGGGTGAGGTGCACAAGTAGCAGGCAACAAGAGGTTCTCGGTTACTCAGGCAATCGAAATGTGGGTGCTCCACAGAGCATTCAACAATTACAAATTTTGTTTCTGTAACGTAGGGTGAAGAGTGAATGGGGCACATTGGATTTGAAGTAGAAGTAAATTGCTGCTTCACTTCTAAAGACAAATTGGGCCCTTGATTGTGGGAAAGAAAGAACGATAGATGTTGCTTGGCTTGCAGTTTTGTGGGGGAGCGGTTGGTGTGGATGTAAGAGCAGACCAGGGAGTTGTGAACAGTCCTTTCAAAATGCTTAGAGGAGAGAAGGAATATCCTACTGGAGATGGTAACAATTGCAAAGGATAGCCCACTGAATTATTATTTGCAAGATATTTTGACAGACACAGTACATGGATAGGAAGGATTTAGAGGAATAGGAACCAAAAGCAGGCAAAACAGAACCAGCTCAGGGAGAGATCATCAGCATCAATGAGTTGGGCAGAAGATCTGTTTCTTAGATACCTATTAATTCAAGAGGACATGGACAAGTTCAGTTCATAGATGAGAGTATGGCAGACGCGTGGCAAAATCCAACATAATTCACTCTGGTACACATAACTTCTGAATTTCTTAAATGATGAAATGTTCAATGTACCTCAGTGTGAATGTTCACAAATCATCAAAGGCCAGCACACAGATGCAGTAAGCAATTAAGTGTGTGAATAAAGTATAAGTCATTACATGAGGTAATTGGAACAGAGAAAGAAAGTCTAAATGTGGTTGTACACGGTCTTGATGAAAGTGCACTTTGAGTATTGCATACAGTTGTGGTTTCCTTACCAAGAAATAACATACTTGCTAGAGTGAGTACGGTAAAATTAAAGTTTCTTAAACTTGTGGTGGTGGTGGGGGGGGGGGTAGTTTGCACTATGAGAAGTGAATGAGAAGACTAGGATTCTTTAGATGCACGAGAGAAGATTTCACAGAAATAAATTTCTCAAGCGCTCAACAGTTGGCATGCAAGGAGAGTGTTTCCCTGACAAAGGAGTACAAGACCAGGGAGCACAGTTCCATAATGAGAAAGGTCTTTTTAAACTCCAATGTGGATAGGTTCCTTCACTCAGAGGAATACTGTAAATCTCTGGAATTCTCTGCAATGGATGGCCATGGAGGCTCAGTTCCTATGTTCATTCAAAGCCAATGTCAATAGACTTGAAGGCATTAAGAGAATCAAGGAATTACCAGAAAAATCTTGATGAATACAAGAGGTGACTTAAAGGATCACATGACCTACTTACACCCTCGTTCCTACTTTTTTTTTGCATATGTAAACTTTAAAAACTTCACACAAACCAAGAACCAAAACACACTTTTGAATCTAAATAAATATTTAGCAGAAATCAATCAGCAACCAATATACAAGTAGTGAATTGTTCTTTTAAATTGGCTGTTGCAAAGCACTCATGGTGCAGACTATGTGCTCAGCTAAATTGATGGAGTTAGGAAGATGGTGTTAACATTATATGATGATCTATCCGTCGGCTCCTTACTGACAGCACTGGTGCTAAATCTGCACCAGTATCATTATCTGCTATTCCTACACAATTTCGAATGAACATGAGTAATAGCTTTTCCAAAATGCAGGCGAAACAACAATTACTCAGAGCACACATTCATTTAGTTATTATGTAAATGCCACTACATTAACTTGGGTTAATAGCAAAGGCCAATAAAAAGAAGCGAGGTTTAAGCCAAGCAGCCGGTGTTAGAGTGGATAGGCTTCAGCTCAGGAGGTTTCAGCGAGAACAGGTGGAGACCAGAAATTAAATTTAAGAAGTTAGAAGCATAACAAGTGTAAGCAGGATGATAGTTCAGAGAGCAGGATACTCTTCCTGTGAGATGTGGGATTTCAATGTACCTTATAGTCTCCCCAATGACTACATCTGCAGGAGGTGCATCCAACTTCAGCTCCTGACTGACAAGGTCAAGGAACTGGAGCCGGAGCTGGATGCACTCAGAACCATCAGAAGACTGTAAACTTCTTAGATGAGTCTGTAACTGAATTCATCACACCCAGAGTGCAAGCTTCAGACAGTAGATGGGTGACCACCAGGAGAAGCAAGGGGAGTAAGCAGTCAGTGCAGGGATACTCTGTGGTCATTCCCCTAAGCAACAAGTATACCTCTTGGATACTGCTTGAGGGCCGGGGGGGGAGGGGGGGGGGTGGCGGGGAAAGAGATGAAATGACCTATCAGGCACAGCAGCAGTGGCTAGACCAGTGACTGGGAGGCAATCTTTGAGGCTCAGCCCATAAAGCAGTGTTAGTGGTTAGGGGGATGGATAGCAAGATTCTGAGGCTGCAAAAGAGAAGCTAGGATGGTGCGTTGGCTCCTAGGCACGAGGGTCCAGGATGTCTCAGAGTGGCTGCAGAAGATTTTTCGAGAGGGAGGGCGAGCAGCCAGAGGTCATGGTGTACATTGGCACCAATGGTATAGGTAGAAAGGGGGAAAGAGGTACTGTGCAGTGAATATAGGCGGTTAGGGAAGAGGATGAAGAACAGGACCTTCAAAGTAGTCATTTCTGTAATACTCCCAGTATCATATACCATTCAGAGCAGGAATAGGATGATGGTACTGATGAATAAGTGGCTGGGGTACTGGTGCAGTGGACAGGGTTTCAGATTTATGGGTCATTGGGATCTCTTTTGGGGAAGGTAATGACCTGTACAAAAAGGATGCACTACACTTGAACCAGAGGAGGAAGGCAAGTTTGCAAGAGCTGTTGGGAAAAGTTTAAACTAAATTGGCAAGGTGAAGGGAACGGGGGGGGTGAGAATAGGGCAGATGCTATACAAGTTGATGCAGGATGTCGCGAGACTGAGGATGAACAGGCAGAGAATAGGGCAAAATTTCAGTCAGTTGAAGTGTAAAATGGGGGTAAAATCAATAACTATGAACACAGGACTGAAGTTGTTAATATTTGAATGCATTCAGTTTATGGAATAAGGTCGATGATTTTGTAGCGCACTTAGAAATTGGTAGGTATGATGTTGTGAGCATGGCTGAAAGAAGGTCACGGTTGGCAGCTTAACATCCAAGGATACACATTGTATTGTAAGGACAGACATGTAGCCAGAGAGGGTGGTGTGACTCATGGTAAAAAAAATGATATCAAATCCTTAGGAGAAGTTGACGTAGAATTAGAAGATGTTGAATCTCTCTGAATAAAGTTAAGAAACTGAGGATAAGAAGACCCTGTTTATAGTTATATACAAGCCCCTGAACAGTAGTCAGGATGAGAGCTGGAAACAGAAAAGGCAAGTAATAAGGACAATGTCACAATAGTCTTGGGGGAATTTCAATATGAGAAAAACAGATTGGTGCTGGATCCCAATAAGGGAATTTCTACAATGCTTGTGAGATGCCCTTTCAGAGCAGCTCATGGTTGGGCCCACTGGGGGAAAGGAAATTCTGGATTGAGTGTTGGGTACTGAATTAGATTTGATTAGGGAGCGAAAGGTAAAGGAACCCTTTGGAGACAGATCAGAATACGTTAGAATTCACCCTGCAGATTGAGAGGGAGAAGATAAAGTCAGATGTATCAGTATTTCAGTAGAGTAAAGGGAATTACAGAGGCATGAGAGAGGAGCTGATAGGAAGGGGTATTAGCAGGGATGAGAGCAGAACAGCAATGGCTGGAGTTTCTGGGGGCAACTTGGAAGGCACAGGATCGATACATTCCAAAGATGAAGTATTCTAAAGGAAGAACAAGGCAACCATGGCTTATAAGATAAATTAAAAACAGCATAAAACCAAAAGCGTGGGCATGTAATATAGCAAAAATTAATGGGAAGTTAGAGAATTGGGAAGCTTCTAAAAACCAGTGGAAGGCAACTAAAAACCATAAGGAGAGAAAGGATAAAATATGAAGGTAAGCTAGCCAAAAAAATAAGAGAAGTTCAGAAGTTTTTTTCAGAGTAAAAGAGAGTGGATATCAGACCATTGGAGAGGTAGGAAAGGGGGAACAAAGAAATGACAGACAAACTTAAAAAGTATTTTGCATCAGTTTTCACTTTGGAAGACACTAGCTGTATGCCAGAAATTTGAGGGTATCGGGGGGGCAGACTTAAGTGTAATTGCTATTACTAAGGATAAGGTGCTCGGGAAGTTGAAAGGTCTGAAGGTAGTTAAGTCACGTGGACCAGATGGACTACACCCCAGGGTTCTGAAAGAGATAGCTGGAGAGGTTGTGAAGACATTAGTAATCTTCATTCAAGGATCACAAGATTCTGAAATGATGCCAAGGACTGGAAAATTGCACATCACCCCACTTTTTAATGAGGGTAGGAAGCAGAAGAAAGGAAATTATAGGCCAGTTAACCTGAATTCAGTGGTTGGGAAGACGGGAATCATTTATTAAGCATGAGTTTTCGGGGTACTTAAAAGCACATGATAAAGTATGCCGAAGTCAGCATGGTTTTATCAAAGAGAAATCTTGCCCGACAAATCTGTTGGAATTCTTTGAGGAAATAACAGGTAGGATAGACATAGAGTTGGTGGTTTTCTTTACTTGAAGTTTCGGAAGACATTTAATAAGGTGCCACAGAAGAGCCTGCTTAACAAGATAAGCCCACGGTATTACAGGAAAGATACTGGCATGGATAGAAGATTGGCTGATTGGCAGGAGGCAAAGAGTCAGAATAAATGGGGTCAATTCTGGTTGGCTGCTGGTGACTGGTGATATTCTACAGTGGTTAGTATTGTGACTGCTTCTTTTCATACTATACCAACAATTTAGATTTCAGGATTGATGGCTTTGTGGCCAAGTTTACAAATGATACAAAGATAGCTGGATTGGTAGTGTTAAGGAAGCAGGGATCTCTGCAGAAGGATTTGGACAGATTGGGAGAATGAGTAAAGTAGTGGCAGATGGAATATAGCTAGGGAAGTGTGTGGTCATGCACTTTTATAGATGGAATAAATGCATAGACTAGTTTCTAAATGGGGAGAAAACTCAAAAATCAGAGATGCAAAGGGACTTGGGAGCCCTTGTGCAGGATTTCTTAAAGGTTAATTTGCAAGTTGAGTCAGTGGTAAGGAAGGCAAGTGCAATGTTAGCATTCATTTCAATAGCACTAGAATATAAAAGTTATAAGGCATTGGCCGCACTACATATGAAGTATTGTGAGCAGTTTTGCTCATCTTGTCTAAAAGATATGCTAGCATAGGAGAGGTCCAGAGGAGGTTCACAAGAACGATTCCTAGAATGAATGGATTACATATGAGAATAGTTTGATAGTTCTGGGTCTGTACTCACATGAGTTTAGAAGATTGGTGGTGGGAAAATCTTATTGAAACCTCTTGAACATTGAAAGGCATAGACAGGGTGCACGTAGGGAGGTTGTTTCCTATAATGAATGAGTCTACGCACAGCCTCAGAATAGAGGGACATCCAGCTAAGCATAGAGATGAGATGGAACTTCTTTAGCCAGAGGGGGGTGAATCTGTGGAATTCTTTGCCACAGATGGCTGTGGATACAAGTCATTGGGTATATTTAAAGCAGAGGTTGATAGGTTCTTGGTTAGTCAGGGTATCAAAGGTTGTGGGGGGGGGGGAAAGCAGGTGAATGGGATTGAGAAGGATAATCAATTAGTCATGATGGAATAGCAGAGCAGGCTAATTGGGCCGAGTTGCCCAGTTCTGCTCCTATATCTTATGGTCACTCAATAAGGGGCATTCCATGGTTTAATATCATGGTCGCTCTACTACATTGCATTGCTTATTTAAGGAATCATTCTTAGAACTGGTTAAAACAGGGCTAATAAAAGAAATCCATCCTCACCTCATCCTCCCGTTGCCTTAACAGGGGTTTCTCTTGTCCTTGCCTACACCTCATGAGCCTCTGCATCCAGCACATCATTCACCACAAGTTCTGCCATCTTCAATGGGATCCTACCACCAAACACATCTTTACTTCCCCACCACTTCCCGCGTCGATCGCTCTCTTCATGATTTCCTTTTTCACCTGTCCCTCCCTTCCTGCATTTATCCCTGCATTGCTAGACCTACCCATTGATCTCTCCCTCATCATTCAGGTCCCCAAACAATCCTTCCAGGAAAGAAAACACTTCATCTGCAAGTCTGAAAGGGTCAACTACTGTATCCCGTGTTTCTCATGTGGTTTCCTCTACACTGGTGAGACTCGATGTACTTGGGGGACCGCTTTGTCAGGTGCCTTCACTCCATCGGGAATAGGGAGGACTTCCCACTGGCCAACTATTTTCATTCTAATCTCCCTTCCGACATGTCAGTCTACGGTGTTCTCTACTGCCATGATGAAGCTACTCTCGGGTTGGAGAAGCAACACCTCATAATCTGTTTGGGTAACCTCCAACCTGACAGCATGAACTCTGATTTTTCCAACTTCTGGTAATTTTTCTCTTTTTCCATGCCCTATTTTGGCTCCTTTTCTCTTATTTTCACCTGTCTATCACCTCTCTCTCTGGTGCCCCTCCTCCTCCCCTTTTCTCCTGTGGTCCAGTCTTTTCAGATTCCTCCTTCTTCAGCCTTTTAAGTTTTTCACCCATCACATTCCTGCTTGTCGCTTCAAACCCCTCTCCCCACCTACCTATCTGCCCCCTCACACTTCACGTATCTCCTTTCAGCTTGCACTCCTACCCCTCCACCCTACCTTCATATTCTGGCTTCTCCCCCCCCTCTCCCCCCCCCACTTCCTTTCCAGTCCTGTTGAACGGTGTGGCCCGAATCACTGACTGTTTATTAACCTCCACAGATGCTACCCGACCTGCTAAGTTCCTCCTGCATTTTGTGTGTTACCCTGGATTTCCAGCACCTGCACAACCTCTCGTGTTTATAATCACAAGAAAATGGTACACAGACACTGACAGCTAAGCTGAGCTGTAGTTCTCCACAAGAGACTGTTAGATATTTGACTGCTTTGGATGTATGAATTTTTTCCCCATTCATATCCCAAGGCTAACTTTATAATTTGTTTTGTTCTAACTTTAATAATTTATGGGTGTTAAACAGTGAAAAGTTTTGAAATAACACAGTGACCTTGAAAATGCATATCAGATGGAGCTCCGAATGAAATATTTTTAGCTGTTCATAATGTCCTAGAATGTACCAGACTATAATGCCCATGGATAAAGTTGCTCTACTACATTGTGAGTAAAATGGGAGGGATATGGACATCGTGCAGGCAGAAGAGATTAGATTAGTTTGGCTATTTAATTACTAATGTATTTGGTTCAGCACAACATTGTAGGCCAAAGGGCTGGTCCATATACTGTTTTATGTTCTAACTGCACAACAAGCGGAGGCAATATCATGCCTCCTTTGTGATGGCACAAACGTCCTGGTCCCAGGACTGATCCTCAGATATGATAATACTAAGGGCCCTCTCCACCTCCAATCCCCTGGTGAGACATGGCTCATTGACTTCTCATGCATAATTTGTCATACATAATGTCTCTTTCATAAATCCATGGTGACTTGCTGCTCTCGGAGTAGACTTCAGTGCACCTGCATGCTTAGTTTCATCAACCTAGTGCACAAGATCTCCCAGGTTTTGTTGCATCTCCCTCTTTTCTTTTCTTTCTGTTTTGTGTCCAAGGTGCATTACTCATACTTATTGCATTGTGTGTAAATGCATAGCAGATGTAATACATTTTCATCAAGTCCAAATCAGACTGAAGTTCCTTTGCAAAATCATCACAGGCTACAATCCTGCAGAAGATGGAGTCCTGAGACTGATTCCTGTAGTAACTCACTTATCACTGCCTACCACGCAGAAACAACAAATTTATTCATACTCAGTTTCTCATCCTCAAACCAGTTCATTCACGAAGGCAGCATCTTTCCCCCAATCCCACGTTTTGATTTTACATCCTCTTTACATCAGCAGTACAACAGTGGAAACTGCGAACAGTTTCAAACTCCTAGGAATGCACATCTCACACAACCTCTCATGGTCCCAGAATACATCCTACACAATCAGGAAAAACTCAACAATGCCTCTACTTTCTGAGGAGGCTGAAGAGAGCTAGACTATGCAAAGTACTTGTGTCCTTCTACAGATGTACAGTAGAGAGCATCCTAACATGCTGCATCACTGCATGGTCCAGAAACTGCCCTGCAACAGAAAGGAAGACTCTACAAAGGATAGTCAAAACTGCCCAACACATCACCGGCACTAACCTATCTGATATCAAGGACATATATACAGAAATGTGTTGGAAAAGGGCCAGTAACATCAAGGAGGATCCTGCTCATTGGCTGTTTATCCAACTCCCATCAAGGAAGGAGGTTACATAGCATTCATACTAGGGCACCAGACTCAAAAACATTTAATTTCCTCAAACAGCAAGTCCGATCAACACTACCGTATTCCCAGCCATAACTACTTTGTCATTTACTGTCAGGGTCGCCTTACATACAGATGCTCCTGTACCTAGCAGCACAGTATGGGCATACAATGTACATAAACTGTCTCATATATTAATATTTGTGTTTTTATTATTGTGCTCTTTATTGTTTTTTTGTGCTGTATCAGATCCATCATAACAATTATTTTGCTCTCCTTCATATTTGTATACTGGAAATTATATTAAACCGGAGGTTCCCAACTTAGGGTCTCAGGACCCCTCGGTTAATGGCAAGGCTCCATGGCATAAAGAAGGTTGGGAACCTCTGCATTTAAAATCTTGTCCGAGAGTACAGATTCATTACTGAATGCCTTCTCAAAGTCCAAATGTACATCTTCTAGTTCCCCATCATCTATAATGCAAAATACTCTGCAGGTGCTGGGGTCAGAGCAACACGCACAACACGCTGGAGGAACTCAGCAGGTTGGGCAGCATCCATGGAAACTAACAGTCAACATTTTGGGCCGAGACCCTTCATCAGGACTTCGTCCTGCTGAGTTCCTCCAGCGTGTTGCGCGTCTTTCCCATAATCTATGCTGGTTGTATTCTCAAAACATTTATCACACATTCTTAAACCCAAGCCGACTTGCTACTTTCCAAATCCTATACTACTGCATCTTTGAAAGTGGACTCCATCATTTCCAACTACCAACGTCATGCTAATTCAAATTTCCTCTTCATCTTCTTTGTTAAATGGTATGGTTACATTAGCAACCCTCCAATCAACTGGAGTAGTTCCAGGGCCTATAGAACTTTGTAAAATTCCTAGCAATGCCTTCATTATTGTTGTAAACCGCTTTCCAAAGTATTCTGGGTACATAAACTATTAGACCCTGTAGATTTTATTTTTGTTTTTCAATGTCACCGAATTTCCAAATAAATATTTCCGGATGAATCAGAATTAGTATCACCAGCATATGTTGTGAAATTTGTTAACTTTACTGCAGCAGTACATTGAAATACGTGCTAAATAAATACACAGAAAAACTGAGCTATATTAAGTATATAAGTCAATTAAATAGTTAAGTTAATATAAATAGTGCAAAATAATAGAAATAAAAAGTGGTGAGGTAGTGTTCAAGGGTTCAGTTTAAAAACGCAAACAACAGGAATTCTGCAGATGCTGGAAATTCAAGCAACACACATCAAAGTTGCTGGTCCTGACGAAGGGTCTCAGCCTGAATGCTGCCTGGCCTGCTGCGTTCCCCAGCAACTTTGATGTGTGTTGCTTCAAGGGTTCAATGTCCATTTGGAAATCGGATGGCGGAGGAGAAGAAGCTATTTCTGAATCACTGAGTGTGTGCCTTGAGGCTTCTGTACCTCCTTTCCGATGGTAACAGTGTGAAGAGGGCATGTCCTGGGTGGTGATGATCCTTGATGATGGACACCCGCTTCCTGATGCACCACCCCTTGAAGATATCTATTGTTCTCACTGCACCCTGTGTTCCCCAAGTATTTTGGAACGTTATTTGCTCTCCTTTGTGAAGAAAGAATTTATGTATTTAATTGGCCCATTATTTCCTTGATTCCTTTAGAAATTGTCCGATTCCCCAATTTCAAAGTAGTGACATCAAGTTTTCTTTTTGGTAAATAAGCCTTGCGTACCATTGTACGGAATCCAGTGTAAAAAGATGTCACATTAATTGTTATGACTGATTCATCAGTGTGATGAACCATAACACTAATTATCCCAAGCATCACAGTAGCACTACTTATCTGTGTTAAACATGAGCCTCACAAGTGATTATGTCAATCTACTAATTTTGTCAAAGTATCAGCCATCAGAAATCAACTTCCATTTGAAAGTTAAAATAGCACATTCTCAAATTAAAAATTATAATTCCCCACTCTGGCATCTTACCTCTTCTCACCTACCTATCACCTCCCCCTGTGTCTCCTCCTTCTAAGGTCCACTCTCCTCACTTATCAGATTCCTTCTTCTCCAGACCTTGATCTTTCCAACTCACCTCATTTCACCTATCAACTTCTAGCTAACCTCCTACCATTCACCCATCTTTTTAGTCTGGTGTCTTCCCCCTTCTTCCTCGGTCCTGAAGGAGGGTCTCAGTCTCAGAAAACATTTCCATAGATGCTGCCTGATCCGAGTTCCTCCAGCACCCGCAGTCTTTCTCGTGTTTACAATTCTCTTGTTATTTGATACATTGGGCTTCCCCCAGATGACAAATCGCTTTTATAGAAAAGGTCATTACAAAGATTAGATTAGATTATGAGGACATGCAGTCCTCTTTTATTATCATTTAGTAATGCATGTATTAAGAAATGATACAATATTCCTCCAGTGTGATATCACAAAAACAAAGATCATTGAAAAAGTACAGCACAGCATGGGCCCTTTGGCTCGGGATGTTGTGCCAACCTGTATAAACTACTCCACTATCAATCTAACCCTTCCCTCCTGCACAGCCACAACCTTCCATTTTCCTACATTCATGTCTCCATCTAAGAGTCTACTAAATGTCCCTAATATACCAGTCTCTACCACCACCCCCAGGAGTGTATGTCAAACATGCATCACTGTATGTAAAACCTTACTCCGCTATCTCCCCAAAACTTTCTTCCTCTCATCTTAACTGGACGCCCTCTGGTGTTGGGCATTGTTGCCTGGCAAGAAGGTGTTGACTATCCACTATCTATGAATAACTTAATCTTATACAACTCTATCAAGTCACACCTCATCCTCCATCACTCCCTAGAGAAAAGCCCTAGCTCACTCAGACTTTCCTCATAAGACATGCTTTCTAATTCAGCTAGCACTGTGGTAAATTTCCTCTGCACCCTCCGTAAAACTTCCTCATCCTTCTTATAATGAAGTTATCAGACCAGAACACAATATTCCAAATGTGATCTCGCCAGCGTTTGTTGAGCTGCAATATTACCTCTCAGCTCTTGAACTCTGCCCCACACTGATGAAGACCAACACACTATCGCCCTTCTTAACCACACCATTAACTTCCATGGCAACCTTGAGGGACCTAGGGACTTGGACCCCAAGAGCTCACTGTGCCTCCACATTACTAAGATATCCTGACATTAACCTTGTACTCTGCCTTCACGTTCAGTCTTCCAATGCCCATCATTTCACATTCTCCTGGATTGATCTCCATCTACCACGTCTCTGCTCAACTTTGCATCCTCTATATCCTGTTGTAGCCTTCAACAATCTTCTGTGTGATCTACAACACTTCCAACTTTGGTGTTCTCAGCAAACTTAATAACTCACCCCTGCATTTCCTTATGCAAGTCATTTATAAAAGCAACAAAGAACAGAGGTCCCAGAGCAGTGTGAAACACTACTAGTCACTGACTTCCAGACAGAATGCTTTCCATCTCTTTCCTCTGCCTTCTTTGAGCAAGCCAATTCCAACCCACGCAGCCATATTTCTCTGCCTACTGACTTTGAGTGATCCTACCGTGGACAGCCTTGCCACATGTCTAACTAAAATCTATATACACTACATTGATACATCTACCCTCATCGAGTTGTTTTGTCACCTTCTCAAAAAAAAACTCAAAGGCAAGACCAACCCTTCGCAAAGCAATATTGACTATCCCTAATAAAGCAAGGTCATTACGTTAAGTGGAATGAAAAGAACTACTTCATTTGGCACTGCATCTTACAATTTGCATTCAATGGTCCAATGTTTATCTTAAATTAAACATTATCATTGAATTGGAGTGGTGTCAATACCTCATCAAACCAAAAACTGCAACCAAATAACACAATACAAATTTGGCAACTGAACCATCAGGCAACAGAAAGACCTTAATTGCAATGTGCAAAAGCTAAGAATGGTCTTCAGAATTCTAACAATAATTGAAAAATTTGCACTGAGCCACAATATGTTAAAATCAGAATGTTAAATCAAGACATTTAACCAAGTGCAGAATGAGACTCCACACTTGTAAAATTAACTTTACAGAACTGACATTGACATTGCTCAATATGAACCCCAAGTGCATGCTACTGCAGTGTTCTCATTGCTGGGTCTATTGCTTAGGACTACACCTTGCATGTTATTGATGATCATAAGACACCAATGCTAATTAAATTGTGGCTTTCTTGTCCTGTTACAAGGAATGCAGGTCAGCCTGTATCCAATATCCAAATTCTGTGAAGTAGGCAAGTGATAAAAGTGCATGATTCCTCCAAGAAGACCACAACCTTGTTGTGGTTTGGAGGCTTACGTGTCTCAAAGAGCCAGAGAGCTATGCTGATTGGTGTCAGAGCTTTATGTGTTGGCTCTTGGTAGAGTCACCTCTACGAGTAGAGGCCAGACTAAGAGTGGTCCACCAGTCCTCCAAGCATGGGGGTTGAGCTCAGGACTAACTACCCTGACTGGTAAAACAAAATTCTTGTGGAAACAGCAATGGAGGATCCTTCTACTGTCAAATGACGGTATTCCTGAGCCTCCACCTGGGACTTGAATGACTGACAGTAGTGAAAAAAAAAAGAAAGCTACTGCCATGAAGGAAGTCTTGAACACCACCAGAGATGGAGGACTTTCACTGCTGCCTAAATGCCAGTGGTGTAATGAATAGCAAGTAGAAATTAGTACAGTTAGCCATCCAAAAGATTATGCATTACAACTTTAAGGATCACTTGTGCTAATTTTTAAATCACAATGAGATTAACAGTAATGATAATTTACTCTAATGAATTTACTTTCTTTTCTCAGTAACGCAAGAGTCAAAATGTGTCACTTTTCAAAAAAAAATTGTTTGTGCCTTCTGAGCAGCCTTGTAAAAACTCCATTCCCAGCCACTGCATCCTCAAATGGCTCTACAAGTGATCCAGCAATTAAGGGAAATTTGTGTCTAAGGCAAGGAACTTTGCATCGAAAGTTGCCAGCAGCCCAATCAGCATTAATATTTATTGCTGTCAGCATTGGTATTTTCCAATCAAGATAACTCGAATGCTCTGCTTCCAAAAAGAAAGCACCTTCCAATTATATATTTAGATTTTAAAAACACAACAGCTGCTTGGATCTCAATCACAAGCTAGCGACAAACAGATTTTCTTTTAAATTGTTGTCTTGGCTTACGTTGGACTTTCCAAACCCAGGGAGGTAATTGTACACACATCCTCATATTCATGAGTAGGAATCTAACCCTTTCCTCCTACATAGCCCAAATGGTTAAATTCATCTTAAGAGTAGGTTAAAAGACCATAAGACATAGGAGTAGAATTGGGCTATTCAGCTGAATGCGTCTGCTCCACCCTTCCATCGTGGCTGATTTATTATTCCTCTCAAACCTATTCTTCTGCCTTCTCCCCCTAACTACTCATGAACCCATCAGCTTGTGCTTTAAATATACCCAATGACTTGGCTTCTGCAGCCATCTGTGGCAACAGATTCCACAGATTCACCGATCACTAGCTAAAGAAATTCCTCTCATCTCTGTTCTAAAGGGACATCCTTGTATTCTGAGGCTGTGCCCTCTAGTCTTAGACCCTCTCACTATAGGAAACATCCTCTCCATGTCCAGTCTATTTAGGCTTTTCAATATTCGAGGGGTTTCAGTGAGAAGTGGTCAGCATATATGATAGGCTGAAGGACCTGAACTGTGCTTGAGTGTTCTATGCTCTATCATTCTCAATTACATTAAACAAATGGAGAAGAATACTAAGTACACCTATAGATCAGTATATTTCAATTCCAGCTGTCATGCTACGTTCAGAGCTTCGCTCTACTAGATGCTATTTTACACTCGGAGAGTTGGTATTGATCCATCATCTGGTTGCTCATACCATTAACAAGATTTTAAACATTTTCATCAAATCAACTTCACCTACTAAAACAGAATTAAAACTGAAGTTGTATTCTTCCTGGTGCATTATGAGAGTCTTCATACTATGGATGGAAATCAAGTGAGATCAGGTTGGCACATTCCAGAGGCAGAAGTTCAGACATCACTTCTGCATTCAAGTGCATAACAAAGTTATTTGCATTAATATTGGGAGTGGTAATATATCTGCCACTTCATTTGTGTAGAGAGTAATAGGATTGAATGCTACTTATTAAATGTTTAAAATATTTTGGTATTTGAAAAAGGTTGGCAGCTGAAACACATTATAATCATTTATTCTGTTCATTACTGTGGTATTACATTGCAGGGATAGCTTAATGTTTAAATTTTTAATAAAAAATTGTCTGCAACTTACTGAATGCTTGAATGGGAAATGGGGACACTTTACAATTCTTCAAAAGCAATTCCTAATTCAAGGGATAGCCATGTTGCTTTGACAAACATGTGAGAAATTCTATTTGTGCATCCAAAAACAAATCACTCATCGCAGCAGGGTTACCAAAATATCCATTAGAATATAATTTTGTAATGAATCATTTAAGCATAAATAACTAAAATCGATAATGTTTTGGACATAGAATAGTACAGCACAGGAATGGGCTTTTCAGCCCACAATGTTACGCTGAACCAATTATAGTAATAATCAAATAGCCAACTACTCTTTCCTTCCTACACATTTGCTTAGGTAATCATTCTTAGCATTTTTCCACTAAAACACAAACGGTAAATGATAGCAAGCGCTGTCCCTTGACTTCAAACTCATCTTGTGTATAAAATTAAAACATCCTGACACAGCGTAAGGAGACAAAACTTTCATATAAAGGAACTTTGGCATTGAAGTAACCTAGCCCTTCAAGCAGAATTACACAAAACTTCCAATGATTCTTTTGATCATTTGAGGTCAGGGATCTTGATATATTTATTTTCATTACAGGTCTTGTTGAAATTACAGAGGTTAGGAGTATTTCAGATGATTTACTCCTGGCCTGACCTTATTTGGGTGAGGATGGAGATTTTATTCTATCACGTAAAGCTGAGACAAAGCCAAAAGAAGGGATGAATTTTGGCCTTTTCTTCACAAGAAATGCAATAATATTGAAGCCAATATTGGGGTTATTGCATAGTACATACAATTTTTTTTATATAGCTATGATGCTTAGCAGTAATTCTCCAGAGTAGGGGCTCCCAACCTTCTTTATTCCATGAAGCCTTACCGTTGACAGAGGGGTCCGTGGACCCCAGGTTCAGAACCCCTGTGCTCTAATATTAATAAATTAAAAATTACTAACTAGCCTAAAACCTGAGATGTGCAAAGCTATATAAATTGTTGAATGTTCATAGTGTTTGTATTCACCAAATTCAAAAATACGTCCAAGAAAAACTTAGTTGTGTCATTTTTCTTTTAAAGTCTGAGTCATCAAAGGTCACATCAGTACCAAATGGAGAAAATTTGACATTGGTCCAGTCTAATCCAGATGTCAAATTTCTTCAACTAACTTGCTACTACTTGACAGCAAGCCAGCAAAAGCTAAGCATCATGTGGCAAAGTGTGAAACTAATATCACTGCAGTTTATGTGGAAATCTACATAATGATAACACTCTGTATAATGTTTCATAAAAGCTTTCTGATGAAAGCTTATCGACTTAATGCTAATTCTGTTTCTCTCTACACAGATGCTACTGACTTGTCGAGTATTTCAGCATTTTCTATTTTTAAATTTCATAAATGGCAAACTATTCTTTCTTCATAAGCATATTAAAAAAAATTATCAGAACTCTGATTGCAAATCCTCCGCTTCCTCGATGGCACATGTGGTTGAGCAGAATATCAATCACTTTACGCATAATAAAATTCCATTATGCTTTAGCAAAAATACTTTGCCCTTAGAATTGGAAACATTACCTAGTATTTGTATGATACAAGCTAGATTTGTATTATTCACAAAAGAAAATGGTGCATTGAACTCAGGTGTTACATCTAGTTATTTACAAAGTGAAACTTTACTCTTGGGGTGGGGCGAATACATCATAGATCTAGTGATCTGATATGTTGTTTTTAAAAATCAGAGGCACAGCACAAACAATGACCAAATTTAAATATTCATCCTTTATTGTGATGCATTCATAATGTGCATGGATATTTTTCCATTTAATTAAATATTCAAACAAATATCTCGAGCCACTGCTAATTTATACATGGCACATTGCAATCTAACATATTGAATTCATAAAAAGGCAAAAGAAACACTTCTCAATGTCATTAGTATTTAAAAGTGCAACCTTATAGCACTGAGGCAATAAATGTTGGAGATACCCAATTATGTGACCATATACTGCTTCGTAGAATATGCAGGATGTTACATTATCTTACATCAATTGATTGAACAAGGAAAAGCAAATATTACTTTGAAACATTTAAGAATCAAGCAATTGCAGTTTTCCAAATGGCTTATTAAAACTGTTAAATAATTTAAAGTTAACAAGTAAAGTCTGAAGAGAAAAGTGAGTAAATGCACAGAAATAGAGTCTATAAAGAAATGAATCTATTCCAAATTGCAAGTGCAGGAAGAAAGTGTAAAACTTGCACTTAGGGCAAGAGGTAAATTGAATAAGCAAACCAGATCAGCAGAACCGCTTCTTGATAACGGAGTTGGGGCAGCTGGGACAAGTAATTAATATTATCCCTTGTTACCAGTAAATAAGAGATATTAATAAGTTTGGTCATTTGTCTAACTCACACCTATCCCTATCAGAGACCTAATTATTTCCAATTTATTTTAAAATATGTACATTTCCCAGAATGTCTCAAGTGTAGAGAAATACAATGAAATGTTGATGAATATTGGAAGCTCAACTCACATTAAAGAAAGATTATATTAACCTATTCTCTGCATTCTTCCAGATAAATTCTGGAAGCTATAGTCCGCCTGTCCCCTTCATTTGAAAGAAAAAATATTTTTGTTTATAGAAGACAGAACCGATTTTTATTTAAAAGGTTGACAATGTGGAAACATGGTCTGCATGTAAATCTGACCACAGGGAAAGTTTTGTTTAACTGCATGGTACTAGTTCTATAACTGATTATTATCAACACAATGTCTTACTTATTTCTGAAAAGATCTGAATCAGGATCCTAAAACTACATCAAAACTTAGATTATCATATTGGGTTGTCACGTTTACATTACACACGTTTTCTGACAGTAAGCATAGTTGTCTTTAATAGAATCTACATGATGTTGCCCAACACCGATGAGGTGGTATTTAAATAACTTTTAAAAAACATCCAAAATCAAGTCAAAATTGCTAAGAAAGAATAAGAAATTGAATGCAACTGCTCTCCACCGCGGATAAACAGAACGGATAACCAGCCTTCTACTTCAATGTCAAAATAACAAAAAAAAGAGGACACTACAGCGCTATCTGTTATCCGTGAACATTTTTCCTCCTAGTCCCCCAAGCTGGATACACTTCCCCGCTAACTCAAATCTGTACATGGTGAAATGGATCAACATTAGCGTTAGATACTACCTAGTACATAATCACCACCTCAAGGTCAGACAACAAAATAAGATTGAAAAGATTTTTAAAAAGAGCAGCAGCGTTCCTATAGTACAAGATTAACACGTTCAATATGAGGTGCCAATAGAAAGAATAACATTCTTGCTCCTACCTGTTTGGTGTGTGCGTTAAGACGGTGCCGGCTGCTTCCTGTGTGTGAGTGGGTGTTTGAGTGTGTGACTGAGAGCTGCTGTCACCACAGCTCCCCAGCTCTGACTGACTGAAAAATGCACCAAAAAAAACCATTTAAAAACACTCTCACCCACAATGGCGCTTCAACTAACCACCCATATCACAAGCAGTATGTATATTTATATATGCAATACGCTTTTTTAGCAGAAAAATACTGAAGTTGTAAGCAGAAGAGTTAATACATTAATAAAAGTTGATCTGATTATAGAGGGTATAGAATGAGGTATCATTTACTTAGAATGATTCGGAAGGTTTAATTACAGTTGGAAATAATGGTAGGGAGATGCACACTCCGCGGCACGTGAGGAGCCAGGGCAGCGCCGATTGGTGAGGCTGGTTGTCAGGCGCTTCCTCGACCGGGAGGAAAGGCAACGTGAAAAAGTTGAATTATTGGGAATTAGCGAGGTGGCCGCTGGTGTCCGGGCGGCACGGGCGGCCGCGAGCTCTGGGAATCCCGGGCTCCCGGCTCGCGCGTTCCAGGGAGGCTCGAGTTCCTGCCCATCCAACACCTCACAAAATCATCACCACTTACCAGAAGAAACTGAATTGTCGGGAGCAGCTCGCGATCCGTTATCTTATAATGCCTTATAAAACGTCAAACATGGAAACTGACCTTTGAAAACTTAACTGTTTTTTTTAGAACTTTCTGTTCTAAACATATAAATAGCAATGCTATCATTCAGTCTCTGTGTCCTTTCCCTCTTTGCCTCCAGTGGTCAATGTCTTTAATGTATTTAGATCGATAAATCTATTTGGCTAATGTTCATCCTTTCACGTTAAGTACGGAAAACACCGAAGACTTTTTAAACAACGAGTCTGCGGGAGAGGTTCAAGTTGCTGTGAAAGTGACTGAGATTTTTCCATTACGTACCCAGAGAGGCTGGGATTTAGAAACAATCTGGTTTTCATTCACAGAGCACGGGCTGAGTTACATTTCTTTGTATGAAAACAAATTTTGTAAAATTTCTGATATTAAGTAACCAGCATCTATTTCTACTGCAATTTAATTGAGGGGAAAGGACGCGACTGCGCTGAAGTGTAAGACTGTTTTATAATAACCCATGCCTTTAAATTTCTCAAAATATTGATGGATTATTCTCCTTTATTTCTCGTTTTATTCTCCTAATATGATCACTTAGTTCACGGGCTCTGCAAGTTACTTCGACTCAATTAAAATAAGGACTGCCATGACAAATAGTTGGTTTATTAACTCACCGTAAAGTTAACCTATTGTGTGATTCATGGAAATAATGTAATTGTAGAAATAAAAGTGTTGATATCTGAGCTGCATAGACGTTGTGAACAAATTCTGCTTTTGTCCACTTCAATAATTTTCAATAATACCTCCTGAAAGTCTTGAATAGTGTTGATACATCTGAATTTGCTCTTCAGAGACTCTCTGGGTTTTAAGATGATTTGCTCAGTGATCATTGTGTCCTTTCTAATGTCTAATCTGTTCTCTATCAAAATTAATATTACTCCCAGCAATGGCTTCACTTGCCCTTTCCAAGTTCCAAACATATGGTCCCATGTATTACATTATCCTTGCTCTGGATGCATTAAAATAATATTGTAATGTCTCCTCTTGCAGCCAAAGACCTTTACAATCATAAAGATCTGAAGCTCATTGCTTCCTTCTGTCTTCCACCAGAATCAGCCAGAATTAAATTCTAACCAATTACAAATTTAGAACAGGACAGGCAGTTCTTTTTCTTGCATAAGCCTTATTTGTTTTCAGCATGTATTGAAATTGTCATTTATGGCAAAAATGCTATTACCCAGAAGATAAAACTCTACTACTTCTGTGTCAATTCTAAACAAAAATGAACTCAATTACGTGATCAGGATGTAAAATTTATTTTATAATTCAATGTTAATCTTACATTTCTATAGAATTGCAGTACTAAAATAAATAATGTAGGTTATTCATACATTGATAAAGTTTCAATAAAGTGCTGTCTCTCCTTTGCTGCAAAATCTGCCCTGGCTTGACTTTCCTAGAAAATGAAAATCTTATCTTACCAATTCTGTCAATTCTAACCACAAATTAGTTTTCAACATAGAATCCACATCATCAGGATGACCATTTCAAGAACGAAGCACTGCTGTTCTTGAAAACAAAATAGTATTTTGTTTTTTTAACCAAATATCTTCTAAAAAATTATGCACTTGAGACTTCAATGTGATTTATTTACTGAGATGCAGCACAGAATAGGCCCTTCGAGCTTTGACACCCAGCGACCCACCAGTTTAACCCTAGCCTAATCACGGGACAATTTACAGTGACCAATTAACCTACCAGACCTGTCTTTGGACTGTGAGAGGAAATCAGAGCACCCGGAGAAAACCCATGCAGTCACAGGAAGAACGTACAAACTCCTTACGGACAGTGGCAGGATTGTTGCTGGCAAATCCAGCATTCACGTCCCATCCCAATTCATGGTGAAATTTAGTGGAGGTTCAGCATTTTGGTCTAGAACCAACAAAGAATTAGCTGATGCTCTATGCTTATGGGGCTGCTGCAAGTAAGTTTTTTGACTGAACCTGTGCATACAAATACATACAAACATATGACAATAAACTCAACTTTGACTTCTTAGCTGATTAAGTCACTGTGGTTTCCATTTGGATTGGATACCACATTCCCCAGTTGTTTTAGTATGTTCGGGAGTAGAGGTTGGGAGGGGCTGCTGAAGAAGCATTATGGGTACTTCTCATAGCTACAGCATTCTGGTAATTAAGGGAGTGAATGTCTAATATGGCACTTTGGTGCTAAACGTAGAATTGTTGGAGCTCAAGACGTAAGACCATAAAGTATAGGAGCAGAATTAGGCCATCTGACCTATCGAGTCTGCACAGACTTTTCATCATGGCTGATCCATTTCCTTCTCAGCCCCAATCTGCTGCCTTTCTCCCGTATCCCTTCATGCTCTGATTAATCAAAAATCTATCAACCTCTGCCTTAAATATACCCAGTGACTTGGCCTCCACAGCCACCTATGGCAATGTATTTCACAGATTCACTGCTCTCTGGCTAAAGAAATTCCTCCTCACCTCCATTCAACATCCATGGAAGTTTAACATATTCTCATCCTCACTCTTTTGTTGGACATTGTTGTTGTCTGACGTGTGGATTCTTTATTTTTTTTTCCAGTATCGGTATAGCCAGGTCCCGTTGCATACTGCTCTATTTATGGAGGGATTATGATATAACTGAACATATAGGCAGGTAGGAGCAAATGAGGTACTTGAGGTGTATAAAAAATGCAAGAGAATATTTAAGAAGGAAATCAGGAGGGCTCTAGCAGACAAAGTGAAAGAGAATCCCAAGGGTTTCTACAGATATGTTTAAAGAAAGGGGATAGCAAGGGACACAATTCATCGTCTGGAATATCAGAGTGGCCATCTACCATGGAGTTGAAAGAGAAGGAGGAGATCATAAACATTTTTTTTTGCATTGTATTTACTTGGGAGATGGGCACAGAGTCTGTAGAAGTGAAACAAAGCAACAGTAAGGTCATGGACCGTATACAGATTTCAGAGGAGGAGGAGTTTTCTCTCTTGAAGAAAATTAAGGTGGATAAATTCCCGGGGCCTGACAAGGTGTTCCCTTTGACCCTGTGGGAGACAAGTGCAGAAATTGCAGGGGCCCTAGCAGAGATATTTAAGATGTCCTAGGGTGAGATACAACTCTGATGCAGTGATCCAATTCCTAATAATCTTCAGTTTTACAAGGGTTCCTTGATGCCATACTTAATCCTGTTTATAGATCAGAGATTAATCATCTCTAAAATCTCCCTTTTGTAACAAAAATGTGTCAATTTTCTCGAACATTTTGAGTCCTAAATTCAACACAGCTACTTACTATCTTTAGAAGAAACATAGAAACATAGAAAACCTACAGCACAATACAGGTCCTTCGGCCCACAAAGCTGTGCCGAACATGCCCTTACCGTAGAAATTACCTAGGGTTACACATAACCCTCTTTTTTTTTAAGTTCCATGTATCTATCCAGGAGTCTCTTAAAAGACCCTGTCGTATCGTATTCTTTATTTATGTAAACCAGTCATTTTTAACTATGTTTCATTTTTACTCCCTTTGCCACAATACGAAAGGAAGCAGTGTAAGAGGAAATGCAATCTGAATAGACAAAATACAAGAATACAAAACACAAGAATACAAAACATGGGACAGAAGATGGCTTTGAACTTACATGTAATCAGTCCTACAATGACCCTATTACCCGGTGAGAATTTTTATGGAAATTCTTATGGAAGATAGAAAGCCCATCTTGAAGAGTAAGCTAAAAGTATTTATGATATCTCTTCTTCCCATTGCCTTTATCGGAGGGAGGTTGAGAATCTGGCTGAGTGGTGCCACTATATAACCTCACTTTGTCTTGCTGAGGCTCCTTGTCCTCAGCAAGACCAAGGAGCTGATTATTGACTTCAGGAGGCGGAAACCAGAGTTCTCATCAGGGGATCAGAAGTGGAGAGGGTCAGCAACTTTAAGTTTCTTGGTGTTATCCTTTTGGAGGATCTGTCCTAGGCCTAGTACTAAAGTACAATTATGAAGAAAGCTTCTACTTCCTTAGAAGTTTGCATAGATTCAGCATGACATCTAAAACTTTGACTAACTTCTATAGATGTGTGGTGGAGACTATATTGACCAGTTGCATCATAGCCTGGTATGGAAATACCAAAGCTTTTGAACAGAAAATCCTACAAAAAGTAGTATATATGGCCCAGCCCATCACAGATAATGCCCTCCCTACCATTAAGCACATCTATATGGAGTGCTATCACAGGAAAGCATATTCCATCATCAAGGACCCCCACCACCCATGCTGTGCTCTCTTCTCACTGCTGCCATGAGTAAGAAGATATCCTTAGGTCCCACGCCACCAGGTTCAGGAACAGTTATCACCCCTCAACCATCAGACTCTTGCATCAATGGGTATAACTTCACCCACTTAACTGGCTCCAACACTGAACCATTCCCACAACCTGTAGACTCACTTTCAAGGACTTTTATATCTATCTATTTATGTATGTATCTACCTACCTAGCTATCAATCTATTTATTAATTTATTTGTATTTTTTTTTTGTATTTGCACAGTTTGTTGTCTTTTGCACACTGGTTTTTGTCCTTCCTGTTGGATGCAGTCTTTCATTGACTCTATTATGTTTCTTGGATTTACTCAGGATGCCTGTAAGAAAACAAGATCTCAGGGTCGTATATGTTGACATATAGTATGTACTTTGATAATAAATTCACTTCAAGCTTTTGGCTTTCTCTGCTCCAAAGGTTTCTCCAAAAGGGAAAAACAGTTAGTGTTAGTTTTTTTCCGGTGGAAAAATTACTCAACCTGACTGTCCTCATTCCACTATTAAAGTCCATAACCTCTACTTTTTATTTCTGACACTTGGCTTCCTGTTGTAAAATCTAACAACTTAATGATTACTGGAGCTCATGTAATTCTTTCAGCACTGAGTTACTTATCAGTGCATGTTCATTGCTGAATAATAGATCCAGTCCACTGACTTACTGATGTTTCATTACTTGAAGTAATTCATTTCTTTTTTGTTGATGTATAATTGTTAAGTAAGCTTCAAGCTCTACTGAAAGTGGCTTTGGGAAATAAAGGAGAAATTTCCTCTGAGATATGTTCTTGTGGACCAGTAGAGAGGATCATAGGGTGGTATAGAAACAGATGCATCACCTCACTGTTTCCACGTTGACCAACGAGCATCCATTTTTATACTAACTCACTTTATAATCCCCACATTCCTATCAACTCCCCAACCCACCACGATTAGACTACACGTGCACACACTGAAGGAAAATTTACGATAGCCAATTAACTTATAAATTCACACAAGTTACACATCCTTGGGGTGTGGGTAGAAATCAGAGTAGCCAGAGGAGATCCATGCAGCTGCAAACTCTACACTGACAGCATTGGAAGAATGAACCCAATTTGCTGTGAGGTATGAGTTCTGTTAGCTGCAATGCTGTCTCTGGGTATTGAGACCAAGGGCAATGATCTATGGAAATGTTAAAGAAACTAACCATAACATGGCCCAATGGATATACAAAGCATGAAAATGGTGATATCTGATGATGAAGACCAAATAGCTGGATAATTGTCTGACCGTCACATCTCTGATTTCTCCTAAAGCAGGGGTTCCTGACCTCTTTATGCCATGGACCAAAACCATTAAGAAAGGAGACCATGAACCCCAGGCTGGGAATCCCTGCCCTAAAGATTTTTTATATGGCTAACAACAAACAATAACTTGATTTTATATAGAACCATCCACATAACAAAACATCCTGAGACACTTCACAGGGACATAAGCAGAAATAGAACTGACTGCTGAGCAGTATTTACAACTATTAAGAGTGATTATCAAAAATGTAAACAAGGCAGTAGGATTTAAGGAGAGTGGTAAAGGAAAGTGTGGAAAAAGTGAAGAGATGTAGAGAAGCATTCCCAGAGTTTAGGTGTCAGGCAGCTTAAAGAATAGTGCCCAATGCTTAATAATTTTAAAATTTTAAACACCATCCTGTCAGCCTGAAACTGTCAGTAATGGGTAAATGTCATCTCTTATTATAATCATTGCTCCGACAGTATATTGACAAAATATACAGGCAGCACGGTAGGGTAGTGGTTAGTACAACACTTTACAGTACAGATGACTGCATCAATTCCCACCGCTGCCTGTAAGGAGTTGGTATGTTCACTCGTGACCGCATGGGTTTCCTCTGGGTGCTTTGGTTTCTTCCCATAGTCCAAATACATATCAGTTGGGGGGTTAATTAGTCATTATAAATTGACCTGTAATTAGGCTAGAATTAAATCAGGGGATTGCTGGGTTGCATAGCCTATTCTGCGCTGTATCTCATTCAATCAATCTATCAATCAATCAGTAAATAAATAAATAGATAAATAATTAGCTAAGTTTAAGATAATAAATGCTTCTTAATACAAATTACTTGTTCTCATGCACTTTCTAAATGATCTCCACCTTCCCAATTATATATCTATTAACTTTTAAGCTATAAACAGTTCCAATAGTAACATATAAAACTCCATTGACTGAATAAGAATTCCATTTTTATTTGTAACTTCAATTCTTCTATGATAAATATAGAAAATGCTGGAAACACTGAGCAGGTCGGGCATTATCTGTGGAAACTATGAAACAGTTAACACTTCATGACTAAGACCATTCATCAAAGCACGGAGACTGAGTCTGAATCCTGTTCAGGCTGCTCTGGGCTTCGCTCTATGGGCTCATGTTCACTCTGAATGCTGCTGCTTGCATTTATTGTCTGCATGATCTCTGTTTTTTTCTTTCTGTCTGCAAATTGTGTGTTTTTTTTAAATTGGGGTTTTTTGGGTTTCTTGTTTTGTGGCTATCTGTAAGCAGACAAATTTCAAGGTTGTATAATATATATATACTTTGATAATAAATGTACTTTCAACTTTCAGAAAACAATTTAGTTTTCAATAGCAGGGACTGTAAAGAAGGGCTGGGTTAAGCACAGGGAATATCTCAGCAGAATGAGACCAAATGTGCTAATGTTGGAATTTGAAGCTCATTATGCTTCCTTCTCTGTATTATTGTTGCTAATGACAAGGCTGTCGGTACAAGGAATTCTGGGTAGATATGGCATAATGCTCAGGGACAACAACACATACAAGAAAGAACTTGGTCAAAGTTCATATTTTACTGCAGATAGGGCAAAGGGAAGAGAGTCTGAGTCTCATGCTGATTTTAAAGAGAGCATAAGGGGCAAAAGTAGAGAAATGTGAGTGGGGGGAGAAGCTGGTCCATATCATCATCTTCACTATTATCATCATTGTACGTGATGATGTGAATGATCATGGTTTTTCCATGACCATGATTTTTCTTGGCAAATATTCCTGCAGAAGTTGTTTGCCATTGCCTTTTTCTGGAGAGTGTCTTTACAAGATGGGTAACCCCAGTCATTATCAGAGATTGTCTGCCTGGTGTCAGTGGTCACATAACCAGGAATTGTGATATGAACCAGCTGATCATATGACCATTCACCACCTGCTCCCATGGCTTCATGTGACCCTGATCAGGGGCTAAGCAAGTACTACACCTTGTCCAAAGGTGACCTGCAGGCTAGTGGAGGGAAGGAGTGCATTACACCTCCTTTGGTAGAGAGGTATCTCCACCACAACACCCAAAGTGGGGTGATATTAGAGTGAGGTCACTCATGGAAGGAAAGGAAATACCTTGATCATAGTGAAAAAAAAAATGAGTGTCTTACAATTGTTATCAGGGGTGTGGATTTAAGAAGACTGTATGCAGTTGAGAGAATTTTCCTTAAAAACTACATTTTTTCTCACTTAGTTTTATTTTTGTCATCCTATCCTTTGCTTTTTCTAATTAATGGCCATTTTTAATCTTGCATTAGTCATCTGCATAATTAAGAGGACGTTGCCATGCAGTAATCCCAAATGGAGATTATAATTCCCACACATCAACTCAGCCTCTTTGTCCTACATTTTTATCAAAAACAGTAATAAGATCATTAGACCAGAAGACATAGGAACAAAATTAGGCTATTCACTCCATTGAGTCTGCTTTACTATTCCATCATGACTGATTTATTATCCCTCTCAACCCCATTCACCTGTCTTTTCCATGTAACCTTTGGCAAACTTATTAATCAATAACCTATTAACCTTTGCTTTAAATATACCCAATTACTTGGTCGCCACAGCTGTCCGTAGCACTGAATTCCACAGATTCACTACTCTCTGGCTAAGGGAATTTCTCTTCATCTCTGTCCTAAAGGGAGGTAATTGTGTCCTGAGGCTGTACCCTTTGGTTCTGGACTCCTCCACTATAAGAAACATGTTCTCCACATCCACTCTATCTAGACCTTACAATATTTGACAAGCTTTAATAAGATTCCTCCCTCGTTCTTCTATACCCCAGTGCATATAGGCCAGAGCCATAAAATGCTCCTCAAACATTAACCTTTCCATTCCTAGGATCATTTTCATGAACCTGCTCTAGACACTCTCCAATGACAGTACATCTTTTCTGAGATAAGAGGCCCAAAACTGCTCACAATACTCCAAGTGCAGTCAAACCTATGCCTTATAAAGCTTCAGCTTTACATCCTTACTTTTATATTCTAGTCTTTTCAAAATGAATGCTATAATTGCATTTGTCTTCCTTACCATTGACTTGACCTAGGTGGAGATGATCCATGGCCTGATCAGCATGATCTTATTGAGTGGTGGAGCAGGTCCGATGAGCCAGGTGGTGTTCTCTTGCTCCTATTTCCTATGTTTTTATGTTCTTACAACCTGGAAGTGAGCCTTGTACATCTGTTTTCAGAATTTGCTCCCTGTTTGGAAAATAGTCTATGGCTTAATAAAATGCTATTTATATTATTAGGTTGACTGGTTTAGTTTTGAAACTTTTCTCCTTGTCCGTAGTTACCTTAGGTAGGACAATTACCATAAACAACACAAAAAGTGCTGGAGGCACTCAACAAATCAGGCACCTTCTAAGCAGGTAAATACATAGTCAACATTTCAGACTAAGAGCCTTCACTTGGACAGGTGAAGAAAGGGGCAGAAGGCAGAAACAGCAGGGGGAGAAGGAGGAGTGTAAGCTGGCAGGTGATCGGTGACACCAGGTTACGGAGAAGGTTGGTGGGTAGGGAAAAGCAGATAACGTCAGAAGATAGGAGGACGCATGGTTGTGGTAGCTATTCTGGGTGTGAGACCCTTTCTCACTGCTCCCCTTCTGTAATCTCTGCTGCTATTCAAGCATGTGCTCACCCAGACTTGCTAACACAGCCACATGATCTCCAAGCTTCTTACACCGTGCCCCCTTCCCCATCCACCTTTCCACCTTGCCCACACCTTTTCTCACTATCACCTGTCAGCTTGTACACCTCCTTTCTCCTTACTTTCTCATTCAAGCTTTATCCCACTTCCTTTTCAGTCCTGATGAAGGGCCTCAGCCCAAAAGTTCAAAGTTCAAAGTAATTTTATTAACAAGGGGTATATATGTCAACATATACAACCCTGAGATTCATTTTCCTGTGGGAATACTCAGTAACTATATCAGGATCAATGAAAGATCAGCTAAAGTGCAGAAGACAACAAACTGTACAAATGCAAATATAAATAAATAGGAATAAATATTGGGAACATGAGATAACAAGGAAAAGATAAAGTAGGATTATTGGTTGTGGGAACATCCCAATAATGGGCAAGTGAGTGGAGTTATCCCCTTTTGTTCAAGAGCCTGATGGCTGAGGGTAGTAACTGTTCTCAAAGCTGGTAGTGCAAATCCTGAGGCTCTTGTACCTTCTACCTGATGGCAGCAGCGAGGAAAGAGCATGGCCTGGGTGGTGGGGATCTCTGATGATGGATACTGCTTTTCCACGATAGCATTTCATGTAGATGCACTCAGTGGTTGGAGGGGCTTTGCATTGGCTGTGTGTTCCCCTCCACAGATGCTGCCTGACTTGCTGAGTTCCTCCAGCAATTTGTGTGTTGCTCAAGATTTCTAGCTTTTGCAGAATCTCTTGTTTTTAGACAGGGCAGCAAATGGAACCGCAGAATAAAATGTTGCACTGTGTAAATAGTTAAAGGAAATTGCATTAGCATTGTATAAAGCTTTAATAAATTAATGGAGGAAGTGTTAAATGTAGCAAAAGGTTTGTAAGTTAAATAAATTGCATTCAGTTAAGCATGGCTGAGCTGTCCAGTGATGATTTCTCTTCTTACAGTTCATTTGCACTCCACAATAAACCATAATAATGTTCAGAAGTGACATGTAGTTCATCCAGCCTTTCTGATATAGACTTTTAAATTACAGGAATCACGATTCTCTATTGTCCTTCAATGTGTTTTACATTATTCTTCTCCACCTTCCAGGGGGTCCTAACCTGGGGTCCATCGATCGCTTGGCTAATGGTAAGGCTCCTTGGTATAAACAAGGTTGGGAACCCCCCCCGAATCTAGTTCCAGGCAATCTTATTCCCAGAAAATATCTCTTAATTTTCAGCAACATAGAGCATTACAGAACAAAAACAGGCCCTTCAGTCCATCTAGTCTGTGCCAAACTATTATTTTTCCTAGTCATATTGACATGCACCTGAAATATAGCCCTCCACACCCTTCCCATCCATAGTACTTATCCAAAACTCCCATAATTGTTAAAATCAAACCCGCATCTACCACTTCCACAATCTCAAACCCCTCTGAGTGAAGAAGCTCCCCCTCAATTTGCTCTTAAACATTTAACCTTTCACCATTAACCCATGACCTCTAGTTCTAGTCTCACCCAACATCGGTGGAAAAAGACTGCTTGCATTTACTCTATCTACACTGCTCATAATTTGATATGCCTCTATCAAATCTCCCCTCATTCTCCTACGCTCCGAGGAATAAATCCAACCTTTCCCTGGAACTCAGGTAAAATCTCACTTAACTCTCATCCGAAGAGACAGCAATGGTGCAGAATCATCACGTAATCCCAAATGGACACATGAGTACATCTTATGGAAGGTAGTGCAAAACTAAATACTTGCTTTAAACAATGTTTTGATAATATAATGGAGTAAATGTAAGATTTAAAAACCAAGGCAGATTTATAATTCTAGATCTTTTTATGTTGTTGATTAATATTTCTGGGTTATTTCCATTTGTCACAAGGATCATAAATTTGAACTATTTTGGAGGATGTAATATTTAGTGCAGTTATTAAAGATGTCATAATAATTTGGAATATTTATATAAGTTGCAACATTCTAAATGATAAATGGAAGATTAGAGTTACATTTGGAATGCAAATTCTCTTGTAAATAATTTAATTTATATGTTGGGAACTAGGATCTTTTCTGAACTACTAAAAGTTTTGTAATTACCTCCAATGTGCAAATCATGCAAGGCTCGCTCAGAGAATAAGGAGGCATGGGATCCAAGGGGACCTTGCTTTGTGGATCCAGAATTGGCTTGCCCTCAGAAGGGAAAGGATGGTTGCAGATGGTTCGTATTCTGCGTGGAGGTTGGTGACCAGTGTTGTTCCGCAAGGATCTGCTCTGGGGCTCCTCCTCTTCGTGATTTTTGTAAATAACCTGGATGAAGAAGTAGAAGGGTGGGTAAGTAAGTTTGCTGATGACTCAAAAGTTTGGGCTGTTGTGGATAGCTTGGAGGGTTGTCAGAGGTTATAGCAGGACATCGATAGGATGCAAAACTGGGCTGAGAGGTGGTACATGGAGTTCAACCCAGATAAGTGTGAAATGGTTCATTTTGGTAGGTCAAATTTGAAGATATTAACATTAATATTAATGGTAAGACTCTTGGCAGTGTGGAGGATCAGCGAGATCTTGGGATCCGTATCTACAAGACACTCAAAGCTGCTGCGCAGGTTGACAGTGTTGTTAAGAAGGCATATGGTGTGTTGGCCTTCATCAACCATGGGACTGAGTTCAAGAGCCATGAAGTTACAGATATGTAAGACCTTAGTTAGACCCTACTTGGAGTACTGTGTTCAGTTCTGGTCATCTCATTACAGGAAGGATGTGGATACTATAGAGAGAGTGCAGAGGAAATTTACAAGGATGTTGCCTGTATTGGGGAGCATGCCTTATGAGAATAGGTTGAGTGAACTTGGCCTTTTCTCCTTGGAGTGACAGAGGATGAGAGATGACCTGATAGAGGTGTATAAGATGATGCGAGGCATTGATTGTGTGGATAGCCAGAGGCTTTTTCCCAGGGCTGAAATGGCTAACATGAGAGGGCACAGTTTTAAGGTGCTTGGAAGTAGGTACAGAGGAGATGTCAGGAGGAAGTTTTTACACAGAGAGTGGATGTTGTGTGGAATGCACTGCGAGAATGGTGGTGGAGGTGGATATAATAATGTCTTTTAAGAGACTCTTAGAAAGGTACAGGGAGCTAGCTAAAATAGAGGGCTATCTGGTCGGGTAATTCTAGGCAGTTTCTAGAGTAGGTTACATGGTCAGCACAACATTGTGGGCTGAAGGGCCTGTGATGTGCTGTAGATTTCTATGTTCTATGTTTTTGATTGTATGTGTTTGTAAATGAGTGTCACTTCAAATACAAGGCACTATAGATAAACTTTGACATTCATTGTTCTGATTTTTTGTGCTCATAGTCATAGTCATACTTTACTGATCCCAGGGGAAATTGGTTTTCATTAAAGTTGCACCATAAATAATAAATAGTAATAAAACCATAAATAGTTAAATAGTAATATGTAAATTATGCCAGGAAATAAGTCCAGGACCTATTGGCTCAGGATGTCTGACCCTCCAAGGGAGGACTTGTAAAGTTTGATGGCCACAGGCAGGAATGACTTCCTATGACGCTCTGTGTTGCATCTCGGTGGAATGAGTCTCTGGCTGAATGTACTCCTGTGCCCACCCAGAACATTATGTAGTGGATGGGAGACATTGTCCAAGATGGCATGCAACTTGGATAGCATCCTCTTTTCAGGCACCACCATCAGAGAGTCCAGTTCCATCCCCACAACATCACTCGCCTTACGAATGAGTTTGTTGATTCTGCTGGTGTCCGCTACCCTCAGCCTGCTGCCCCAGCACACAACAGCAAACATGATAGCACTGGCCACCACAGCTCAGCATCGTCCGGCAGGTGTTAAAGGACCTCAGTCTCCTCAGTCTCCTATTCAAGGAATAGGAAGGAATGTATTTGTGAATATCAGGAGAAGAAGCACTATCCAATAGATCTAGTGATCCTCAAGTAGATATTTTAATACAGTCACTGAGTTAACAGCCAGTTGTAAGGGTATGACAGCTGCTGTTAACAAGCATGGCCATTGTAATAACAGTCAGCTCTGCCCTTATATCGTTCTGTACTTGCCTTCAAGAAGTAACCCATTTAAATAGAACTATATCTGTATCACAAACAAGGGAAAATCTGCAGATTCTGGAAATCAAAGCAACACACACAAAATGCTGGAGGAACTCAGCAGGTCAGACAGCATCTATGGAGAAGAGTAAAGAGTCGATGTTTCAGGCTGAGACCCTTCGTAAGCACACACGAAGTCCTGTTAAAGGGTCTCAGCCTGAAACATTGATTCTTTACTCTTCTCCCCAGATACTGCCTGGCCTTCTGAGTTCCTCCAGCATTTTGTGCATGTTGCTGTATCTGTATCACTTCCATTTCATAACCACAGGTTGTCATAGCCTGGGGATAAGCTTCCACTATCCATTAAATGCTCCCAATGATGCGTTCACTCTACCAATATATCTTTTCTAAAGAATAAACAAAGAAAGGGATGCTTAATTTTATGAATATCCTTCCTATTGCATCATAGATCCAGCTGGAAGTGATAACTGGGAAGTATGGGGTACGCATGCTAAAATTTCCCCTTTACTACTATTTAGGGAAGAAGGTTGCTGTAGCCGGGAGTGATAATGGGGACAAACTCCCATTACCATTAAGTGCTCCCAACAGCGTGTACCTCAAATCAGCTCTGTCAACCAAGTGTAGCTCCTGGCCTTCATGTGTGGCTTAGCTACTAATTCGGGCAGAACCATTTCTAATGACAGGAGAAGGGGCAATGGTGGGTCACTGGCACCTTAAAATCAGTTACTTTGGCCAGATGGGGCTCATTGGCTGTGGGCGGCAGCTCAGCTAGGAGAAGGAAAACTCTGATCTCAAACCACCGCTGCCTTGCAGCTATACTCACTCACGGGGAAGGCTTCAGTAGTAAACCCTATGGAAAAATCTGAAGCTGGAGTCCTGAAGGCGATCCAATATTGAGTTCAACGATGATTGGCAACTCCTGTGACGTTGCTGGTGCCAAGCTGTATTGGTGTCTACCACTCCTTTGGATTCATCAGCTGCATGGAGGGTGGAACCTGCTACATGGGCAATGCCTTGCTTTCCATATCGTCCTGCCCAGGCTTGCTTATGTACTGGCTTTTATATCATGTAGACAGCTGGCACGCAATGTCAATGGTGGACCCCAATCAATGAAGGAACTCTCTCTTATAGCTTCAACCAGTAGCTTGGAGTTTTGAGCAATTCACTACTTGACCAAAATAAGTAATCAGATACCTCATTTTGTGTTAACCTATAGGTATGAGGAAATAAGGAACTGGAGCAGTTCAAGACCAATCAGCTCATGAGGTCTTCTCTTCTATTGAGTAAGATCATAGCTGGATCTATTATCGACCTCATTTTTGCTTTGCTGCCCAATCATCAGATGTTTGCCTGGAGGCATAAATAGAAGTAATAAATAAATATGAACAGAGGATACAGATAAAAACAGAAGTCAGAACTGCAAAATGCTTCAGTTACTTGACACTTTAAATAAAGGAAAATGTTGGAAATATTCAATAATTCAAGCAATATCTGAGGAGAGATAACAATTAAGTTAAATTTTCAACTTTATAATCTTTCAACAGAGCTGGCAAGTTATGACATAAACCAGAAGAACTGGTTATCTGAAATTATTGAGTTCTCCATGTTGGAAGACAAGTTGCTTACTCTGGGCATTATTAAAACCACCACCTTCTCTCAATTAACGCCACTTCTGTCATTCATCTCCCTTGGTCTCTACCCTTTTGCAGATATTCTCTTTGCTCTCTCCATTTCTACCCCATCTCTGGAATTTAAAATGTTTTCTGTTTTCTTACTATTCAGTGGATCATCAGCTTGAAACATTACTTTCAAATCAGACAGGTTTAATACCATCGGCATATGTTGTAAAATTTGTTAACTATGTGGCAGCAATACAATGCAATACATGATAATATAGAAGAAACAACTGTGAATTACAGTATATATATATAGTAGTTAAATTAAATATGTTAAGCCAAAAAAAGTAGAAATAAAAAGTAGTGAGGTAGTGTTCATGGGTTCAATGTCTATTCAGAAATCGGATCGCGGGGGTGAAGAATCTGTTCCTGAATCACTGAGTGTGTGCCTTCAGGCTTCTGTATCTCCTCCCTGATGGTAGCAATGAGAACAGAGCTTGTCCTGGGTGATGGGGTCCTTAATGATGGACATGGCCTTTTTGAGGCACCACTCTTTGAAGATGTTGAAGTACTTTGAAGAAATAACAAGCAGGATAGACAAAGGAGAATCGGTTGATGCTGTGCACTTTGATTTTCAGAAGGCCATTGACAAAGTGCTACACATAAGGCTTCTTAACTAGCTACAGCCCATGGTTTTACTGGAAAGATTCTAGCATGGATAAAGCAGTGGATATTGGCAGAAGGCAAAATGCTGGAATAAAGAGAGCTTTTTCTGGTTGGCTGCCGGTGACTAGTGGTGTTCCACGGGGTCTGTACTGGAACCGATTCTTTTTACTTTATCTGTCAATAATTTGAATGATAGAATTGATGACTTTGTTGCAAAGTTTGTCAATGATATGAAGATAGGTGGAGGGGCAGTCATTTTGAGGAAGTAGAGAAGCTATAGAAGGACTTGACAGATTAGGAGAATGGCAACGAAATAGCAGACGGAATATGGTGTGGTGAAGTGTATGGTCACGCACTTTAGGAGAAGAAATGAAAGTTCTAAGTGAAAAGAAAATACAAAAAGCTGAGGTGCAAAAGGACTTGTGAGTCCCTATGCAGGATTTCCTTGAGGATAATTTGCTGGTTGAGTCAGTGATGAGGAGCACAAATGCAATGTTAGCATTCATTTCAAAAAGACTAGAACATAAAAGCAGGGATGTGATGTTGAGACTTCATAAAACACTGGTAAGCCCTCACCTGGTGTATTGTGTGCTGTTTTGGGCCCCTTATCTGAGAAAGAATATGCTGAAATTGGAGCGGGCTCAAAGGTGGTTCACAAAAATGATTCCAAGATTGAACGTCTTGTCATATGAAGAACATTTGATGGCTCTGAGCCTGTATTCGCTAGAATTCAGACGAGTGAGTGGTGACCTCATTGAAACCTATTGAATGGTGAAAGACCTTGATAGAGTGGATGTGGAGAGGATGTTTCCTATGGTGTGAGAGTCTAAGAGCAGAGGATAGAGCTTCTGAATAGAGAGGCAAGCTTTTAGAACGTAGAGAAGGAATTTTGTTAGTTATAGAGTGCTGAATCTGTGGAATTCTTTGTGGAGGCCATGTCTATGTATATTTAAGGCAGAGGGCAATAGATTCTTGATTGGTCAGGGCATGAAGGGATATGGGGAGAAGGCAGGAGGTTAGGTCTGGGAGAAGAATTAGATCAGCTATGATGAAATGATGGCTCAGACTTGATGGGCCAACTGGCCTAATTCTGCTCCTATATCTTATGGTCTTTTGGTCTCATTTCTTGGATACTATAGAGACTAGTGCCCATGATGGAGCTGATTAATTTTACGACTCTCTGCTGCTTACTTTGATCCTGTGCTCTAGCCTCCACATACCAGACAGTGATGGTATGTCTCTACATAAGTACTGTCTGACGTGTTGAGTATTTGTTTTATTTCAAATTTTCCATATCTACAAGGAGTTACTTTCATGTTCTAGTTAGACTGTCTCAGAGCTTCTGTTCTGATGTTACCTCACCTTCAAGCAGATGAAGCCTGTTGTCCATTAGACCACAATCATGCTGCGTCCAAGTTCTTTAATAGCAAGGTCGCCCCGCAGGCAGTATTGAATCAATGCACTCAGGCTAGCATGATCTGTAAAGGCATTAGAATTGAACCTTGAGATATAAATGTATTCTCAAGTGAAAAGTTAAATGATTAATATAATTCCAGTCAGTTTGCATAAGAGTGCATTTATTGTTAGAGTATGGAATAGCTTTTGCAATAAAATGTCTACAATACTTCTCTCTCTCATATACAGTTCTTTAAAAAATATCATTGTGACATTACTTCTAGAAATTGACCTCCTTATGGAGAACTGTAATTGCTTTCATTGTGTGCAGTCTTGATTCAAGACTTTAAAAACATTAGGGAGCATTATTAATGCAAATGCATTTACTGTGCCTGAATTAGACTATATATATATACACACACACTGTAAATAATCTTTCACTATTTAGATCTGCTTTGTACCTATCATCGCCTTTTACTTTTGCTGCCCAACCCAGTGAGCTTTTATAACAAATATACTTAAGTTTCTTTCCCTCTGCCATCAGATTTCTGAATGGGCATCAAACCCACGAACACTACCTCATTACTTTTTTGCACTACTTACTTAATTTAACACAGCACACACAAAACACTGGAGGAACTCAGCAGGTCAGGCAGCATCCATGAGAAAGAATAAATAGACAAAGGTTTGGGCTGACACCCTTCTTGAGTCCTGAAGAAGTATCTCGTCCCAAAACATTGACTGTTCATTCTCTTCCATGGATGCTGCCTGACCTGCTGAGTTCCTCCACTCCAGCATTTTGTGTGTGTTGCCTTGAATTTCCAAGAATTTAGTTTAACTATTTTATTTATATATATTTAACTATTTGGAGCGACGGAGGATGAGAGATGACCTGATAGAGGTGTCCAAGATGACGAGAGGCATTGATCATGTGGATAGTCAGAGGCTTTTCCCCAGGGCCGAAATGGCTAGCACAGGAGGGCACAGTTTGAAGGTGCTTGGAAGCAGGTACTGAGGGGACATCAGGGGTACGTTTTTTTTTACGCAGAAAGTAGTGGGAGTGTGGAATGGGCTGCCGGTGACAGTTGTGGAGGTGAAAACAATAGGGTCTTTTAAGAGACTCCTGGATAGGTACAAGAAGCTTAGAAAAATAGAGGGCTATGGGTAACCCTAGGTAATTTCAAAGGGGAGGACATGTTCAGCACAGCTTTTTGGGCCAAGGGGCCTGTAATGTGCTGTAGGTTTTCTATGTTTCTTTCTTTCTATATATATATAAAATACTAATTCAGTTTTATTATTATGTATTGCATTGTACTGCTGCATCATAACATCAAATTTCACAACATTTGCCGGTGATGTTAAACCTGATTCTGATTCTGAAGTGCTCAGTCCCACGTTTAACGTTTCCAGATCTTTGAGCTGTTCCCTACAAGTTGGATTTTCAAACATTAAGCATGCAAGTACTTAGTCCATCATCCAGCAGAAATGCAAACTTTATTCTTCTGGTTGACAATTTACAATTTTTAGTTATTCCTGTTTTAAGTTTTTATGTAGACAATAAATCCTTCTGATCAAAGACATAATGTTTTCAACAGATTTGAAAACATAGCATTGGGTTATATCAGATTGATGAAAGTAATAAACAATATGTTACATTTATTTACTGATTTATGATGAGGGCTTGTTATGTTAATTACTCATTGTTAGTTTATTTAATAGAAAACAACTCCAAAATAAATTGTCTGTTTAGGTTTACGATCTAGTTTATCCATGTATTTTAAGATGCAATGTTAATCATATTATTTTTATAATTTTGAGAGTTTATCTATATTGCAAATACACAATTTTGTCTCATGGAAATAAATCTATTATCCTCCTCTACTGATCATCATCATCATGATCAGGTGCCGTGCCCAATTTGAGCTTTGACTGCCATGGCCCACACACTCCTGGTTCGGGTCAAGTGGATCAATTCATTGGTATTCATTTCCAGTTCTCTGGCTGCTGTCTCCATCATCATTTGTCTTTGCCTTCCTCTTACTTTCTTCCCTTCAATCTTTCCCATAATTACTGTGCATTCTAACTCCTCTTTCCTAATCACATGTCCAATGAAGTTGCCTTTTCATGATCTCATACGTTATTTCTCATTTGTGTTTGCTCTATTCATGACATCCTCATTAGATATTCGTTTTGTCCATGATATTCTTTACATCCTCCTCAAAATCCACATCTCTGATGCTTCAATTCGTTTCCTCATGTTACTAGATATTGTCCAACATTCTGAGCCATATAACATAACTGGATAAACGTAACATTTCAGTGCTCTGAGGCGGGTTGTCATGCCTAGTTTAGTATTCGTCAGTATACTCTTCATTCTTGTAAAGGTGTCTTTTGCCATCTCTATTCTTCTTTTGATGTCCATGTCGCACCTGCCATCTGATGTCACCAACTTCCTAAACAGCAAAAGTTCTGTACTTGTTTTATGTCTTCCCCGTTTATTCTCAGCCTGCAGGTAAAATTCTCCTTCTTTTTGGATGTCACCATACATTCTGTCTTTTTTCAATTGATAGATAGACCCATTTTTGCACTTTCTTCAACAACTATATCAATTAAGTTTTGTAGTTCTTCCTCCATACTTGCAGTTAACACAGTGTCATCCCCATACCTAAAATTATTGATGTTTTTACTGCCAACTTTGATTCCCAAGATGTCTCTTATTTTTTGTAATATTGTTTCACTGTACACATTAAGCAAATCAGGGGAGAAAACACACCCTTGTCTAACGCCTCTCTTGACTTTCATAAACTGACTCACTTCTCCACCTATTCTTACAGCGGCAGTTTGTTCCCAGTACAGATTTCTGATTAGGCGGAGGTCTTTCGAATCTAGATCTAGAGTTTCCTGTAATATTTTGAGTAACTTATTGAGCTTCACTTTATCAAATGCTTTTGTGTAGTCGATAAAACAAACAAACAAATCTTTTTGCACTTGAATAGCTCATCTGATAGTATCCTTAACATTAATATTACGTTTCTTGTACCTTTGATTTTCACAAAACCACATTGTTCTTTACCTATTTCAGCTTGTATCTTACTTTTAGCTCTTGTCATCAAAATTCTTAGAAGTATCTTAGTGATATGACTCATTAAACTTATGGTCCCATGTAATTCACATTCTATTGCTCCAGGTTTCTTAGGAAGAGTGATAAATACTGATTTTTTCATCTCTTCTGGTATTATTCCAGTCTCATAAATGTCATTGATTAAATCAGTAAGTTTTTCAATTCCATAATCTTCAAGGGCGATAATTTGTTCTATTACTAATTCATCAGGAGCTGCTGCTTTTCCTTTCTTCATCTTATTTATTGCATTATGAACTTCTACTACCGCAATGAGAAAACTCTCAGGTTGGAGGAGTAACCTCATATTCCGTTTGAGTAGCCTCCAACCTGACAGGATGAACATTGATTTTGTCAGGTTCCATAATTTCTCCCCGTTCCCTGCTTATCCAGTTCACATTCTGGATCCATTTATCCCTTCTCTTCTCCTCCCCTACCTGACGCCCACTTTTGCTGCCATTTCTCTTTGGTCTCCCATGGTTCACTCTTCTTTCCTATCAGATTCCTTTTTCTTCAGCCCTTTACTCTTTCCGCCTATCATCCACCAGCTCCTCACTTCATCCCACCTCCTCCTCCCATCCACCTTCCCCTTCACCTGACTTCAGCTGTCAGCTTCCGGTTTTTTACCCCTTCTCTTCTCTCATGTTCTCACTCTAGCTTCTTCCCTCTTCCTTTTCAGTACAGATGAAGTGCCTTGGCCTGAAATGTCGACTCTTTATTTCTCTCCATAGATGCTGACTGACCTGCCGAATTCCTGTGTTATTTTGTGTGTGTTACTTCTTTGTTCTGTGCTGCCTCTCAGCCAAATATCTTTAGCCACCTACAGCAATAGTGACGAGGGAAAATCATAAACTCAGCATTGTTTGGTGCAATTTGAAAGCTTTTGGGAATACTTAGGGAGAATATTAGGCAGATTACAATTATAGTTAGACAGCAGATCTACAGGGTTCCAATGGTTTGCTCCAGATCAGCACTTTATATACTTTAAAGTGTGAAAGTCCGTAAGTCAATGGAATTTACACCCATGCATAGCTGACTTTCTGGTCTGTGATTCAATTTCACCTTGAATCTAGGGGCACTGGAGATTATATAAACTTCATTTCTGACCCTTAGCTGATGTATATGGTTTGACCTCATTTGTTTGAAGTGATCTAACAACTTACATTAAAATAATAAGGATAGATGCTTTGGATTTTGATTTTAGCCTTATCATGTTTAGACTTTTGGAAACATGGAACAGATTGGAGGTTCATAGGGATAAATCTGGGAATGAAGGGGTTTATATCTGAGGAGCGTTTGGCAACTTTGGGCCTGTACTCTTTGGAATTTAGAAAAAGTGTGGAGATCTCATTGAAACCTACTGAATGTTGAAAGGACTAGATAGGGTAGATGTGGAGAGGATGTTTCCTATGGTGGGGGTGTCCAGAACTAGAGGGCACAGCCTCAAAATTGAGTGGCAACCTTTTAGAACAGAGGTAAGGAGGAATTTTTTTTAGCCAGAGAGTAGTGAATCTGTGGAATGCTCTGCCACAGACTGTGGTGGAGGCCAAGTCCATGGGTATTTTTAAGGCACAAGTGGATAGTTTCCCGATCGGTCAGGGCAGCAAAGGATATGGCAAGAAGGCAGGTGTATGGGGTTGAGTGGATCCGGGATCAGCCATGATGGAATGGTGGGACAGACTCGATGGGCTGAATGGCCTAATTCTGTTCCTGTGTTTCATGGTCTTATGTCTCCATTAAGCCTCATTTGCACTTTCTGAGACTTAGTCAATGCTCTCAGTCCCGTGGAATGAATATTATGGCATGGACTTAAGGTCATTTGGAGTTGTGTGGCCTCAATAATTAATCTGACAGTGGGATAAAATGGTGGGCAATTGCTCCAGGTCACATCCCAGAAGATTCAGCATACAGTGGCAAAAATGTAAAAATATGACCCATAACCAAAATCAAATTCTTCTTACTACATATTATTCTGCTGGCATTTAGGGCAGCATTGAAGGTTCTCCATCAGATGGTGTTCAGGACTTCCTTCATCATGTCAGTAGCTTTCTCTTAGTTTTCACCACTGTCAGTCATGCAAGTCCTGGGTGGAGACTCAGGAATTCTGTCACACTCAGATGTAGAATGATCCTTCATTGCTGTTTCCAAAACAATTTTGTTTTATCAGTCAGGGTTGTAATCACTGAGCTGAACTCCCGACCATAGAAACGTAGAAAATAGGTGCAGGAGTAGGCCATTCGGCCCTTCAGGCCTACACTGCCATTCAGTATGATCATGGCTGATCATCCAACTCAGAGCCCTGTACCTGCCTTCTCTCCATACCCCACAAAGGCCATATCTAACTCCCTCTTAAATATAGCCAATGAACTGGCCTCAACTGTTTCCTGTGGCAGAGAATTCCACAGATTCACCACTCTCTGTGTGAAGAAGTTTTTCCTCATCTTGGTCCTAAAAGGCTTCCGCTTTATCCTCAAACTGTGACCCCTCGTTCTGGACTTCTCCAACATCGGGAACAATCTTCCTACATCTAGGCTGTCCGATCCCTTTAGAATTTTATACGTTTCAATAAGATCCCCCCTCAATCTTCTAAATTCCAGAGAGTATAAGCCTAGTTGATCCAGTCTTTCATCATATGAAAGTCCTGCCATCCCAGGAATCAATCTGCTGAACCTTCTTTGTACTCCCTCTATGGCAAGAATGTCTTTCCTCAGATTAGGGGACCAAAACTGCACACAATACTCCAGGTGTGGTCTCACCAAGGCCTTGTACAACTGCAGCAGTACCTTCCTGCTCCTGTACTCAAATCCTCTTGCTATGAATCCCAGCATACCATTCGCCTTTTTCACCACCTGCTGTACCTGCAAGACCACTCTTAGTCTGTCTTCTACACTTTGACTTGTTGAGCATGGATGACCCTACCAAGAGCCAAAGCATAAAGCCCTGACTCCAGCCAGTGTAGCTCAATGGGTCAATGGACAAGGTCTTGGAGGAAAATTTTGAAGGTAAATTTCAAATAATTCTGAACATTGAAGTATAACTAATCATAAGCAAATAAAAAGCCAACTAATGGAAAACCCCATAGCCTTTATATTCTTAATCATTGGTCTCCTTGCATGTTTTAATTTGCTTAGCCTCCTTGGAGGGAGTTGTCAATTGGTTTCTGTGAACCATGAAGTTTTACAAGCTTTGCAATGAAAATATCAGCCGCAGCTATATTAAGCAGTGATGTTGTCAAAGTCCAATGGAAAGAAAGTTGTGTTCAAGTAACACCTCACTCCATTTATTTTGAACTTTGATTATTACAAAATGACCCATTAACCCACGGAGTTTCACAAGAGAAGTTCCAGTCGATTTTTATTCCTCTAATGGCTTTAGGAAGATATTGCGTGATGGAAATCACCGCAGTTCTTTGAAAGGTATGGGGTGATTTGTATTATGTAATGACTTCTTGCACAGCACCAATGCCCAAACAATCACCATAGGTGCTTTATTTTAAATGGGCCTTGGAACAACAAGAAATTCATGGAAGAAAAAGGAAGCCAGTTTACAATCACTGAAGCAGCTGAACAGGAAATTCCCTCTCTGGCCCTTCCTTTTCAATATTTCTATTTTTAGTCGTAAAGAACGATTCACTTCCTTCATAATTCAAAGTTCAAAGTACATTTATTATGAAAGTATACATTATACAACCTTGAGATTTGCCTACTACAGGCAGCCATAAAACCAAGAAACCCAAAAAGAACACATTAAAAAATGAAGACTGTCAAACACCCAAAGTGCAGAGAGAGAAAAAAACAAACTGTGCAAACAATAAACGCAAGCAAATAGCATTCTGAACTGAAGTCCACAAAGAGAGCCCATCCACAGTCACTTAATTCAGAGGAGAACGGAACAGTGAGATGAACCAGCCTGCCCCAAGGTGCTGACCTTCTCAGCGTTTAAATCATCGTCCAAATAGTGGGGTCAGTCATTTCAATGTGCGCTTGAGCCTGGATCACACCATCTCAAATCAGCTTGTGTCCAACCTTTCCGATTCAGCCCGATAATTCTTCAGATAATGAAATAGATATTGGCTGCATGGCACATTAATTACTCTCTTCAACATGATGGAGTTGAACTATCTCAACAAAATAGAATTATCATCATTGTCCTGGTTTACTCAAAACCTTTACTAGGTTTTAAGATAAATATAGTTGCATGTGGCACTAAATAAGCAAACAAGAATATTGAATAGAGGGTAACTGCTCAAGCTGTTAAGATGAAGGAGGGCTGGGGGTGGTCCTTTGTCAAATAGAAATCCAAAAGTACTTTCTACCAGCACTGAAGATTTAATTCTGGGGGGAATAGGCATCCGTTAGTTTCGTGAGACCATGGATTTGCACCTTGGAAGGTTTCCAGGGCGCAGGCCTGGGCAAGGTTGTATGGAAGACCGGCAGTTGCCCATGCAGCAAGTCTCCCCTCTCCACACCACCGATGTTGTCCAAGGGAAGGGCACTAGGGCCGATACAGCTTGGCACCAGTGTCATCGCAGAGCAATGTGTGGTTAAGTGCCTTGCTCAAGTACACAAAACGCTGCCTCAGCTGAGGCTCGAACTAGCGACCTTCAGATCACTAGACCTACGCCAGAACATCGTAGATTACCTTTCAAAATTACAATTGAACCAAGGGCAAATTATGTAGTAAAGTTAGAGGACCAAATATACCAGGAATATTTTTCCTACTCACTCAAATTATTTGCCTTCACATTTCCAATCAGTGTCAGCAGTCAACTAAATTGAGTAACATTTCACTCATGAAGAGCTTTACCAACCTCCTTGATAATTTTGGAGAATCTAAAATGTTGAGTATTTCATATTTCAGTAATATTTGAGTACTATTGTAAGTATATTGTTTGATTAAGCTTTCCTTTTTGTTTACATAATCTATTGCAGGGTATTAGTAAAAGTACGCAAATGGTATATGTTATCATGCCACCATGTCATACATGTGCACTTCGCTCAAAGTAAAAACCTAAACTAAGACTCATTATTCTGGGCTCCTGTCTTTTTCTTGCAATTAGATTTATGGTTTGAAGTTACAAAACATACAGTAAGAGCGTTGATGAGGTATTTTTAAAATGAACATGAGCCAGCTACCTACTTGTTGAAGCGTAGCAAAATGATTGAGTTTAAAAAAAGCATCGTGAGAAATGGTGAATTTTTTTTTTAAACTTTGCGGCATCTGCTTCTTTGGGAAGGGAAAGAGATTGTTAAGTTTAAAAAAGGAAGAAAATGGAAGAATTCAATTATTTCATTAGCAGCGAGTACTGGGTGATAATAATCATAAAAAAAAACAAAAATGACTGGCTACATTGGAAAGATTGACACATTTATTACACAGCAGATAATTGGAATATGTGTACTGAGCTGATTGAGCAATATTTTAAAGCAAATGGAATAGCCAATGAGAAACAAGTACCAGTTTTGGTGAGAGCATTTGGTGGAAAAGCATACAGTTTGCTTTGAAGTTTGAATGCTCCAACCAAACCATCCAAACTGAGCTTTGTTGACATTGTGGAAGTAATGCAGGAACCTTTAGAACCAAAACCACTGTTGATTGCAGAATACTTTAGGTTCCATAAGGGGAATCAAAAGGAAGGTGAATCTAATTCAGCATACGTGGCTTAATTTAAAGGGTTGTCTGAGCATTGTCAGTTCAACGATGGGTTTAATGATCTACTGAAAGATTAGTTAATTTGTGAAATCTTACAGGAAAGCATTCAAAAACAGCTCCTAACTGAAGTTCAACTTACATTTAAAAGAGCAATTGAAATCACTGCTTCAATGGAAACTGCAGACAGAGACACAATTGAGACGTACTCAGGAAAGAAGGTAAGTGTGTACAAATTGCAAAGTCTAAACAGAAACCAGCCTGTCCATACAATTTGTGTTACCATTGTAGCAGGGGCTCACATACACTAGAACAACACAGATTTAAAGTTGAAACTTGCGGAAAATTCAACAAAGTGGGGCACATGCAGAGCATGTTGGGAAAACAAAAATAAATGGACTGCATAGGGAAGAGAAAAAGAAAAAAATCAGGTTGCATTTTCAAAAAGAACACTAATTTGCATGCTGTTGACAAAAAAAAGTCTGGTAATGATGAGAGTTACCAAATTTCACGTCACATGCCGATGGTAATAAACCTGATTCAGAGTGACGCAAGACTGGGTAGCTTTGAGATTTACAATGAGAAAACTACCAATAGACATGCAATATGGCTTACATCAGAAATGAATGGCAAATTAATTAAAATGGAAATGGACACTGGGTCAGCTGCTTCGGCAGTCATTCTGCAAAATGAGTTTGAATGGTATTTCAAAGATACTAAACTGAAGCCTGTAAATACCCAACAAGAACGTGTAGTGGAGAAAAGATAACTCTTATAGGAATTACATTCATGACAGTGAAATATAACAACCAACAAGCCACATTGGGCTTGTGTGTGGTAAAAACAGGATGACCAGCATTGTGGGGTCATGATTGGCTGAGACAACTACAACTTGATTGGAGATCCATTCACCATTTGCATGCCACATCCCCTGTAATAGGGTCAACTGAAAGCAAATTTAAAAAGATACTGGATGATGCCACAGCAGTGTTCAAGAATGGCATTGGAAAGCTCAATCATACAGAGTAAAATAGTGTTAAATGCAAATGACATATGCAAGTTTTGTAAAGCCTTTCTGGTTCCATATACCATCCACGATAAAGTAGCCAGTGACCTAGATTGCATGGAGTCTGAAGGAATCATTTCCAAAGTTGAGTGGAGCCCATGGTCAATGCCAATGGTCCCAGTCATCAAGAAGAATGGGCCTGTCAGGATCTTGGGTGATTTTAAGGTTATTATCAACCCAGTACAGAAAGTAGATCAATACCCTTTTCCAGAATGGGGGATATCCTTGCAAACCTTTCTGGAGGTTAACACTTCAGCAAAGTGCACGAAGCTGAAGCTTACCTACAGACAGAAATGGAAGAAGAGTCCAAAGTATTTCTCACCATGAATACTCACAAAATGCTTTATCACTAAATAAGGCTTATACTTGGAGTAGCAACTGCACCTACACTCTGCAGAAAACTATTGACTAGGTGTTGCAAGGCTGTCGAGGCAATCAGTATTACCTGGATGACATCATTATTACTGGTAAGGATGACAAACAACATATCCAAAATCTCAAAATATTGTTAAAATTGGAAGATTATGTACTTAGAGCACAATGCAAGCAGTGTGAATTCTTGAAACCAGCATCGCTTACTGCAGTCACACCATGGACGCACAAGAATAATACAAGTGTGTTGAGAAAATTCGTTAGTGATAGATGCCCCAAGGCCAAAGAATGTATCATAGTTGCGTCCTTTTTTCAGATTTGATCATTGCTATAGCAGGCTCCTACCAAAACTGGCAACTGTGCTCCACCCCTTGAACTTTTTACTACGGATCAGGAAGAAATGGCAATAGACAAAAGCAATGTGAGGTGGCCTTCAAAAAGCTCAAGGAAGTGGTGACAACAGTGACTGTACTCACACACTATGATCTACAATGTCCAGTGGGGCTTGTCTGTGACGCCTCACATTATGGTATAGGTGAAATCATGTCACATGCTATTAGTGATGGAAATGAACACCCCATGGCCTTTGTATCACTTTCCCTTACCCATGCAGAGCAAAGTTATGCTTAGATTGACCACAAGACCTCTCGTCTGGTTTGGGGTGAAAAATGTTTCAACCAGAACTTGTATGGGAGAGAGTTTACCCTCATTACTGATCATCAATCACTAGTTCCATTTTCAATCTACAGGAGAGCATTCCACTAACAGCAGTAGCGAAAATGCAGCAAAAGCCTCTGCTTCTTGGAGAATACAGTTACAAGATCGATTTCAAGAGGATGACTAATCATAGAAATGCCGACGGATTGTCCCGTTTACACTTGGATAAGGGAATACCTGAAAAATTTACAAAAAAGGACATACCTCTTGACCTTTTCTCTCTAATCCAAATTGAAAGTCTCTCTATTATTGCAGAGATGACCCAAAGGAAAAGCAGAAAAGACCCCACACTGTTACAGGTCTACATGGCTGCCCAAGATGGCTGAAATGTGCAGCAGAAATCCCAGTTACCCAGCTGGGATGAACCTGCTCTTGATGGAGGCTACCTTATGTAGGGATGGAGAATTGTTGTACCATCCAAGCTTAGACTAAAGTATTGGAGGAGCCACATGCCAGTCATCTAGGCATGGTCAAAATGAAAGCATTGGCTCAGGGCCTTGTCTGGTGGCCTGGGGTAGATTAGCAGATTGGGCAGCTTGCTATGCACCGTTCAGGATGCCAACAAGTTCAGAAGATGCCAAGAGTAGTGACTTTCTGTCCCTGGGAGTGGCCTGCATTACCCTGGCAGAGGAATCATCCAGATTTTGCTAAACCATTCATGGGCACAAGATTCTTGGTGGTAGTGCATGCAGCTACAAAGTGGCCAGGGTCATTCCCAATAGCCTCCACTATAGCCTTGCACACTGTTGATATGTGGAGAAGCCTTTCTCAAGGACTGGTGTTCCAGAACACTTAGTCAGTAAGAATGGACCACAGTTTGATGTGGGTCACTTTCTGTCATTCCTGAAAATGAATGGAATAAGACATAGTACATCTGCACCATATCACCTAGCTGCAAATGGCCTTGTGGAAAAGTTTGTTGAGAGTCTAAAGAACACACTATGAGCAATGTCAGCAGAACCTACTACACTGACAATGAATCAGAAGTTCACCAATTTCCACCTTGCATATTGCAATGCAGCACACTCCACAACCAACAGCTCACCAGCTGTACTGTTCCTGGGTCGACCCCCCGTTTTTCGCTTGGATCTGCTCAAACCAATTTCAGAAAGAGTATGCAGGACAAGTAGCTGAAGCAAACTCAAAGCTCCTTAAACAAGGAGGATCGATCTTTCACTCATGGACAAGCAGTCCTGGGGAGGGACTACAGAGGAGATCAAACGTGGTTACTTGGAAAGGTTAAGGACAGAACTGGACCATTCTCCTCTATAGTGGAGATTGCATCTGATATCATCTGGAGACAACATATCTGTTGAGAGTAGAGTCAATTGTTAAAGAAGAAAAATGGCCAGAGGTGTCGGAACCACTTCCTGCAAATCCAGAGTCAACTCCGATAACCACCACAGAAGAGGCTCCAGAACCTGAGACTGTTTCTCAACCACACCTGTCAAGCAAGGTGACCCCACCCCCTTGTCAGGAAAGATATTATCCCATAAGAATAAAAAAAAGCCTCCACAGCAATTAACTCCTCAAGTCTTTAGGCCAGAATGGGACAATTTAAAATTTACTCTGCTGTGAATGTCTGTATAGTAGTTGCATTATGTACAATGGGACTGCAGTTGAGCAGGTGAGTAGTTTCATGCTCCTCGATATTCACATCACTGAAGATCTCACCTGGACTGTACACACTGGCTACGTGGCAGAAAAGAGCACAACAGAGTCTCTTCCGCCTCAAGTGACTGAAGGAATTCAACATGAGACCCCAAATCCTCAAGACTTTCTACAGGGGCACCATTAGAGCATCCTGACTAGCTGTATCACCGCCTGGTACGGGAACTGCACCAACCTTGATCGCTGGACACTGCAGAGAGCGGTACGGGCAACACTCACAACACGCTGGAGGAACTCAGCAGGTCGGGCAGCATCCGTGGAAAAAGATCAGTCGACGTTTCGGGCCGGAAGCCTTCGTCAGGACTGTAGGGGGAAGGGCAGAGGCCGTATAAAGAAGGTGGGAAGGAGAAGGCTGGTAGGTTCCAGGTGAGAAACCAGTAAGGGGAGAGATAAAGGGGTGGGGGAAGGGAGTCAGGGAGGGGATAGGCAGGAAAGGTGAAGAAAGAATAGGGGAAAACACAATGGGTCATAGAAGGAGGCGGAACCAAGAGGGAGGTGGTAGGCAGCTGGGGGAGGGGGCAGAGTGACATAGGGATAGGGGAAGGGGAGGGAATTGTTGCTTTGAACCCAGCATCTGCAGATTATTTTGTGTTAGAGAGTGGTACGGACAGTCCAGGGCTTTTGTGAATGTGAACTTCCCTCCATCAGGGACATTTACAGCAGCAGGTGCGTAAAGTAGGCCTTGAAAATCATGGGGACACCAGTCACCCCAACCATAAACTGCTTCAGCTGCTTCCATCTGGCAAATGGTACCGCAGCATTAAAGCCAGAACCAACATGCTTCGGTGCAGCTTCTTTCTACAAATTAATACACTTATAAATTCACATGCCTGTACATTATGACAGAGTCATAACGCAAAAATTTTTACTCCCTTTCGTTGTGGGATGGATGTAAGATTTAAATAAATTCAAAGTATATAGTATATTGTGCATATAGTTGAGATGCATTCTATATTGAGTTGGGGTTTATAGCTCGGCAGGGAGGAGTGTTGTGTATTTAATATTTCAGTAATATTTGAGTACTATTGTAAATGTATTTTATTAAGCATTCTTTGGGTTTACATAATGCATTGCGGGTTATTCGTAAAGGTATATAAATGGCATATGTCATCATGTGATACCTGCGCACCTCGCTTAAAGTCAAAAGTGAAACTAAGACCCATTCTCTTGGGCTGCCGTCTTTTTCTTGCAAATGGCTTTTATGTTTTGGAGTTACAAAACATAGAATAATGGTTTAATTAATTCTCCTTTGTGGGACCAAGCTTTATTGGAATTCAATTGCAGTGAAAAGATTGTATATTCTTGCACAGTCTTATCACTGCCATTAAAATAATTCCCCAGAATGTTGCTTGTAAATATAATTTTTAATTCAAGATTAAATTTGTGCACTGTTCTGCTGTTAACCAGATGAACAACGAGTGACAGTGAAAATAATATTTCCAGAAGTTACAGTGAAGCATCAAAATACTTGCAGCATGTTAGTGATATATATGGACAACTGAAGCAATTTTGGACCACAGGAAAGACAAACATGTCAAGTTAGTATACTGCCTTTGACCTTTACAAAAATGATGTCATTGGAAAGGAGAACGAAAATAAGTCTCAAATCTGTGATAGATAGACTTGGCAAAATGTAACAGAAACATGACATACTGGGAATGTCATAGTCAATCATAAATCAGAGTTGGACTTTAAATATCGTGTAACAGCAAAAATGATGGTTAAGAGGTGTTTTAAGATTTGTTATTAGGGAGGTGAAAGAGTAGTTTTCTTCCTGTCAGTAACAGTGGAAGTCACTGCAATGAGACACTATTTTAACACTTCTATTTTGCGTTGAATCCTGCTTGTTACAATCACAAGTTAGTCCCCCAAATGTTTGCATATAATATTTCAGCTGGTGTTTATGCTGAGCAATCTAAAATTTGCTTATTAATTTTGAATGGTTGTAATTCTGCAAATGAGCAGTCAACCATTGATGGACAATAACCATATTTCAGTTAAGAACAAACATCAATTTTAATAACCAAATAACTGCTTCATATTTTCCACATTAGAACAAATTCAAAATTCACTTTGCCTTCTAAATCACCACAGACACAAACAAAAATGAACAAGGCAGAACAAGCTGTTCATTAACTTGGAATGTAAGTTGACCTAATAATTTCAGATCATTCGCATTCTGTAACTTCAACTGAATTCATGGATAAAATGGTAAATTTCACCATCTGGTATGGTGGGGGTGGGGGAGCACTGCACGGGATCGAATTATGCTGTAGAAAATTGTAAACTCACTTTGATCCCTCATGGTCTTTAGCCTCCCCAGATCTAAGACATCTTCAAGGAGTGATGCCTCAAAAAGGTGACATCCATCATGAAGGCCCCCATCACCCGGAACATGCCCTCTTCTCATTGTTACCATCAGGAAGGTGGTACAGAAGGCACACACTCAATGATTCAGGGATAGCTTCTTTCCCTCTGCCATCAGATTTCTGAATGGACATTGAACCTATATACACTACCTCAATTCTTTTTTTTCTCTTTTTGCATGACTTATTACACTTTTTAACACACACACACACACACAAACACACACATGCTTACTAAAACTTAGTTTCTATTATTACGTATTGCACTGTACTGCTGCTGCATAGCAACAAAGTTCATGACATGTAGGAGTGATATTAAATCTGATTCTGATTCAGAATTTTGGATGCTTTACTTAGCAACTTTTGCTTTGGGTATAAGAAACTGACAATGAATTGTGTTCTAAGCTAACACTTAATGCACCTTACCTGTCAAAAGCTCTCACTTTAGTCTTATGAACTTATCTAGTCATTGAGTAAAGTTCAAAAAAAACTGTTTAGCCGCAAACTAGAGATCTGCTACAATCATTTGTTGGGATTGATATTGCTTTCCTTGAATACACAAACAAACTGTTAGAACCTTTTCAAAGCAGGAAACAAATATTTAATTTTCTTGTTTGCCATCTGCTTCAGTAATGGTCTCTATGCTTCTCCTTGTTTGTTTTGGCTTCCAGCTAAGATACAATTCCAGAGGTGTAGTCTAGCCTCTAGCACCATGCATATAAGCACATTACTCATGAAGAAAGGAATGTTGGAATCTCCATTGACTGATATAGCTCAATGCTTCTCCCCCAAGGCATATGCACCAACTGAGCCCTCAAGACAATAAGACATATTCTTATTTTTCCCAATTTTTCCCGACTGATGTTACCATCATTAACATTTAACAATAAAATTATCTATAAAAGTCACATCATTAGCCACGTCCCAAGACACAAATCCACTGTAATAGAAAGGCAAAAAGCAATAAATGATGAAAAGCTGAAGCCAGAACATGAAAATGATGGTGGTTGGGGGGAAACTTTTGGGCCTCAGCAGATAACAGCATCTGTGGGGAGAGAAGGAGAGTAACTGTGACTGAGTGGAGATCAAAGGTGTCCAGGTGGTACAATTGCTTTGGTGAGTCAGAAATTAACATCAATTAATCATAGTTAATCATTTAGTCATAGTCATTTTGAATAGCTTTAAGTTATGCTATTGATCTTTTCAATGGCTTTAAATTCCCTGATCCCAGTCGTCTCATTTTCACTATGGATGTCCAGTCCCGAAACACTTTCACCCTTATCAGGAGGGTCTTAAAGCTGTTTGCTTCTTTCTGGATAACAGACCCAACCAGTTCCCCTCCACTATCACTCTCCTCCATCTAGCAGAATTGGTCAGACCCTCAATTATTTCTCCTTCAGCTCCTCCTACTTCCTTCAAACCAAAAGTATAGCTATTGGCACTCGCATGGGTCACAGCTATGCATGCATTTTTTATGGCTACGTGGAACAGTCCATGTTCCAAGCCTACACTGGTATCGCTCCCCAGTTCTTCCTATGCTACATCAATGACTGCATTGGTGGGGCTTCGTGCACCCATGCTGAGCTCGTCAACTTCATTAACTTTGCCTCCAACTTCCACCCTGCCCTCAAGTTTACTTGGCCCACTTCTGACACCTCCCTCCCCTTTCTCAATCTCTCTGTCTTCATCTCTAGAGACTGTCAATCTACTGATATCTTTTATAAACCCGCTGATTCTCATAGCTACCTGGACTATACCTCTTCCCACCCTGTCACTTGTAAAAAATGCCATCCAGTTCTCTCAGTTCTTCCATCTCTATTGCATCTGCTCTCAGGATGAGACTTTTCATTCCAGAACGAATTAGATGTCCTCCTTCTTCAAAGTAGGGATAGAATTCCTCTTGTCCTCACCTACCACCCCACTAGCCTCTGTATTCAGCACACAATTCCCCATAACTTTCACCATCCCTAATGGGATACAACCCACCTCTTTCTGCTTTCGGCAGGGATCACTTCCTATGTGACTCCTTCGTCAACGTGACCCTCCCCACTAATCTCCCTCCTGGTACTTCACCTTGCAAGCAGAACAAGTGTCACACCTGCTCCTATACCTCCTCCCTCACTACCATTCAGGACCCAAACAGTCTTTCCAGGTGAGGCAACACTTCACCTGCAAGCCTGTCAGGGACAACTACAGTATCCAGTGCTCCCGGTGTGTCTCCTGTATATCAATGAGGCCTGCCGTAGATTGGGAGACCGCTTCGCCGAACACCTACACTGTGTCTGCCAGAAAAAGTGGGATGTCCCAGCAGCCACCCATTTAAATCCTACTTCCTATTCCCATTCCAACATGTCGGTCCATGGCCTCCTCTACTGCCGTGCTGAAGCCACACTCGGGTTGGAGGAGCAACACCTTATATTCCATCTGGATAACCCCCAACCAGATGGCATGAACATTTTGAACACAGTATTTGCCCCCTTCTTCACCATTCCCCATTTCTGTTTCCCTCTCTCACCTTACCTGCCCATCATCTCTCGCTAGTGCTCTTTCTCATTCCCTTTCTTCCATGGTCTTCTATAGTCTTCTATCAGATTCCCCCTTCTCTAGCCATTTATCTCTTTCACTAATCAACTTCCCAGCTCTTTACTTCACTCCTCCCCCTCCGCTAGTATTCACCTATCACCTACCACCTTGTACTTCATCCTCCCCTCACCCCACCTTCTTACTCTGACCTCTTCTTCCTTTCAAATCCTAATGAGGGGTATCTGGCCAAAACATTGACTATCTACACATTTCCATAGATGCTGCCTGGCCTGCTGAGTTCCTCCAGCATCTTGTGTGTGTTGCTTGGATTTCCAGCATCTGCAGGTTTTCTTGTGTTAGTAACACTTTTTGCTTTAACGCTGCAATGGTGGGGGTAGGTTACATAGATGGAAATAGGAATTTAACAGAAAGCTGAAGAGATACCAATCAAGAGATTTTCCATTGGATTTTCTTGTGAAGTTATGATGTAGCAACGATGGACTTTGTATCACAAACATTAGGATGTGTTCAGATTTTAATTCTGATTCCCATTCCCATTTATTGCACGCTGGGGCCTGGATTGTGTCACCTCGATCTGACCTGTACCCAACCTTTCCAATTTGGTCTGGTGTTTAAATTGTCATCCAAACACTGGGTTCAGTCACTTTGATATGCTCTGGGACTTGCTCAAAGTGGACTGCCTCAAAGTGGTCTATATCCAACTTTTCCAATATGGCCCAATAATTCTTCAGATAACGAAACAGATTTTGGCTGCATGGTATATAACTCCACATCAATTACTCTCTTCAACATGTTGGAGTTGAACTATCATAACAAAATAAGATATCCTAGTTTAGTCAAAACATTCACCAGGTTTTAAGATAAATATTGTAGCATGTGGCATTAAATAAACAATCAAGAATATTGAATAGAGTGTAACTGCTCAGGCTGTTACGATGGAGAGGGTTTGGACTTTATCAGAAAGAACTCCAAAAGCATTTTCTATCATCAGTGAAGATATGTTTGGGGGGGGGAGGGCACACTATAGTTTACTGTTCAAAATTACAATTGAAGCAAGGGCAAATTACAGTATTTAGTAAAGTTAGAGGACCAAATATGCCACGAGTATTTTATAACCATATAACCATATAACATTTACAGCACGGAAACAGGGCATCTCGACCCTTCTAGTCCATGCTGAACTCTTACTCTCGCCTAGTCCCACTGATCTGCACTCAGCCCATAACCCTCCATTCCTTTCCTGTCCATATAGCTGTCCAGTTTAACTTTAAATGACAACATCGAACCTGCCTCAACCACTTCTGCTGGAAGCTCATTCCACACAGCCACAACTCTCTGAGTAATGAAGTTCCTCCTCATGTTACCCCTAAACTTTTGCCCTTTAAATCTCAACTCATGTCCTCCTGTTTGAATCTCCCCCACTCTCAATGGAAAAAGCCTATCCACGTCAACTCTATCTATCTCTCTCATAATTTTAAATACCTCTGTCAAGCCCCCCTCAACCTTCTACGTTCCAAAGAATAAAGACCGAACATGCAGGACTGGAAAGAAATGGGAAGTCGCCAGAAAAATAAGCTAGTGAGAGTACAGGAGTGCAAGCTGGCAGATGATTGGTGAAGCCAGATGAGAGGGAAGGCAGGGGGAGGTGTGGTGTGGAGTGTAGAGTGATCTGGGAGTATATTAAAATGTCGGCACAACATCATAGACCAAAGAATCTGTATTGTGTTGTAATGTTCTACGTTCTATGCTCTGTACTTAGTTTCTGAGATCCGAACATCACTGGCAAGATAAGCTGTTACTGGCCATTCCTAATTACCCTTAAGAAAGTGTGGGGGAACCACCTCCTTGAACAATTGCTGTCCTGCTGTTGAAGATAATCCAATCTTGCTGGTGGGGGAGGAAACTCCAGTAATTACACCCAGTGATGATGAAGAACCAGCAATATATTTCTAAATAAGAACTGTTCGTGACATGGAGAGGAAACTGTGGATGTTGAATTTCTCAAGTGGCCGCTCTGGTACAGATCATAAGTGTAGTTGGTGTTAAGGCAGCTTAGGGGAATGAATGCAGTGCATTTCGTACGTGGTACATACTGTTGCCACTGTGCCCCAGAGGGGGAAGGAATGAACGCTTTGGTGGTGGGTAGGGTGCCAGTGTAGCTTCTTGAGAGTTGTTGGAGTTGGACTCACCCTGATACATTCTATCATCCTCCTGACTTGCTTTTACTCATCAATGGTGAAAACTTATTCATAGTTCCTTGTTTCCTCTCTCCCTCCTTTCTTAAACATTTCTCTGAAACACTGATGACTATATATCTCTAAAGCTATAGCATTCGCGTTGTTCCTTTTCACACCTTGTGACGCAACAGGCGGCATTTGTTGCCGTTTCCTTAGCACTTGTCTGTTTTTTTTACGGGGCTGTGTTGCTAACTCAACACTCATCCCAGCAAGGATGGAAAGTATGTGAGGAGCCAGCCGGTTTCAAAGCTGGGACCATTGGCGCTGATGCCACTACCCCACCAGTGAGCATTTCATGATCATAGTATGCAGGTATCCATGGCTTTTATTCTCAGCTCTTTCTTAGTAGAAATAGATTTAGGTACATACACAATAGCTGTCATTTTGATGAGATCTTGTTCAATGAGGTTCTTAAAGATTCTATCTCAAAATCATCTAAATCTTTAAATTGGGTTGAGGAATGTTGATGAGATTTTAAGTTCAGAATGAACCTAGATTGTGCCTTGAGTAACACAAGAAATTCTGTAGATGCTGGAACTCCAGAGACACACACACAGAATGCTGGAGGAACTCGGCAACTCGGGCAGCAGCTATGGAGAGGAATGAAGAGTCAACATTTTGGGCTGAGAGCTTGCCCCCTTTCTTTCCAATCCTAATGATATGGACAGGAAAGGGATGGAGTGTTATGGGTTGAGTGCAGGTCGGTGGGACTAGGTGAGAGTAAGAGTTCGACACGGACTAGAAGGGCTGAGATGGCCTTTTCCCCTGCTGTAATGGTTATATGGTTATATGGGTATATGTTCAACCTTTCTCTGTAACTTAGGTGATGAAATCCAGGAATTTTGCCTCATCATTCAGATTGTTTGGCTTTACATTTCCAATCAGAGTCAGCAGTCAACCAAATTGAGTAACATTTCACTCATGAAGAAATTTAAAAAGCTCCTTGACAATGTTGGATTATTTAAAATGTTTGGTATTTAGTATTTCAGTAATATTGTAAGTACATTGTTTACATTCCTTAACCACACATTGCTCTGAGACGACACAGGTACCAAGCTGTATCAGCCCTAGTGCCCTTCCCTTGGACAACATCGGTGTCGTGGAGAAGGGAGACTTGCAGCATGGGCAACTGCCCGTCTTCCATACAACCTTGCCCAGGCCTGTGCCCTGGAAACCTTCCAAGGCGCAAATCCATGGTCTTGTGAGACTAACGGATGCCTATTACTATTGTTTACATTCCTTATTGTTAACATAATGCACTGCACGTTATCTGTAAAAGTTTGTATGTGGCATATGTTATCATGCCACCACATCGTATGTGTGCACCTTGCTTAAAGTAAAATAAAACAAAACCAGGACCCGTTCTCCTGGGCTCCGATCCTTTTCCTGCAATTAGATTTATATTTTGGAGTTACAAAACATAACAGCGGTGATGTGGTATTTTTTAAATGAACACAAGTTGGCTACTTACCTGTCGAAGGACAGCAGGATGTATGACTTTTTTTTAAAGTGGAGTGATGAACGGTTGAGTAAAAAAACAGCATAACATATGCTTCTTCAGCAATGGACAGAGACTGCTAGGTTATAAACTGTGGATTTTCTTGTGTTTGTTGTAGTTAGTCATTACTCAGTTTGAGATTTCCCAGTGATGTTCTGCTGCTAGGCTCTCCAAGGAAGCTTCCTGATATTCTCCAGTATATACACCTGGGGATCTATTGTCAGAAGATGCCCCGATTTAACTTTGCAAGCCCATCATTTCATGGGGATGGCAGCACTGTAAGAAAGATAAATTACACTGATAATCAAGTGTTTAAGTTCATGCATTAATGGCTTTGAAAAGTTTCAGTGGTTTATTTTATTAAATCAATTATTTTTAAAAGTTAGTTTTCCTTCAGTACTTTTTAAATAATTCTGCATTTCACAGCTATTGAGAAACAATGTTAAATATTAGCACTTTGATTGGTGCCAAATCAGATCACAAACAATAAAAAATCTGCAGATGCTGGAATTCTGAGCAACACATGCAAAATGCTGGAGGAACTCAGCAGGCCAGGCAGTGGAAATAAAACGTGTGGCCACTGGGAGATCACCACAAAGCACATCTTTTCCTCCTACGTACTTTCTGCTTTCCGTAAGAATCGCTCCCTATGTGATTCCTTTGTCCATTCGTCCCTCCCCATTGATCTCTCTCTTGGCACTTATCTTTGCAAGCGAACAAGTGCTACACCTCCTCCCTCACTACCATTCAGGTCCCTATAAAACAGTCCTTCCAGTTGAGGTGGCACTTCACCTGTCAGTCTGTTGGGGTCATATACTCTGTCTGGTGTGGCTTCCTGTATATCGGTGAGATCTGACGTAGATTGGGAGGCCGCTTCGCAGAGCACCTATGCTCCATCCGCATGAACATTGATTTCTCAAACTTTCAGTAATGCTCCCACCCCTCCTCTCCTTCACCATTTTCCATCTCCTTCCCTCTCTCCCCTTATCTCCTTGCCCGCCCATCACCTTCCTCTGGTGCTCCTCCCCCCTTTTCTTTCTTCCTTTGTCATGGTCCGGTCCATGAAGTCCGCATTCTGGTTCACGGTCTGGCCCATCGACCCTTGCTCCAGGTTTTCCTGTCTACCCTGTTTCTGTTCCTGTTGAGCACTAATTGAGGCAGCTGATTCTCGTTGGGGCTGGCTGCATAAATACCTCCAGAGACCAGGGCGCGGCTGCTGGATTGTTCTTGTGCTTACTCCTTGTATCCCTTCTTCTGCCTTCTGTTTCCTCGCCTGAAGCCCTGCCTTATCTCGCTTCACCTGTAGAATTGTCTTGGAGCCACCCTGTACCTAGCTCCCTTCCTGTCCCTTGCCTTCGCTGGGTAAGCCAGGCCATCTTGCCATTACCTATGGTTGGTTCTGGCCCTTCCTGTCCCTTGCCTCCGCCGGGTAAGTCAGGTCGTCTTGCTGTTACCCTGCGGTTGGTTCTGTCCCTTCCTGCCTCTTGCCTCCGCCGGGTAAGCCAGGCCGTATTGCCGTTACCCTGTGGTTGGTTCTGTCCCTTCCTGTCCCTTGTCTCCATGGGGTGGAGTATCGCACCCTGCCCAGGAGTACCGTGCCCTGCCCAGAAGGAGCTTCAAGACCCCAAGCCTCGTCTCTGGTCCCAAGCCTCGCCTCAAGTCTCTGGTCTCCAGCCTCGCCTCAAGTCTGAAGACTCCAGCTTCATCCTGCCTGCCAGCTCAGTCACGTCCTTGCCTATTTCTGGGGTCCGAGCCAGAGGCAGGACCCAGGTTCTAGGTCCTTGTCCAGTCTCTGGCTCGGAGTCCAAGCCCGGGCTCCTAGCTCTCTTGTCCAGTCCTGTTCCGGGTTCCCGTTTTTCATGTCCATGTCCTAGCCCTCACCCTGTATCCTAGTCCTGTCCCTAGTACTTCAGTGTCTGTGTCTTGCATGTGGGTCTGTTTCCAGCCACCTCCTTATGACATCCTTAGCTTTCTGCCTCTTTTACCAATTTACTTCCCAGCTCTTTACTTCATCCCCTCCCCATTCAGGTTTCACGTATCACCTTGTGTTTCACTCTCCCCTCCCCCCCACCTTTTAAATCCGCTCCTCAGCTTTTATTCTCCAGTCATGCCGAAGGGTTTTGGCCCGAAATGTTGACTGTACACTTTTCCAAGATGCTGCCTGGCCTGCTGAGTTCCTCCAGCATTTTGCATGTGGTGCCAAATCTGAGTTGGGTTTTGCTCCCTGGCATGATTTTGCTTTTAATATTTTTATTTAATTTCTCTTTGAAAGTGATTAAATCTGCTTCCTCCATTCTTACAGTCAGTGCATTATGAGCAAGTACTTATCCTTCTATCATGATGATATTAATAAATGCCTTTTTTTAAAGGTTAACCTGTCATTTCACAATTTTAAAATATCTGAGTATGACAATAAAATCCTCATCACACTTAACCACCAAAGCACATGAAACCATAAGACCATAAGATAAAGGGACGAATTAGGCCATTGGCTGATCATGGCTGATTCAATTTTCCTCACAGGACCAATCTCCTGCTTTCTTCCCATATCCCTTCATGCCCTGACCAATCAAGAATCTATCAACCACTACCTTAGATATATATATAAAGACTAGGTCTCCACAGATTCACCACTCTCTGGCAAAATAAATTCTTCCTCATCTCCATTCTAAAAGGATGGCCCTCTATTCTGAGGCTGTGTCCTGTGGTTTTAGAGTCTCCCGCCATAGGAAACTTCCTCTCCGCATCCATTGTATCAAGGCCTTTCACCTTTCGATAGGTTTCAATGAGGTCACCCCTCACTGTTCTGAATTCCAGCGAATACAGGTCCAGTGCCATCAAATGCTCTTCATATGACAAGCCATTCAATACTGGAATCATTTTTGTGATCCTCCTTTGTATCCTCTCCAGTTTTAGCACACCGTTTCTAAGATAAGGAGCCCAAAGCTGCTCACAATACTCCAAGTGAGGCTTCATCGGTGCTTTATAAAGTTTCAACGTTATATCCTTGCTTTCATACTCTGATCCTCTTGAAATGACTGCTAACATCACATTTGCCCTCCTCAGCACAGACTCAGCCATCTTTTCACGCAGGGTGAGTTCCTGCTTCTGGACCTCACAGACTAGCTGCTTTCTGACATTCTCCAGGAGTGGCATGGATGAAGCAAGTCTCCAGGGTCAGCCCTGAGGAGAACCAGTTCCATGCTGGTGTCACCGACTAAGGCATCGTGGGAGGTGGAACATCAGGATTTTGCAGCGGTGGATGCTACTGATGCATGTCTCTGTGTTTGAGTGATCGCTCCCCCTTTCTCTTTCTCCTGATGGTGGGGAGAGTTTGCTGCTGATTCTCGAGCCAGGGAATCGCAGAATAAAAAGCGATGTGGCAGATTGCGACATCATAACAGTGACTGTTTGTTAGTCTCTCTTTTTGCTGTGAAATGAGTGCCATCTCTCTGTCCATCATTAGTCAGAGAGCAAGAGAGACAGAGAGCCTGTGACTTGTTGAACTGCTGGGTAAACAGCAGTCTTTGTTGATTCCACATCATGATCTCTCTTTGGGGGTGTTGCTATTGCTTGCTTGATGGGTGGTGGATTCTGGCACTTTTTGTTGAGTAGGTGGGGGAAGGGGAGGGGGAGTTTGATGCTTTGCTGCTGCTTGTGCGTGGGAGGGGGGGAGGGGGCTTTGGGGTTCTAACATTTTTCTGTCTTTTATTCTTTTGGGGTTCTCTTCTGCTTTTTGTGTATGTCTGTAAAGAGTAACGATTTCAGGCTGTACACTGTATACATTCTCCGATATTAAAATGGAACCATTGAACCTTTTAAATAATCATTTTTTCACTACTTTTGTTCATCTCAAACTTTGTAATTGTGTAAAAATGTTATCTTCCTATTACCTTTAGCCTGTGCATGAATCAGCTGAATTGTCAGTCCTTTTATTTCAAGCAAATTAACTTCCTGTATACACCACTGAGCAAATTCGTATGGAGATGTCACGGGAAAGCATCATCCAACATTAATGACCCCCACCATCCAGGCCATGCTCTCCTCTTGCTGCTACCATCAGGAAGGCAGTACAAGAACCTCAGGACCCGCACCACCAGGGTCAGGAACAGTTATTACCCCTCAACCATCAGACTCTTGAACGAGAGGGGATAATCTTACTTGCCCCATCTATGAACAGTTTCCACAATCTACAGACTTACTTTCAATGACTCATCAACTCATGCTCTTGATAATTATTTTTTTTCTTTTTATATTTGCATATTTTGTGTCTTTTGCACATTATTTGTCCATCTTGTGTGTGGCCCTTCACTGATTCTGTTGTGTTTCTTTGTATTTACTCCAAATGCCTGCAAGAAAATAAATCCCGGGGTTATATATGGTGACGTACAGGCATATGCACTTTGATCATACATTTACTTTGAACTTGATACAGTATAAACTATTTAGAATCCAAATACTGAATCACAGCACACTTATAAATGCTAAACATTAATTAGTTATATCTGCAGAATGTCTCTGCTCTATTTGACAGAGAATATTGGCAACGGGATGAGGTCTCAGCTTAGACTGGAAAAAGGCCATGCAGCCCAGTCCTATCATTATCACCGCCCCTCAGCCCCTTTTCTCCCCTTCCCCAACCCTCCTGCCCGCCACCATGCCTGGGTCTCAGAAAGGGCTGAAGACCAGCGCAGCTGTTGGAACACTTTTCTCAAAATGGATCAGCAGCAGGATAGTTGGGAGATAAATGTCCCGGGATTAAACTGGAAATTGGCACTGCCTTCTGATTTAATCACTTCTGAAACATTATTCATGTTTGACACAATAAACTACTAAACAAAATGGTAAAGTTCTATAAAGTTCTAAAAGCTTAACACATCTTATTTCAAATTTAATTATCGATAATTAACAGGGATAATTAGCACCATTCATTTAATCGAGCAGTAAAATAAAAGAGAAGGGAAAAACAGAAGTCAAATATTTCAGTATTGTCTTCTCTTTTTGTTTTTCTATCTCACTCTTTTTTCTGCAACTTTACATCTTGTTTTATTTCCAACTTTAATTAATTCTAATGAAAGATAATTGACTTGAAGCAATAGCTGAGTTTCTACCTCCACGCACACTGCCTAATTTACTGAGTATTTCCAGCACATTTTGTTTTTTCATTCTCACTTACAGCCACAACATTAGGACCCATTGTGTTTTTTTGTTTTATGGAGACTTGCACATCTCCTGCCATTCTGGATGCAGCAATGCAGGTCGCTGGCTCCACAATTCGCCACCAAGGTAGGACTGCTGAGTCTTTCAAAGGCAGCGGAGATGGATTATCCGTGATAATCGACTCCTTGTGGTGTACAAACGTGATGGTGCTGTCACAGTCTTGCTCACCCTGACCTGGAACATATTGCAGTGAAGTGTTGTCCATTTTATCTGCCGTGGGAGTCTTCAACCATCATCTTGGTTGTAGTGTGCATCCCGCCTCAGGCCCACATCAAACAGGCTCTAGATGAACTGATTGACGTAATCAAATTGCATGAAACAGCGCACCCTGAGGCCTTCCCCATTGTTCTGGGGGATTTTAACCAGGCCAGCTTGAAAAAGTCTCTAAATAATTATTAACAACATATCACTTGAGGAATCAGAGGAACCAACACATTGGACCACTGTAGTACTTCCATCAGGAGTGCTTACCATACTATCCTAAGCCCACACTTTGGAAAGTTTGATCAACTGGCTGTACTTCTACTCCCTGAGTATAGGCAGAGACAGAAGACCACAGCACTAGTAGTGAAGATCAAAAAGGACTGGACAAGGGAGGTGCAGGAACACTTACAAGACTACTTTGAGTCGGTGGACTGGACCGTATTCAGGGATTCATCTTCAAGACTAAATGAATATGCCACAGTTGTCACTGACTTCATTAACACCTATGTGGATGAGTGTGTGCCTACAGGAAATTACTATACATACCCGAATCAAAGGCCTTGGATGAACCAGGAGGTTCATAGTCTGCTGAGGGCTAGATCTGTGGCATACAGGTCTGATGATCCAGGACGATACAGGAAGGCAATGTGCAACCGATGGAGGGCTATCTCAAGAGTGAAAAAACAATCCTGAACGAAGTTAGAGGCGGAATCAGATGCACATCAATTCTGGCATTACTTCCTACGAAGTGAAATCTAATGTCATGAATGGGGGTGATGCTTCGCTCTCGGAGAGCTCAGTGCCTTCTATGTCCAATTTGAAAGGGAGAATAAAATTACCGTTATGAGCAGCACCCGGTGGCCCTGGGTTCTCTGTCTTGGAGGCTGACATCAGATCATCTTTCAAGAGGGTGAGGGGGGTACCCGATAAGGCTCTGAAAACCTGTGTCAACCAACTGTTGGGTGTGTTCAAGGACATTTTCAATCTCTCAATGCTACAGTTGGAAGTTCCTACACGCTTCAAAAGGGCAACAATTATACCAATGCCCTGGAAGAGCTGAGTGATCTGTCTTAAAGACTATCATCCAGTATCACTCACACTTATGGTGAAGAAGTGTTTTGAGAGGTTGGTTATGGCTACAAATAACTTCTGTCTCAGCAAGGACCTGGACCCACTGCAATTTGCCTGTTGCCACAAAAGGTCTACAGTGGATGTGATCTCATTGGCTCTTCATGTGCCCTTATATCACCTGGACAATACTAACATACATGTCAGACTGCTGTTTATTAACTATAGCTCAGCATTTAGCATAATCATTCCTACAGTTCTGACCATAAAAGCTCCAGAACATGGGCATCTCTACCTCCCTTGCAACAACTGGATCCTCCTCTTCCTCACCAGAAGACCACAATCCGTGAAGACCAGAAATAACAGCTCCACCTTGCTGATAATCAACACTGGCACACCTCAAGGACGTGTGCTTAGCCCACTGCTCTACTCTCTCTGCACCCATGACTGTGTGGCTCGGCACAGCTCAAATTCCATCTATAAATTTGCTGATTACACAACTAACGTGGGCAGAATTTCCGATGGTGATGAGAAGGCGTTTAGGAGTCAGAAGTATCAGCTAGTTGAGTGGTGTCACGGCAACAACCTTGTACTCAACATTAGCAAGACTCCATTGATAGTGGAGTTCAAAAAGGGTAAAAAGAGGAAACACACTCAAGTCCTCATAGAAGGATCAGAAGTGGAAAGAGTGAGCAACTTTTAAGTTCTTGTGTGCAAATGTCTCTGAGGATCTGTCCTGGGCCCAACATATCGATACAGTTACAAAGAAGACATGACAGTGGCTATTTTTCATTCGGAGTTTGAAATTTGATATGACATCCAAGACATGCAAATTTCTACAGATGTACATGTGGAAGTCATTTTCTATCCGGCTGCATCACCATCTGGTATGGGGGTGGGTGGGCACTACATAGGATTGAAATAAGTTGTGCAAAGTTGTAAACTCAGTCAGTTCCATCATGGGCTGATGGTGGATCCCAGGATCCAAGACATCTTCATGGAGTGACGCCTCAAAAAGGCAGCACCTATCATTAACGACTTCCTTCTCCCAGGACATGCCCCCTTCTTATTGTTATCATCAGGGCGGAGGTACAGGAGCCTGAAGGCACACACTCAACGATCCAGGAACAGATTCTTCCCCTCTGCCACCAGATCTCATGGGACGTTGAACCTATGAACACGACTTCATGACTTTTCTTGCACTGCATATTTAATTTAACTTTTAAATTTATATATATTTACTGTAATTCACAGTTTTTATTATTATTTATTGCAATGTACTGCTGCCACATAACAACAAATTTCATGACATATCCCAATGATATTAAACCAGATTCTGATGTTGAGATTGTATTTCAGTTCAATGGAGCATTTATTCACAAGAATGCCTCTTATTCTAGATTTAGCTAGACAGGTCTTATTTCCCAATAAATGGGGCAGCAGAATGGTCTGTAATATATTCTTTCTTCTTTCTACGTTTTAAACCATGGTTGAAAGTCTTTTCAATTGATTATAAGCAATGAACTGAGAACAGCTTGTTTCATGATTCTAAAGTATCATTCAAGATTTCTGGATTGGAAAGTAGGTAAGTCTTGTAAAATTTATTGAAGCCTTCTCATGAAATGAGTACTAAGTTCATTTCTGAAGGAAAGGCAGTTTTTCTCCTACGCTACTCTTTGTATATCTGACTTGTAAGCATTTAGTGACAGAATGAATAATTAATTAATAACACTAAATAGTCCCAATTTGATGTACTGATTTGTCCACAGTTTAAAAATAAATCATAGGGTTTAATGTACTTTAATTCTACAAAAGGTGAGTCCTGAAGAATGGTCTTGTCCCAAAATGTCGACTGTTTATTCTTTTCCACAGATGCTGCCTGACCTGCTGGATTCCTCCAATGTTTTGCGTGTGTTGCTTTGGATTTCCAGCATCTGCAGACTTTCTCATGTTTGTAGTTCAAACGTTATCTACAGTATAAAGATCTCAAGGCATAGGCTTTGTATTAAGCATTTGATGAGCAAAATGTGAAAGGGAGGCATTCAGAATTGTCAATGAAGTACAGCAGAGGCCCTGATAATTATGCCTCTTTAGACTTTTGCTACTGAATCTTGTGTGTGATAATATCTTAACTGATTCATTAAGGTCAACTACGCAAGACTCTATAGCTAACATAATAATATTATGTAATGAATACCTTAATTATTGGTGCAACATACCATATGTGATGTGGAGATATATTCTGATCTGGCTATTTTCTGTTGATGTTTTAATAATAGGGTGTAACGGGATCATGTCTCTCTAAATCTATTAGTTTAATCAATGATAAAATGGTACAAAATTAGAGTGACCCACACAAATAAAACAAAGTGGTAAAGCTCCAGTGTTATGAATAGTTTATACCTCAATGTGAATTTTGAACTGAAGACATATGGGTTGAATTCTATCAGAAGGATGTGCGAAGTGTTCTCTGTGCTATCAATTAATAAATAAAGTCAAGACTTCAGGAAAGGTTTCACGTGTGCCTGCATATGTTCTTCTCAAGTGACTCAACTTCTCGTAAGTAGGCCAGCAGAAGGTTATTATGTACAGAAATGCATTTACTCCTGTCATAAAGCCATTCTCTGCTGTACAGACCTTATCTTGCAAGGCTACCAAATATTCACTTCTGCAAATTGCACGTACAAAAATATTTATTTTCTATTTGATTGTGCTGCTTTTGGAAATTGCTGGTTTAACCAATTCTCAGCAGTATTATGTTATACTTGCTTCACAGATCTTAAAACTTATTATATATGAAGCAAATTCTTTTGGATTCTTTCCTCAACTGGTCTTATGTAACGGGATAAGTGATTCTTACTGTTCACCTCACATCTTGCAAACACTTTTAATCCTTGAAGTGAAATATACTGCATAAGTCTGTGTGCTCATAGAAATTTATTTTCTCTTACACCTTGTTAAAACTCAACCTCTAACTGATGTGTCAACAGTTTAATGTTGCTATTGTCATATCACAGAACATGTGGAGAGTCCAGTATGCTTCTGCGTAAAATGAATACATATCTGATGGTACTTATAATTTCGTACTCCATGAGTGGTGGCTCAGTAGTTAGCACGATGCTTTACAGTGCCAGTGACCCAAGTTCAATTCCCTCCGCTGTCTGTAAGGAGTTTGTACGTTCTCCCCATGACCATGTGGGTTTCCTTTGGGTGCTCCGGTTTCCTCCCACAGTTCAGAAACATACCGGTTGGTAAGTTAATTAGTCACTGTAAATTGCCCCGTGATTCAGCCAGGATTAAATTGGGGGGGGTTGCTGAGCAGGGCTGCTCGAAGGGCCTATTCCACACTGTATCTCAATAAATAACTAAATAAATCATGGTAGCAAGATTTTAATAAATTATGCTACTGATAGTGAATTAGAAAACATTAATTCATTGCAAATGCCATTTCACAAATAAAATGGCCTTCTACAGGTGACTCCTGTTTTACAATCCCATCCCATTCCCATTCTGACATGTCTATCCACGGCCTCCTCTACTGTAAAGATGAAGCCACACTCAGGTTGGAGGAACAACACCTTATATTCCGTCTGGGTAGCCTCCAACCTGATGGCATGAACATCGACTTCTCTAACTTCCGCTAATGCCCCACCTCCCCCTCGTACCCCATCTGTTACTTATTTTTATACACACATTCTTTCTCTCACTCTCCTTTTTCTCCCTCTGTCCCTCTGAATATACCCCTTGCCCATCCTCTGGGTCTCCCCCCCCCCTTGTCTTTCTTCCCAGACCTCCTGTCCCGTGATCCTCTCATATCCCTTTTGCCAATCACCTGTCCAGCTCTTGGCTCCATCCCTCCCCCTCCTGTCTTCTCCTATCATTTTGGATCTCCCCCTCCCCCTCCAACTTTCAAATCTCTTACTCACTCTTCCTTCAGTTAGTCCTGACGAAGGGTCTTGGCCTGAAACGTCGACTGTACCCCTTCCTAGAGATGCTGCCTGTCCTGCTGCGTTCACCAGCAACTTTGATGTGTGTTGCTTGAATTTCCAGCATCTGCAGAATTCCTGTTATTTGTTCCTGTTTTATAATGTTGGTGGTGCGGAAGGTTTTACACAAAATTACTGAAGGTGCTCCTGGGGTATTTTCTTGTCCTTTTCTATCATTTTTTGGTATATTTAAGGCAGTGATTGATAGATTCTTGATTAGTCAGGGCATGAAGGGATACGGGGAGAAGGCAGGAGAATGAGGCTGGGAGGGAAAATGAATCAGCCATGATGAAATGGCAGAGCAGACTCGATGGGCCAAATGGCCCAATTCTGCTCCTACATTATCCCTTACAGTTTTGAGGTCATCTGTGCCTACCATCTGGTGGCATCAAAATCCATATTAGTTTCTACTTAGTCTTGGACAAAGTTCAGTTGCTTTTATTTATGGAGAGGGTGTTTGTCCCTGACAAGCCAACATTTTATCCAGGTGAAAGCTTGCATCACATATCCAAGCTTTCGCCTTCCAATTTACCTCAGTGGCCACTGTTGTACATTGGTTCCTGGTTCAACAAGGTCTCAAGTATAAAAAATATTGCTTTATTTTTAAATCTTTCCATGATCTTGACTCTCAGCACTCCTTTAACCTTCTTGAGCCCTGAGAGCTTCTGTGCTTCTCTAATTCAGGCCTCTTGCCTGCTTGATTTTAATTCTTCCATTATTGGTGGCCATGTTTTCAGTTGTAGTACATCAGCAAAAAAGAATACTATGGATACTGTAAATCTTAAATAAAAACAGATAATAGTGCAAATATTCAGGAGGAGAAACCAGAACCTGTGGAGAGAAAAATTGCATTAATGTTATAGGTCCATACTATCTAATCAGAACTGGGAAAAATTAGTAATAAAGCAATGTTAAAATTCAGAGAAATGGGAGACAAAGAAGAAAAGAGGGCAATTTCTGTAATTTTTCTGCGCTCACCTCTCTCAGACTTAATCATTATTCCCCAGATTCTCTCTTTCAGCTAGTGCTACTTGGTAAATGGATGGAGTCATCAAGTCATAGAAAACTAGAGCACAGAAACAGGTCCTTCAGCCATCTAGTCCGCGCCGAACCATTTAAACTGCTTACTTCCATCAAACTGCAGCTGGAACATAGCTTTCCATACCCCTGCTATCTGTGTATCTATCCAATCTTCTCTTAAGTGTTGAAATTTTGCTTGCATGCCACTTGCACTGGCAGCTCATTCCACACTATCACAACTCTCTAAGTAAAAAAGTTTCCCCTTATGTTCTCCTTAAACTTTTCACCTTTCGGCCTTTGCCCATAACCTCTAGTTGTAGTCCCACCCAACTTCAGTGGAAAAAGCCTGCTTGCATTTACCCTATCCGTACACCCCTCATAATATTGTAACCCTCTATCAAATCTCCCCTCAATCTTCTACATTCTAAGGAATAAAGTCTTAACCTACTCAATCTTTCCTCACCTCAGCTCCTCCAGTTAAAACAACATCCTTGTAAATTTTCTCTGTAGTCTTTCAATCTTATTTACATCTTCCCTGCAGGTAGGAGACTAAAAACTGCACACAACTCTCCAAATTAGGTCTCATCAATGTCTTACATAATTTTAACATAACTACCCATCTCTTGTACCCTGTACTGTGATTTATGAAGACCAATGTGCTGCAAGCTTTTTTTATGAACTGAAAGATTATGGCATATTGGTCTTTATAAATCAATCAAGCTGGATGGGAATCCAACCAGAGGTGATGGGCAGAGGGCAAAGTGTGAAAAGTCTAAGGTGAACATAAAAGGAAACTTTTTCATTCAGAGGGTCATGAAAGTGTCAAATGAGTTGCCAGCACAAGTAATGCATGCAAGCTTGATTTCAATGTTTAAGCAAAGTATAGACAGATAGGGGTATGGAGGGCTATGGTCCTGGTGCAGGTCGATGGGAGCAGGCAGCTTAAATGGGTTTGGAGTGGACTAGATGGACCAAAGGTCCAGTTTTTGTGCAATACTTTTCTATGACTCTATTTTGAAGGATATGGGTCAAACATGAGTAAATGGGACTGTCTTAGATGGGAAACTTGCTCATCATGGACAAGTTGCCAAAGGGCCAAGTTCTGTGTTATATCACAGTACATTTCTGTTCTTCATGCTGTTGTCAACTTCCCTTTTTTTACTATTTTCTTTCACTGGAACTTAAAGCTTATTTTCTCTCCATTTATTCAGATGAAAAGTTGATAGACTGAAACTTTAATTGCTTCCATCACCATAGTTGCTGACAGACCTGTTAAATATTCTAGCATTTTTCATCTTTGTGTCCTGACAGGATATATGGCTCAAAGCCCACATTGCCTGATGGTCCTCATTAAAGCATGCTGTAATGAGATATGTTATAGGTGCTATGTAATTGAAAGTTGCTATGTGATCCACCTCACCAACAGGAATTATTGTAAAAGCTCAAAGTTCAAAGTAAATTTGTTATCAAAGTACACATGCTCTCTCTCTCTCTCTCTCTCTCTCTCTCTCTCTCTCTCTCTCTCTCTCTCTCTCTCTCTCTCTCTCTCTCTTTCTTTCTCTCTGGATATCCATCCCATAGGGTGATGATGTGATGATGGTTCCTTTCAGTCAGTTAGTAGGGTGGTACCCCACTCCTCAGAAAGGAAAAGTGTGTGCGTGAATGGATTTTAGGTGAGTAGGGGGTTGCACAGGTCCAGACCCACCCTCTTGACATCCCCTCCCAGATCCAGTGGCATGGTGGGGTCCAAGACGGCTGGGGAAGTTCTGTTGCAGTGAATGGTCAGACCAAGCTTCAATGCAAGGGATGCCCTTTCCGCGCTTCATGACATGTGTTTGCTAGATGGCCGTTGACCCTACGAGAGGGTTCATCCGCCCTTTGACAGGTCTTGTTTTTCGTCCTGCAGGGTGCCTAGCCACCCTCCTCACCAGGCAAGCCTACTGGGGGAGCCGGTTTAGTCACTGACCACCCGACCATGCGACAGGTAGTACTGGGTTACATGGTACCAGGAGCAATCAGACGAGTGACCTGAAACCAGAAGTACACATGCATACAGTATGTCACCGTATACTATCCTGAGATTCATTTTCTTGTGGGCATTCACAGTAAGTACAAAGAAACACAATAAAAACAATGAAAAACTACACATCAACAAAGACGGACAAACAACCAATGTGCAAAAAACAACAAATTGTGTAAATACAAAAGAAAAAATGAAAGTAATAAATAATATTGAGAACATCAGTTGCATAATCCTTGAAAATGAGTTGTTGAATCAGTTCAGTGCTGCGATGAGTGAAGCAATCTCAGTTGGTTCAGGAGCCTGATGGTTGAGGGGTAATAACTATTCCTGAACCTGGTGGTGTGGGACCTGAGGCTCCTGTACCTCTTGCCCAATGGCAAGTGCGAGAAGAGTGCATGGCATGGGTCCCTGATGATGGAATAAAGCTCTTAATAAAGAGTTATACATAGGCATATGTGAATCAACACTAAACTGTGTGGTCTGACACCATTCTTGTCACTCTGAACTGGATTTTATTACGTTGATGTGCTACGAGCTATAGTTGTCAAGTTGCTAAGGGAAATCCCAAGTTTCTGTACTACCTTTAACAGTGACTATTTAATTCAGATACTGCGTTAAAAAATTTCTTCCAGATTTTCCAACCAACAAGAATGAGCTAGTGTAATTACTATGCACATAACTCAGTCTCAGCTGCACTATTTAAAGGAACAATGCAAACGTGACATTTGATGGATTCTGGAATTGGCGATACAGCAATCAGCATGCCAAAAATGGATTGCAAAGGAGCCAAAATTGACTCTCAATTCAGTGACACCTAACTTGAAGTCATGCTGTGTGCTATGAGAGGCTGCAGAAACATTATATTCCCCGCTGAGAAAGAAGCCTGCCAATTAAACCAGGAAGCCTGTTCCAAGAAGTAAGAGAAAGAATTACAGTTAGCATGTCCAATTGAAGACTTTCACCAGAACTGATGAACTGGTGCCTGCCTCCACAGATCCTGCCTAATCTGATGACCTTTTCCAGCTTTTTCTGTGTTTATTACAGATTTCCTGCTGAGTAATTATTGCACTTTTGCATATTTTGGATAGGCTCCTCTGGCTCTTCCTGAACTTCCATCAGGCTCCTCATTTGAGTTCCAAAGTATTGGGGAGAATAAGCAGCACCCACATTGAGGTCAGGCAGCATCTATGGGAATGAGCTCATTTCCATGGATGCTGCCTGACCTGCTGAGTTCCTGCAGCATTTTGTGTGTTTTGCCTTGGATTTTCAACATCTTCAGATTTTCTCGTGTTTATGGCACTCACATTGACATGGGTGAGCACACACAATATGTAGTTCATACAAACATGTAGCTCACATCCAAAGTTGATAAAGAGACCTTCATTTTTTTTAACATTTTGCTGTCAGTTTTCCAGTCCTGTCCAATATCTCTGCATTTGCCTTGCTTGCACTGTCAAATTCCAGGAAACTATGCAAGCTGAAGCAAGGTCTAGAATGCCTGTTAATTTTCTCGTAATCAACTCTTGACGTATTGAAATTGACAGTTCCACGTTTCTGTGGGGGTTGCTAGCTAACTCTCAGGTTAAATGCAGAAGTGGGTGGATTGGAGGCAGCTTCCCAAAACTTTCATCCAAACCTATGTGTTTTAAATTCTCTTACAGATGAATTATTAGGTGTTGCCTTTGGCTCAGCGGTCTGTTGTAACACTCTCGCATTCTTTGACCGCAAATTATTTCTCCAATTAAAATGTTGACTGGGAAAAAAAATGAGAAGGTGGAAGGAAGGGAGGAAGAAGTACAAGGTGGTAGGTGATAGGTGAAATCGGGAGAGGGAGAGGGGTGAATTAAGGGACTGGGAAGTTGATTGGTGAAAGAGATGAAGGGCTGGAGAAGGAGTAATCCGAGAGGAGAGGACAGAAGGCCATGGATGAAGGGGAAGGAGGAGCACCAGAGGGAGGTGATGGGCAGGTAAGGAAATAATATGCGAGAGGGAAATGAGAATGGGGAATGGTAAAGGCGGGGGGGGGGCAATTACCAGAAGTTCGAGAAATTGATGTTCATGCCACCAGGTTGGAGGCTATCCAGATAGAATATAAAGTGTTGCTCCTCCAACCTGAGTGTGGCCTCATCGCGGCACTAGACATCAAGGAAGTCATGGACTGACATGTTGGAATGGGAATGGGAAGTAGAATTGAAATGGGTGGCCTCCGGGAGATCCCACTTTTTCTGTCAGATAGGTGCTCAGTGAAGCAATCTCCCAATCCACATCCGGTTTCACCAATATACAGGAGATCACAACAGGAGTACTGGATACAGTAGATGACTCCAACAGACTCACAAGTGAAGTGTCGCCTCACTTGGAAGGACTGTTTGGGGCCCTGAATGGTAGTGAGGGAGGAGGAGTAGGGGCAGGTATGGCACTTCTTCCGCTTGCAGGGCTAACCAGGAGGGAGATCAGTGGGAAGGGATGAATGGGCAAGGGTCACGTAGGGAGTGATCCCTGCAGAAAGCTTCAGAATTTTATTTACCTACTTTTTTACATCTGTAATATCATACGATGCTGAATTTCTTCAGAATTAGAATCAGAATCAGGTTTATTATCATCGGTATGTGACGTGAAATTTGATAACTTAATAGCAGCAGTTTAATGCAATACATAACGCAGGAAAAAACAATAACAATAATAATAATAATTAATAAATAAATCAATTACAGTATACATATATTGAATAGATTAAAAATTATGCAAAAAGCAAATAATATATATTAAAAAAGTGAAGTAGTATCCAAGGGCTCAATGTCCCTTTAGGAATGGGATGGCAGAGGGGAAGAAGCTGAATCGCTGAGTGTGTGTGCCTTCTGGCTTCTGTATCTCCTACCTGATGGTAACAGTGAGAAAAGGGCATTCCCTGGGTGCTGGAGGTCCTTAATAATGGACGCTGCCTTTCTGTGATACCGCTCCCCAAAGATGTCCTGAGTACTTTCTAGGCTGGTACCCAGGATGGAGCCAACTAAATTTACAACCCTCTGCATCTTCTTTCAGTCCTGTGCAGTAGCCCCCACCCCCACCCATACCAGACAGTGATGCCACCTGTCAGAATGCTCTCCACGGCACATCTATCAAAGTTTTTGAGTGTATTTGTTGACATACCAAATCTCTTCAAACTCTTAATGAAGTATAGCCACTTTTTCACTTACCTTAATAAGAACAAAAAATTTCACAACTCCTTGCTCTTGCCTGTATCCATTTGTTCACCTTCAGTCTTCCTCACCGCCCAGGTTCTTCCCTGAAGATCACTTTCTCATCAAGGACGTTTGGCATTTGGGGATATCCTGGCCAGAGTATGGCAGTTAGAGATGCCCATCACTAGTGGTGAGACACAAAGGTCAACTAAAATCAAGTGTGAGAGTTGTCCTCCAACGCATTACTGTGACAAGCGACCAACGGATACAACACTGATTTCTCCTCTCAATGACTCCTAAACCATAATAAGGTAATCAATGGACATTGTGGAGTGAGTTCATAAAGATGGAGATAAAACCAAATAGTCATTAACTTTTACTATTTTTTTGAAGTAGATTGGTTGCAGAAATAACCACGGTTTACCAGTGGGAGTGGAATGAGTTCTGAGTTTGTTGTCTTCATCCTGACATGCTGACGGCAACCACAAGTATCTAAGGTCATAGTTTAGCAGAGAGGAGTCATTCAGTCTGCTCAAATGATTTTCTGATTAATCCATTAGGTTTCCGGCTTCTTTCAAATACTTACCCAAAATTCTTTCAAAGTTAAGCATTGACTCTGTATTGACCACCCAATCAGGAAAGGCATTCCAGATCCTAAAGTACCCGTGATGCAAGAAATGTTTTCCTTCTGTTCACTCTGTGCATTTCATCAGCCACCAGACAATCTGTGCCATCTGCTTATTGACTTTTAATCCATTATTTTCCAGGTCTAAATCCCTCATGACTTAAGTACTATTATTTTAAATCCTTCATGATTTTAAACACCATTATCAGATCAATTTAGGCTTCTCTGTTTAGAGGAAAATAATACCAGATTCTCTAATCTTTTGAATCGTCATTAATCCATTCTTCCTGGAATTATATTAGCACTTCTCCTTTGCAATCTCTTCAACCTTTCTCAAGGTGTGGTTCCCGGAATTGAAACGTATACTTCAGCTTGGGCATTCTTATGTTTTTATATAACCCGATAATAAATTTCCTCCAAGATGACCACACCCTTAACGTGGTTTGGAGGGATGCGTCCCTCAATGACCTGAAGAGCTGTGTTGGCTGGAGTCAAGGATTTATGCTTTCGCTCTTGGTAGGGTCATCCATATCCAACAGGTCGAAGGGTAGAGGTCGGTCTAGGAGGGTCCACCAGTCTCCAGGTTCAGGTATTCAGCTCAGGGGTAACAACCCTGACTGGTCAAACGTAACTGTTATGTAACAGCAATGAAGAATCCTTCTACATCAGAATTGTCATGGACAGAGAGAGCCTTCACTGCTGCCCTAAGTGCCTGTGGCATAACAGGTAGATTCAATTTAGAACATAGAACATAGAAATCTACAGCTTATTACAGGCCCTTCAGCCCATAATATTGTGCTGACCATGTAACCTACTCAAGAAGCTGCCTCGAATGTCCCTAGCGCATGGCCCTTTGTTTTTCTAAGCTCCATGTACCTATCTAAGAGTCTCTTAAAAGACCCTCTTTTATCTGCCTCTACCACCGTCGTTGGCAGTGCCTTCCACGCACCCACCACTGTGTGAAAAACTTACCTCTGACATCCCCTCTGTACCTACTTCAAGCACCTCAAAGGTTTGCTAAGGCTATTGAGGAGAGCTTAAACTAGAATTGCTGGGGGTGAGAACTGAACTGAAGAGACGGAGGAAGGGGCGGTTGGCTCACTAACAGAGGAAGCTTGTAGGCAGTGTGAGAGGGAGAATAGGCAGGTGATAGAGAAGGGATGCGCTCAGACTGATGGTTTGAGATGTGTCTATTTTTTTTTAGATTAGATTGAAATTGAGTTATGTGGACACGCAGTCCTCTTTTATTGTCATTTAGTAAAGCATGCATTAAGAAATGATACAATGTTCCTCCAGAATGATATCACAGAAACACAAGACAAACCAAGACTAAAAAAACTGACAAAAAAACACATAATTATAACATATAGTTACAACAGTGCAAAGCCATACCGTACTTTGATAAAGAACAGACCATGGCAAGGAGTATCATGAACAAAGCGGATAAGCTTAGAGCGTGGATCAGAACTTGGAGCTACAATGTTGTGGCCATTACAGAGACTTGGATGGCTCAGGGGCAGGAATGGCTACTTAGAATGCCAGGCTTTAGATGTTTCAGAAAGGACAGGGAGGGGGGCAAAAGAGGTGGGGGTGTGGCACTGCTGATCAGTGATGGTGTCACGGCTGCAGAAAAGGAGGAAGTCATGGAGGGATTGTCTACTGCGTCTCTATGGGTTGAAGTTAGAAACAGGAAGGTGTCAATAACTCTACTGGGTCTTTTTTACAGGCCACCCAATAGTAACAGAGACATTGAGAAGCAGATAGGGAGACAGATTCTGGAATGGTACAATAATAACAGGGTTGTCATGATGGGAGAGTTTAACTTCCCCAATATTGATTGGCATCTCCCTAGAGCAAGGGGTTTAGATGGGGTGGAGTTTGTTAGGTGTGTTCAGGAAGGTTTCTTGACACAATATGTAGATAAGCCTACAAAAGGAGAGGCTGTACTTTATCTGGTATTGGGAAATGAACCTGGTCAGGTGTCAGGTCTGTCAGTGGGAGAACATTTTGGAGATAGTGATCACAATTCTATCTCCTTTACCATGGCATTGGAGAGGGATAGGAGCAGACAAGTTAGGAAAATGTTTAATCGGAGTAAGGGGAAATATGAAGCTATCAGGCAGGAACTTGGAAATATAAATTGGGAGCAGATGTTCTCAGGGAAATGTACGGCAGAAATGCAGCAAATGGTCAGGGGATATTTGTGTGACATTCTGCATAGGTATGTTCCAATGAGAGAGGGAAAGGATGGTAAGGTATAGGAAACATGGTGTATAAAGGCAGTTGAAAATCTAGTCAAGAAGAAAAGAAAAGCTTATGAAAGGTTCAAAAAACTAGGTAATGATAGAGATCTAGAAAATTATAAGGCTAGCAGGAAGGAGTTTAAGAATGAAATTAGGAGAGATGGAAGGGGCCATGAGAAGGCCTTGGTGAGCAGGATTAAGGAAAACTCCAAGGCATTCTACAAGTATGTGAAGAGTAACAGGATAAGATGTGAGAGAATAGGATCAATCAAGTGTGACAGTGGAAAAGTATGTATAGAACCAGAGGAGACAGCAGAGGTACATAATGAATACTTTGCTTTAGTATTCATTACAGAAAAGGATCTTGGCGATTGTTGGGATGACTTACAATGGACTGAAAAGCTTGAGCATATGGACATTAAGAAAGAGGGTATGCTGGAGCATTTGGAAAGCGTCAAGTTGGATAAGTCACCAGGACTAGATGAGATGTACCCCAGGCTACTGTGGGAGGCAAGGGAGGAGATTGCTGAGCCTCTGGCGATGATCTTTGAATCATCAATGGGGATGGGAGAGGTTCTGGAGGATTGGAGGGCTGCAGATGGTCCCTTATTCAAGAAAGGGAGTAGAGGTAACGTTGGAAAATACAGGACAGTGAGTCTTACTTCAGTGGTTGGTAAGTTGATGGAGAAGATCCTGAGAGTCAGGATTTATGAACATTTGGAGAATCGTAATATGACTAGGAATAGTCAGCATGGCTTTGTCAAAGGCAGGTCGTGCCTTACGAGCCTGAATGAATTTCTGAGCATGTGACTGAACACATTGATGAAGGAAGAGCAGTAGATGTAGTGTATATGGATTTCAGCAAGGCATTTGATAACGTATCCCATGCAAAGCTTATTGAGGAAGTAAGGAGACATGGGATCCAAGGGGACCTTAGTTTGTGGATCCAGAATTGGCTTGCACAAAGAAGGCAAAGAGTGGTTGTAGATGAGTCATATTCTGCATGGAGATCAGTGACCAGTGGTGTGCCTCAGTGATCTGTTCTGGGACCTCTTCTCTTCGTGATTTTTATAAATGACCTGGATGAGGAAGTGGAAGGTTGGGTTAGTAAATGTGTTGATGACGCAAAGGTTGGGGGTGTTGTGGAAGGTGTGGAGGGTTGTCAGAGGTTACAGCGGGACATTGATAGGATCCAAAACTGGGCTGAGAAGTGGCAGATGAAGTTCAACCCAGATAAGTGTGAGGTGGTTCATTTTGGTAGGTCAAATATGATATCAGAATATAATATTAATAGTGAAACTCTTGGCAATGTGGAGGATCAGAGGGATCTTGGAGTCCAAGTTCATAGGACAAAGCTGCTGCACAGGTTGACTGTGTGATTAAGAAGGTGTACGGTGTATTGGCCTTCATCAACCTGAGACCGAGTTCAAGAGCCGAGAGGCAATGTTACAGCTATAGAGGATCCTGGTCAGACCCCACTTGGAGTACTGTGCTCGGTTCCGGTCATCTCACTACAGGAAGGATGTGGAAACTATAGAAAGGGTGCAGAGGAGATTTACAAGGATGTTGCCTGGATTGGAGAGCATGGCTTATGAGAATAGGTTGAGTGAACTTGGCCTTTTCTCCTTGGAGTGACAGAGGATGAGAGGTGACCTGATAGAGGTGTGTAAGATGATGAGAGGCATTGATCTTGTGATTAGTCAGTGGCTTTTTCCCAGGGCTGAACTGGCTAACCCGAGAGGGCAGTTTTAAGGTACTTGGAAGAAGGTACAGAGGAGATGTCAGGGGTAAGGTTTTTACACAGAAAGTGGTGAGTACATGGAATGGGCTGCCGGCAGTGGTGGTGGAGGCGGACACGATAGGGTCTTTTAAGAGACTCTTGGATAGGTACATGGAGCTTAGAAAAATAGAGGACTATGGCTAACCCTAGGTAATTTCTAAAGTAAATACGTGTTCGGCACAGCATTGTGAGCTGAAGGGCTTGTATTGTGCTGCAGGTTTTCTATGTTTCTATGTTAAAACTAGGCCCCCTCATGTTAGCCATCTCAGCCCTGAGAAAAAGCCTTTGGCTATCCACACGATCAATGCTTCCCATCATCTTAACTACCTCTGTCAGGTCACCTCTCATCCTCTATCACTCCAAGGAGAAAAGGCCAAGTTCACTCAACCTATTCTCATAAGGCACACTCCCCAATCCAGGCAACATTCTTGTAAATATCCTCTGCGCACTCTTTATAGCATCCACGTCCTTCCTGTAGTGAGGTGACCAGAACTGAACACAGTACTCTAAGTGGAGTCTAACTAAGGTCTTATATAGCTGTAACATTCACATCATAGCTCTTGAACTCAATACCACTCAATGTGATGAATGCCAGGACACCATATGCCTTCTGTCAACCTGTGCGGCAGCTTTGAGAATCCTATGGACACAGACGCCAAGATCCCACTGATCCTCCATGCTGCCAAGAGTCTTACCATTAATATTTAAATTTGACCTACAAAAATGAACCACTTCACACTTATCTGGGTTGAACTCCGTCTACCACTTCTCGGCCCAGTTCTGCATCCTATTGATATCCCGCTGTAACATCTGACAACCCTCCAGACTATGCACAACACCCCCCCCCACCACTTTTGCGTCATCAGCAAACTTACTAACCTACCCTTCTACTTCCTCATCTGGGTCATTTATGCAAATCACAAAGAAGAACGGTCCCAGAACAGATCCCTACGGAACACCACTGGTCACTGACCTCCATGCAGAATATGAACCATTTACAACCACCCTTTGCCCTCTGTGGGCAAGCCAATTCTGGATCCACAAAGCAAGGTCTCCTTGGATCCCATGCCTCCTTATGTTCTGAATGAACCTTGCATGGGGAACCTTATCAAATACCTTACTGAAATACATATACACTACATCCACTGCTCTACCTTCATCAATGTGTTTTGGTACATCCTCAAATAATTCAATCAGGCTCATAATGCACGACCAACCCTTGACAAAGCCATGCTATCCCTAGTCAGATTATGTCTCTCCAAATGCTCATAATGCTGCCTCTCAGGATCTACTCCAACAACTTGCCCACTACTGAAATCAGACTCACTGCTCTATAATTTCCTGGGTTAACTCTACTCCCAGTTTGAATAACTTCACAGTTTTTTTTAACATTGAGAGAAGATAAGTTCCTTTATCCTTTACTAAATGCTGTGCCAAACTGTTCTGCGATGTTCAGAGCCAGGGCTCATGGCATGTTGAAGTGCTGGGTTATAGACTGTCGTTTTTGTTGGACTGCAGGTCATGTGCTCTTTGGAGGTTTTGCTTTTCCTTGCTTGGTGGGTGGTGGGCACTGTACTTCCTGCTCAAACAAGTGGGGGGAAGGGGAGGGGGAGAATTGATGCTTTGCAGCTGCTTGTGTGTGGAAGGGGAGTGGGGGGGGGGTTGGAGTTCTAATGTTTTTCTGTCATTCATTCTTTGGCATTTTCTTCTGTTTTGTGGATGTCTGTGAAGAGTAAGAATTTCAGGTTTTATACTGTATACATTCTCTAATATTAAGTGGAACCACTGATCCATTGAATCATTGAACCTACATTCTCATCCAAGTTGTTGATATATATGTCACACCAGTCTGAAAAACAATCCTCCACTACCATCTTCTGACTCCTTCCACTGAGCCAATTTCGTATCGCATTTACTAACTCACCATGGATCTCATGTGATCTAATATTTTTGACCAGCTGGAAGAATGGAGAAAGAATATAGATGAGCAAAATAAAGATAGATCCAGCTGTTCTTTTGGCAATTCCTGCACAAGTTAGCAGGCAAGTGCTTAGGATAGTAATTGGCACATTAGGTTTTATTGCAATGGGTTTGGAGTTTAGATATAGGGAAGTATTGCTTTTTGTTGATGAGAATGAAATTAATTGCTGAGCACATATAGTCCCTTCATCCAAAAATAAATATATTGTGATTGGAGGCAGTCCAAAAACGATTGACTAGGCTGATTCCAAGCATGAGAAGCTAAACAATGTAGATATATTTTCTTTGATATTTAGGAGAATTATGGGTGATCTGATAGAAACAAATAAGGTCTTAAGGGAACATGACAGGAAAGATGGTGCGACGTTTTCACTAATGGGAGAGTATTGAATGACGGAACATACTTAAAAGATTAAAGTGAAATGTGTAGGAACCTCTTCTTACACTAGGTGGTGAATCTCTTCAAGTCTACACATGGACATCTGTTGAGGTTAGATCATTTTAGAGGAAGTCGATGCATTTTTAAAAGATCAAGGAAGTAATTTTTTTGAGGAACTGACTCAGATAGGAGATGGGACCTGGGCAAATCAGCCAGAATAATGTTGAATGGCATGGCAGGAATGTCACTGAGGGGCTGAGTGGCCTTTTCCTCTTATTTTTAAATGTCATGGCCCTATATTCTTCTCTAATCTGCTAATTTCAAAATTATGGTTTGCATCTCAAATTCTCATTAATTTATATCAAAGCAGCAGAGGTCCTAATATTGAACCCTGTGGAACTTCACTAAATACCATTCATCAGCCTTAAGAATCAACGGCGAAAAAACTGTGTTTCTCTGCCACAACTGTTCTCTTACTCCATTAGTTTCAAATTTGTTTGGGTTGTGTTGTTCTCAGACCTTGACAATCCATTTGCAATCATTTCCTCACAATAGGAGGGTCATCTTGAGTATGCTGTTCATTTGCGGTGTGCCCTCCGAAAGCTTGGCCTTTATATAATTGTCAATCAACTGATTGATCGCCATTACGGAAACTCAATGGTGACGTAGGGAGGGGTGGTCTATGTCACAACTGAGTTTCCATGGTGCTGACCAATCAACTGATTGTTAAGTATACCAAAGCCAAGCATTTGGAAGACGCAGCGCTAATGAACAATGCAGTGATGATGACTCCTCATATGGTGACAAAACGATTGTAAATGGATTGCCAAGATCGGAGAACATCTCAATCTAACCATCAACCACCCTAGCTACACGTTTTCCAAATTATTTCCATTATCAACTTTGTTAAGTACCCAAATCTGGTACATAGTTTAATATCTTCTCAAAATTTCACACACATCCATGTCACCTGCTGTTTCTGTAAATAAAAAAATGTATTCTAACTTCATCACCTTGGTCATAGATCACTTGTTTTTTCACAAATCTATGTTGTCTCCCCTTATTAATCTATCCATGTTAACAAGACTTTTCAAAAAAATCCTCATTACTGATATTATAACATTTTATGTCACTTCTAGCCTCTTTTTGAAGAAACACAGGTCCTATATCAATAGTACGCCTGGACCAAAACTATACAAACTGCTCTGCTGGCTTACCTTAGCAACCTACTTCTAATGAAGAACTTTTCTATATTTGGATTACTGCCACCTTGCTTTGAGTTTTGTTTACAAATTCAGGACATGGAATCCTAATTATCAGAAATTTGGCAAAAACCTCATTCATAGTACACATTCTTAAGATTATCAAGTTATTTTGGTATAGATATTATCTACTTCTGGATTACAAAGTACCCTAATTGCATTGTAGGGTGCCATTAAAGTTGTCACCACATTGCAACATAATCTTTATTGAAAATTAACACCATGTATCACGACACAAACAATTTCAGTTCCATTTTTTAGAGCATAATAAGAGCCCAAAATCTCTTGCATTCCTAACAGGCTATTAGCAGTAATACATTTATTACAGAAACCGCAAGATTTTACAAATCACAAGTAAAATTCCTAGGCACATGTGGAACTGTATACTAAAAACAAACAAGAATTTCCAAAATGTACTTTATCAGCTGCATGTTTTAGTACCCAAATCTTTTCTTGGTCACTTGTAAGTTGCAGTGCATAGTTTCATAGTTGATGTTTATTTATTTTTTTGAGGTACAGCGTGGAATTGGCCCTTCCAGCCCTTCGAGCTGCGCCACCCAGCGATCCCCCAATCTCAACCCTAACCCGATCACAGGACAATTTACAATGACCAATTAACTTACCAACCAGTACGTCTTTGGACTGTGGGAGGAAACAGGAGCCTCCGGAGGAAACCCATGTGGTCACCGGGATAGCGTGCAAACTTCTTATGGCCAGCGGGCGGAATTGAACCTGGGTCGCTGGCACTGTAAAGCGTTGTCCTAACCACTATGTCACCATGCCACCACCCTTTATGGAGTACAAAGTTATAAGTACAATCAGTTATATGTACTCATTTTATGTGGAATTTTGCTGGATTCTCTGCATGTTTTGTGATATGACAATAGCCACATTAAGCACTTGATACACCAGGCAGAGGTTGAGCTTTTAACAAGATGTTAGAGAAAATAAATTCCAAAGGGCACACAGAGGTGAAGCGGAGTGATGATGGTGCTAAAAGACGACTCCTTTGCTTGCATCTTCGGAAACAGCTCTATTTCCATCTTTAATATCTTTATTTTTCCCTTTCAGGGTTCTTTTGAAGACCCTGACCTGGAGTTACACTGGTTCTTTGCGGGAATGGGACCCGTTCTCGGGGTTTCATAACTGGCTGTTGTTCGGCATGCCAAAGGCTTGGCTTAAGAGTTCGGCTCGGCTTTGGAGGCCCAGGATCTCGGGGCTTCTGGAGACTGGTGGATCGAAGGTCGATGTCACTGCAGGAGACCCGTGTGTCGTCGGGGGAGTCGGAATATCTACGGCTGTGTGCCCAGAGACTCGAGATCTTTGGGCACAGAGCTCGAAAAAAGCAATGTAATGGACTTTTAACATTATAAACCAGTGAGTTGTTTGTTAACCTCCGGAACCTGGGCCTTAGCACTCAGATCTGCAGCTGGATCTTCAACTCCCTCACAGAAAGGACCCAGGCTGTAAAAATAGGGGACAAGCTCTCCTCTACAATTACTCTGACCACTGGAGCCCCACAAGGCTGTGTACTCAGCCCCCTGCTGTACTCACTGTACACCCATAATTGTGTAGCTAAGTTTCCATCAAACTCAATATATAAGTTTGCTGATGACACAACAGTTGTAGGCCGTATCTCGGGTAATGATGAGTTTGAGTACAGAGAAGAAATTAAGAATCTGGTGGCATGGTGCGAAGACAATAACCTATCCCTCAATGTCAGCAAGACGAAGGAATTGGTTGTTGACTTCAGAAGGAGTAGTGGACCGCATGACCCAATTTACATCGGTGGTGCGCAAGTGGAACAGGTCAAAAGCTTTAAGTTTCTCGGGGTCAATATCACAAACAACCTGACTTGGTCCAACCAAGCAGAGTCCACTGCCAAGAAGGCCCACAAGTGCCTTTACTTCCTGAGAAAACTAAAGAAATTTGGCCTGTCCCCTAAAACCCTCACTAATTTTTATAGATGCACCGTAGAAAGCATTCTTCTAGGGTGCATCACAACCTGGTATGGAAGTTGTCCTGTCCAAAACCGGAAGAAGCTGCAGAAGATCGTGAACACGGCGCAGCACATCAGACAAACCAATCTTCCGTCCTTGGACTCACTTTACACCGCACGCTGTTGGAGCAGTGCTACCAGGATAATCAAGGACACGACCCACCCAGCCAACACACTTTTCGTCCCTCTTCCCTCCGGGAGAAGGCTCAGGAGCTTGAAGATTTGTACGGCCAGATTTGGGAACAGCTTCTTTCCAATTGTGATAAGACTGCTGAACGGATCCTGACTCGGATCTGGGCCGTACTCTCCAAATATCCAGACCTGCCTCTCAGATTTTTTGCACTACCTTACTTTCTACTTTTCTATTTTATATTTATGATTTATAATTTAAATTTCTAATATTTACTATCGATTTGTAATCCAGGGAGCGGGAAGCACAGAATCAAATATCGCTGAGATGATTGTACATTCTAATATCAATTGTTTGGCGACAGTAAAGTATAAAGTATGTCTCCCCGCTCACTGTGAAATGGAGACATCCCTTTTTCCCTTATCAGGGAGAGAGAGAGCCTGTGGTATGTCGAATGCCGGGTGAACAATGTAGTCTTTGGAGTACTGCAATCTGTGTCTTTGCTGTTGCTTTGCTCACGCTTGAGTGCTTGGTGGCGGGTGCCGATGCTTTTTTCTTGCTGCTGGGGGAAGGGAGTATCATTGCTCGCTGCCACTTACACATGGGAGGGAGCGGAGCTGGGGGTGACTTTGGGGTTCTAACATTTAACTGTTGTTTATTCTCTGGGGCACTCCACTGTTTTCATGGATGCTTGTGAAGAAAAAGCATCTCAGGATGTATTGTTGTATACGTTTCTCTGACATTAAGTGTACCTTTGAAACCTTTGAAACTTACTTAACTTGCATTTCACTTCAAGCACTAAAGGTCTATGCAAGATGTGAGATTACATATAGGTTGCATATGTGTTGTCCAGACATTTTTTTGTTACAATAGCTCTATAGAAACTATTGGAAAGCAACATATTGATTACAGCAAAGCCATTGGGAAAATACAAGGAAGTAAAATTAATAAATCTAGATAGAGACTGAATAATACAAGGAAATGCAGCATGTGAATTGCGAGATGATAATTGCTAATGGAATAACTTTATTGGCTTCTAGACCTTCACACCAATTTTAGAGCCTGAAGTTAATTCTGTTTTGGTTCTTGCAGTATTTATGTTTTGAAAACCATGTACAGTGGAGGACAGAAAACTGTTCATGATGCTACTCACTATTTTTCTTGCGTAACTGGTAACAAACTTACCCAGAAGTTGAAGGATCCAACCCATATTACTTCCTGGGCCACTGAAATTGTGAAAATCTGATGACAGACTTATAGTGTTATAAACAAATTGGTGGTATTATTAAAATTCACTTAAAATTGCTTTTAAATGAACTAAAATGAACGATATTAAGAAATATCCTTAAGCAACCTTGTGTTGACAGCCGAAGAAACTCGAGCCAATAGGATTCAAAGATCAACTGAAGGGGTAGCCAATCAGGTCTGAGGCAAGCAAATGAGGGGCTGTATAAATGCCAGCACTCCTGGAGAGAATCCCCAACAACTGCACACGGAGGATGTCACCTCAACTCGTGATGGAATGTCTACAAGCTAATAGCCAAGCTCGGCAAACACCATAATAGCAAACAAACAAAATTAATGAATAGATCAGAATTGCTTGAAAGTAATACCTATTGCAGCTACAATATAATAAGCATTCGTGAATTCCTGGGAAGATGGGCTCTCCCTTAATTGCAAAAATCTGCCACTCTGTTTGTAGATAATGATGCTGAAATACATCTTAGAATGCACTGAGACACATCATCAATGATGTAGCCTGGGGTCATTAGAGTTTCGGGTCTATCAACATCAGACACTATCATCCAGGCGACCCAAACTGGGTTGATCAGGTCCCGCCTTCTGTCCCAGCAGAGTTGGTCCACGGGTCACACCTCTCGATCCATAGCCATCTGGAGGTATGCTCAGCAGCCTCTGTGATGCTCCTGATGGCTCTTGTCTTTGCAGCCCCCATAATGCCAACGAGAGAGCAGGCGCTGCAAAGCGAGCAGCCAAAAAAAAAGCTCTAGAACAGCAGCAGTGAGAAAGATGGTTCACAAAGTTACTTCAAAGTAATGTCATTCCAAGTACTTTTTAATTTAATGTATAGAATGTATTCATGATGGTAGAAATTCAGTCTCTCTGCTTTGCCTCCAAAAGCCAGGTAAACAGAATGTTAGCAGCACCAGAAATTAAATGTATCAGCAGCGCACACAGAGATTCCCTCTCTTCTCACCCATGGGAATGTGTCTGGTCATTGCAGCAGCAGCTCAATATGAAAGCATGATGGAAATTAAGACCATAAGATATAGGAACAGAATTAGGCCATTTGGCCTACTGAATCTGTTCCACCATTTGATCACAGCTGATCCATTTTCCCTCTCAGCCCCAATCTCGTACCTTCTCCCCATATCCCTTCATGGCCTGACTAATCAAGAATCTATCAACCTCTGCCTTGAATATACTGAAAGACTAGACATCCACAGCGGCCTGTGGCAATGACTTCCACAAATTCACCATTCTCTGGCTGAAGTCATTCCTCCTCACCTCAATTCTAAATGGATGTCCCTCTATTTTGAGGCTGTGTCCTGTGGTCTCAAACTCCTTCACCATTGGAAACATCCTCTCCATGTCCACTCCATCGAGCTCTTTCAACATCCGACAGAAGCCGTGATGAAGGAATTGGACATATAGCCATGAATGAATGAGACATCTCCCAAGTTATTGTGCGCGACCAACAAATTAGTATGAACTGGGTTGGAAAGGAAAATCAATCCTTAATTAAACCAAACAAACCTGGTGAAATACGTGTTCCATAATGTTATGTAACAGTTCCAGTAAGGGCAGTCATGACTTATGAAGCAATATTGTAAACTTTGAAAAAATTAAATCCAGAAACAAATATTCCATTAGCCCCAGAAGATATCTATAATGCAGCAGTGACAAAGGCTTAAGTATCTGTTCAGACCTTAGAATTCAGCTTTTCTTGGCAAAACATGAAAACAAATGTTCCTTGTGTTTAATATTTTCAAAGACAAGTCATTTGTAATTCCTGAAAGAAAGATAAATGTTACAATTAAACATCTTATTTCAGTTAAGTAATCTCATAGGCATAGATCTACCCTGAGGTTAATTGTATAGAAATCTACAAGACAACATGCAATATTTTATTCCAAAACAATCAAACGTCTGAATCAAAATCAAGAGTACTTGAATAAAGACCAAACTCCAGCAAGGGAGACTAAATTCCTCACAGCCTTCCCTAATGTGCTCAATCACGAGCTTGGACATTATTGTACATTTGAAATATGACATCTCTGTTCTTGTGCTCAATCAAAAGCTGGAATTTCATATTACAACTGTACAATTCATTGATAGGACTACATTTGGAGCATAACAAGAACCTATTTTACTTATGCATTATATATTTTTTGTAATGTACAGTAATTTTGTATGTTTTACACAGTACTGCTACGACAAACTAATAAATTTCTGCAGCACAGTGCTAGTAAACCAATTTTTGATTCTGAGTTGGAAGGACAGACTAGATAGGCTGAGGTGTTTTCCCCTGAAGTGGAGGAAGCTGGAACTGAGTGGGACCAATATCCTTGTTTGCTAGAGTTATTGGGGAGTGTGGGAGGGGGATGGGAAATTGAAAGATAGGGCTGAAATTGGGGTAGTTGGTGTACAAGCAGAGGCAGTTTGTGGTGAGAATGTCAGGAAGAACAGCAGATGATTGGGTAAAATTGCAGTCCAGTGGGTGAATTGTGGTGTAGAAGAGGGACTAAATTGAAAATGGTGATGAGTACCAAACTGAAGGTGTTATGTTTGAATGCACGCAGTATATGGAATAAGGTAGATAATCTTCAAGTGCAGGAACCATAGGGGTTTCTGTGGTTCTGTTGGTAAAAAAATATATCAAGTCCTTCGAAAGAGGTGACACAGGATCAGAAGATGTTGAATCGTTATGGGTAGAATTAAGAAACTGCAAGGGTAAACAGATCCTGATTGGAGTTGTATACAGGCCTCTGAACAGTCGTCAGGAAGCGAACTACAAATTACAGTGGGAGATAGAAAATGCATTTCAAAAGGGCAAAGGTATGATAGTCATGGAGGATTTTAATACGTAGGCAGATTGGGAAAATCAAGTTAGTTCTGATTTTGGATCCCAAGAGAGCGAAAATTTGTAGCATGCCTATGAGATGGCTTTTTAGAGCAGCTGGTAGTTGAGCCCAATTGGGGATCAGCTATTCTAGGCAGAGTGTCATGTAATGAACCAGATTTGATGAGAGTGCTTCAGCTAAAGGAGCCCTCAGGAGGCAGGGGGGGAAGTGATCATAATAGAATTAACTTGCTAATTTGAGAGGGAGAGCTAAGGTCAAGTGGATCAGTGTTACAGTGGAGTCATGGGAATTAGAGAGGCATGAGGGAGAAGCTGGCCAAAGTTGATAGGAAGGGGACACTAGCAAGGATGATGACAGAGCAGTAATGGCTGGAGTTTCTGGAAGCAATATGGAAGGCGTAGGATACATATTTCCCAAAGAGGAAGAAGTATTCTAAAGGCAGGATGAGACAATTGTGACTGACAAGAGGAGTCAAAGACAACATAAAAGCTAAAGTGAGGGCATATAATAGAGTAAAAATTAGTGGAAAGTCAGAGGATTGGGAAGCTTTTAGAAACCAACAGAAGGCAACAAAAAAAGTCATACTGAGGAAAAAGATGGAATAGGAAGATATGCTAGCCAATAATATCAACAAGAATACCAAAAGATTTTTCTGATATATAAAGAGTAAAAGAAAGGTGAGAGTAAATATTGGACCACTGGAAAACAATGTTGGGGAGGTAGTAATGGGGATAAGAAAATGGTGGATCAACTGAATAAGTATTTTTACATCAGTATTCAGTTATGGAAGACACTAGCAGTATGCTGGGAGTTTGAGAGTGTCAGAGGGCAGAAATCTGTGAAGCTGCCATTACTAGGGAGATGGTGCTTGGGAAACTGAACGGTTTAAGGGTAGATAAATCACCTGGACCAGATGGACTACTTCCCAGGATTCTGAAAGAGGTGGCTGAAGAGATTGTGGCAGCATTAGTAATGATCTTTCAAGAATCACTAGATTCTGGCATGTTTCCAGAGGACAGGAAAATTGCAAATGTCACTCCAAGAAGGGAGGGAGGCAGAAGAACGGAAATTATTGGTCAAGCCTAACCTCAGTGGTTGGGAAGATGTTGCAGTCAATCGTTAAAGATGTGGTTTTGGGGTACTTGGAGGCACATAATAAAATAGGCCAAAGTCAGCATTGTTTCCTTGAGGGAAAATCTTGCCTGGTAAATCTGTTGGAATTCTTTGAAGAAGTAACAAGCAGGATAGACGAAGGAGAATCAATGGATGTTGTGTACTTGGATTTTCAGAAGGTACCACATATGACGCTGCTCAGCAAGATAATAGCCCATGGTGTTACAGGAAAGATACTGGCATGGATAGAGCATTGGTACATTGGCAAGAGACAAAGACTGGGAATAAGGCTAGCCTTTTCTGATTGAGCGTTTGCGACTAGTGGTGTTCCACAGGAGTTGGTGTTGAGACTGCTCCTTTCTACATTTTCTAAGAAGGGATGTGCTAACATTGGAGAGGGGTCAAAGAAAGTTCACAAGAATGATTCCGGGAATGAAAGGCTTATTATATGAGGAGTTCTTGTTGGCTCTGTGCCTGTACTCACTGGAATCTAGAAGAATGGGGGGGGGGGGGATCTTATTGAAACCTATCGGATGTTGTAAGGTGTAGATAGAGAATATTTCTGATAGTGGGGGAGGCTAGGACCAGAGAGCAGAACCTCAGAATAGAGGAACGACCACTTAGGACAGAGATGAGAAGGAATTTCATTAGCCAGGGAGTGGTGAATCTGTAGACTCCATTGCCAAAGGCAGCCATTTGGTTTATTTAAGGTGGAAGTTGATAGATTCTTGATAAGCCCAGGCGTGAAAGGTTATGGGGAAAAGAAATGAGAATGGGTTGAGAAGGAAAGAGATCTCCCATGATCAAATGCTAGAGCAGACTTGATGGGCTGAATGGCCTAATTCTACTCCTATGAGTTATGGTCTTATGGTCTTAAAGAGGAATGTAAAATCAAGAAGAGTCTAGGTAGAGTGAGTGGTCTCTTTTTCCCAAAGCTGGGGAGTCTAAAACTACAGGGTATAGAAGGTGAGAGAGGATGAAATTTACAGGAGACCTGAAAATCATTTTTTTCATACACAGTATGATGGTATGAAGAACAAGCCACCAAAGGAAGTGGACGTTTAAAAGACATTTGGACAGGTATATGGATAGGAAAGGTTTAGAAAGACTGTGTCATATGCAATCAAATGGGCAGGTAAATTGGGCCAGATTGTTGTTTCCATGCTCTATAACTTTGACTCTGATTTACTTTAAAAATAGGAATTCAGTTTAGATCTTCCAAGAATTCCATCATCCCCCAAAATCAAAATACCCAAATTTAATGTAACTGTACAATGCTTTGGCAAACTAGTGCCATCTAGTGCAGAATTTTGGTATAGCAATTTGTTTTATTTAGAATAAACACATTATTAACTTCCATATAAATGTTCGATTGTTGGAGCAAAGTTATAAAAAACTTGAAATCATATTCACAACCAGTAGACATAACAAAAATGTTATGTAAAGCTATCAACCTGAATGTTAGCTCTGTTAATGATGTCCAAGAGGCTGACCATTTCATTTGCTTAAGTATTGTATTAGGTTATAAGCATTCAAACAATTCCCACCCATTTTAAAAACAAGGCTTTGAAATTTAATATCAAATAGGAAAGTTTGACAACAGGTCTCATCTGAAGAAATGAAAAAAAACTTGTATAAATTTATGTCAAAATATTCTTGGTTGATTTATTAAGAGTTCTGTGATGACTTCAATCTTTACACACAATTCAGGTTACAAAAAATGTTCAAAGGTTCATTTATTATCAAAGTATACTACTTGAAATTCTTCAAAAGACAAAGAGTGGTTGTAGACGGGTCATATTCTGCATGGAGGTTGGTGACCAGTGGTGTGCCTCAGGGATCTGTTCTGGGACACCTACTCTTTGTGATTTTTATAAATGACCCGGATGAGGAAGTGGAGGATTGGGTTAGTAATTTTGCTGATGACACAAAGGTTGGGTGTGTTGTGGATAGTGTGGAGGACTGTCAGAGGTTACAATGGGACATTGATAGGATGCAAAACTGGGCTGAGAAGTGGCAGATGGAGTTCAACCCAGTTAAGTGTGAGGTGGTTCATTTTGGTAGGTCAAATATGATGGCAGAATATAGTATTAATGGTAAGATTCCTGGCAGTGTGAAGGATCAGAGGGATCTTTGGGTCCGAGTCCGTAGGACACTCAAAGCTGCTACGCAGGTTGACTCTGGTTAAGAAGGCATACAGTGTATTGGCCTTCATCAATCTGGGATTGAATTTAAGAGCCGAGGGCTAATGTTGCAGCTATATAGGACCCTGGTCAGACCCAACTTGGAGTACTGTGCTCAATTCTGGTCGCCTCACTATAGGAAGGACGTGGAAACCATAGAAAGGGTGCAGAGGAGATTTACAAGAATGTTGCCTGGATTGGGAAGCATGCCTTATGAGAATAGGTTGAGTGAACTTGGCCTTTTCTCCTTGGAGCGATGGAGGATGAGAGGTGACTTGATAGAGGCGTACAAGATAATGAGAGGCATTGATCGAGTGGATAGTCAGAGGCTTTTCCCCAGGGCTGAATTGGTAAGCACAAAAGGGCATAGCTTTAAGGTGCTTGGAAGTAAAACAGAGGAGATGTCAGGGGTAAGTTTTTTACGCAGAGAGTGGTGAGGGCATGGAATGGGCTGCTAGTGGTGGTGGTGGTGGAGGCGGAAACGATAGGGTCTTTTAAGAGACTCCTGGATGGCTACGTGGAGCTTAGAAGAATAGAGGGCTATGGGTAAAGCCTAGGTAGTCCTAAGTTAGGTACATGTTCGGCACAGCTTTGTGGGCCAAAGGGCCTGTATTGTGCTGTATGTTTTCTATGTTTCTATGTTTCTTCCTTCACCTTGAAATTAATGCTGTTCTATATACATTTTCTAATCATCTGCAATGTCTTCTTGTGACAGACGTTCAGAAATTTGACCGATCAAAATTTCAAGTATTTTGTGAAAATGAAACATTCTTCATGTCCTTTCTCGTTTACTTTGTGTCTTTATTTCTGATTTAAGCTTCATTAAAATGACAGCCTTGTACATCACCAATGCTTATCCTGTTTCATGCTGTCCCTGTTCATTCTGCCTATACCCTGTGCTCACACTATACTCTATAAAAATTTGAAGAGTTAAGTGAATGACATTTTCTTGGTGTTATTGCTATACTTTCTGAAATTGTGCCTGCCCTCATGAGGATCCTGCAATAGACTCTGACCCATTTTAAAGTTTAATAAACTCTTCACAGATGTAGGTAGCCCATTTTATTGCCCTATCTACAAGGCACTGAAAATTCTTTTGTACACGACAGATCACAGATTGATTCTGATTGAGAGCGCAAATCCTAAGTGGAGTTGTACCAGAAGTTTAAAAAAAACACTTTTTACTTACCTTAATGCTGCAATTATTAGTGTACGTCACATAGATGGTCATAGGAAATTTAACAGAAGCTGAAGAGATACCATTCAAGAGATTTTTTTCCATTTTGTTATGAAGTTAGTATGTAGCAACAATGAACTTTTCACGAACACGAGAAAGTCTGCAGATTTTAATTCCAGTTCCCATGCCAGTTCTGATATGTTAATCCATGGCCTCCTCTTGTGCCAAGATGGGGCCACACTCAGGGTGGAGGAGCAACACCTTATATTCCATCCAGGTACGCTTCAACCTGATGGCATGAATAACTATTTCTCCAACTGGTAAACAATATTCCCACACCCCCAACTTCCTTTATTCCTTACTCTGACCTTTTACTTCTTCTCATTGGCCTATTACTCCCCCGTGGGTCCCCTCTTTCTTCCCTTTCTCCTATTTCCCAATTTCCTGTCCTTTTGGATTCTTTCTTCTCCAACCCTTGACCTTTCCCACCCCTCTGGCTTCACCTATCATCGCCCAGGTAGCCTCCTTCCCCTCCCCCCACCTTTTTTATTCTGGCATCTTCCCCCTTCCCTCTCAGTCCTGAAGAAAGGCCTTGGACTGAAAAGCTGACTGTTTATTCATTTCCATGGATACTGCCCGACCTGCTGAGCTCTACCAGTGTTTTGAGGGCGTTGCAATGGATCTTTGTGTGCTGGCACTAAAGTTGAGATGCAGCAAGTGCTAAATGAGATATATAAACTGAGGTATATCTCTCACTAATCCTTTTTACTGGTTAGACGAGGAATGCAAATGCTCATCTAATGCTGAAGGACGTTTTATTCAGGGCAGCTTCAACTTGAATGTGACTTTGTGAGACACAGATTTCATGTCCGTAGTGTTGTTTTCTCAGAAGCATCACTTTGCCACTGAAAATATTCCAGAGCTTCAAATCTTTTTATAACTGTAAGCCAATATAAACACATTCCATTAGTGCAGATCAGAACAGCATCATGGCCAGTAGAATGACTAACAAAGCACTTGATCTTGAACAGCATGGGTTTCTTGAGACACGTGTAATTATCTTAATAGATCTGAGTTAGTAAACATTTCAATGGATATGACATTTGGTTTAAATTATACGATTATATTATGACAATTTTCCCAAATAATTACAATTTACATGGTGCTCTCATGTTAAGCACGACCTTCAATAGATTTTCATTATTTTGGAAGTATTAAGAGTAATTGAACATACTGAAGTATTTCTCTCTCACAGGTTCCTAATTGACACTTTGACATATGTTAAACACAAAAATATTTTGCACCTTTTTGATTACTGGCAAATTATGCTATTATTTTAATTCAGAATCAGGTTTAATATCATCAGCATATGTTGTGAATTTGCTATCTTTGCAGCAGCAGTACAATGCAATATATAATAATAGAAAAAACTGTGAATACAGTAAGCATATATACATATAAATATATTAAAACATTAAATTAAATAAGCAGTGCATGAATAGAAATCTAAAAAGTGGTGAGGTAGTGTTCATGGGTGCAATGTCCATTCAGAAATCGGATGGCAGAGGGGAAGAAGCTGTTCCTGAATCATCGAGTGTGTATCTTCAGGCTCCTGTACCTCCTTCCTGATGGTAGCAATCAGAAAAGGGCATGTCCTGGGTGATGGGGGTCCTGAATAATAGATGACGCCTTTTTGAGGCATCGTTCCTTAAAGATGTCCTGGTTACTATGGAGGCTAGTGCCACTGACGGAGTTGACAAAGTTTACAACTCTCTGCAGCTTATTTCGATCCTGTCCATCCCTACATAGTAATCTGGTCATTTATCCACATAATTAAAATTGAATTGTAGATGACAGATTTTCCTCAATTAAAGCAGAAAATGTCACAAATACTCAGGAAGTCAGGCAGCATCTATGGAAAGGAAAACAAAGGTTGTATTTTAGGTCAATGACCTTTTCAAGAACTTGGAAAAGTTATAAATCAAACATGTTTTTAATTGAAGAGAAGAACACACAGAGAACAGAGAGAAAGTCTGTGATAAGGAAGTTATCGATGAGACTGGTGGTGATACCAGCTGAGGGTGAGAGCAAGCAGCTTATCAACTGCAGCTGATCTCTCGAAGGAGATGGGTGTTTACACAAGACCAAGAGGAACATGGAAAAATAAGATCAATGTAGCCAGTGTAAGCTATAAAACACTGCTATTGCTGGAAAAGGGGAATAAAAGGCAATGTAGGAAATAATCAGCAGGTCTGGCATTGTCTGTGGAGAGAGATAACGTAGCAGGTTTCTGACCTTGCAACAGAAATGACCGGTTCTAGCAATTCTGAAGACTGTAATACGTCAAATCAGATGTAGCTGAAGATCATGTTGGACTTTGTTAGAATACTCAGGGGCCAAAGACAGAGATTAGAGCGGGAGTAGGATGGAGGATTAAAGTCACAAGCAATTGGCAGCTCGAGATCATCTGTTCAAATTGAAGGAAGATGTTCTGCCACAATGGTAAACCTTTCTATGTTTGGTTTCCTCAATGTAGTGGCCACCACGTTGTGGAAGCAAATTCACAATATAATTCTAATTTGTACACTAAATTGATAGCCTTGACTGAGCCTTTACCACTCTCTGCCACATGTAAGCCACGGTATCCCCCAGCGGGTGTCAGGCGTCGGGACAGGTGTTGGGGCAGGTTGAAAGGTGATCTTGATGGGCTGGGAAGTCTGGACTATATACATGCATATTCTCCGTTGTTGTATTTTACTGATATTCTATATGTGCTTGTATATGCAAGGACTTGCCCTCAAAACTATAGTGTCTCATAGTGGGCGTCGGGCTGGGTCACCAAATGATAGCAGTGGGCTAAGGGGTCTGGACTATATACATGCATATTCTGTGTTGTTGTGTTTTACTGATATTCTATATAGGTTTGTTGACTTGTACGTCCGATGATTAAGCATCTAGCAGTGGTGTCGCGCGTAGCTGGGGATCAGGACTCTTTTATTCTATTCCGTGAATGTATTCTTGTGTGTGACTGTAGGTAATGTATTTTAGCACCTTGACTGTGTAGTAACACTGTCTTGTTTGGCTGTATTCATGAATGTTCATGTATGGCTGAATGACACTTATACTTGAATTGAATTGAATGTACCATCACCAGCACTTACATCATTCATTCTCTTGGCCTGCAGAAACATTCATATTGTTCTCTTTAGCCTTCCCTTCCTGCAACTTGAAACATGCTCGATTTCTATGTTTTCCCTCATACTAATGAAAGGTAATTGACCTAAAATGTCAGCTCAATTTCTTGCTCCACAGAGGCTGCTTGATCTTGTGACTGTTTACAACTTTAATCCCAATATTTAGGATATCAAGTTTTAGACTTCAGCCTTTATTTTCCAACTGTGGAGGAAATTTGCTATTTCTACTCAGATGAGAAATGGAATTATATTACCGTCTCAAATCATGAACTATAATTACTAAAATTTTTTTCTGTTTCTGTCAATATAATGCAGTTACATACTAATTTGTACGTGTTTTCTTTCCCCTTTAGGCCACAGAGAATGCAAAAGATCAATTCAATTCTTGCGGCAAATTTCTGCTTAAATTAAAGAGTGATCAACATTACAAAATCAACTATTGTGCATTTCTGTAGCAGCATTCAAAAAATGTTAGAGTTTAATTTATTTATAAATTAAACATTTGCTATATATACTCAAACATCACAAGTCCATCCTGTGTAATTTGACAACCCTTCTCTGTGCGTTGTCACCTTGTCGTGGTGGAGAAGCTTGTGTGGTCCTGTGACCCCGAGAGCAATGCCGTCTGGAGCTATGCTCCTGGTAGGGTCACCCATGGCGGTAAGGTCGGGGTTGAGGTCCCTGACAAAGAACAATCCAACAAAGACCTCAACGGTGGAACAGGTGGACGAAGTTACTTCGAACTCAATGGCTGTGAAGGCAGATGAAGGCTGCAACAAACCCATCAGCTCCAATCATCATGGTTTCCATGCCATTGGAATCAGTTGGTTGGTTTGTGAAGTATCGTGTGCTTCTTGGAGTGCAACATCAAGTGTTAGTTAAACAAATACACGCACAGGCGTCTTCGCTCTGTGGGCCACTCCTTCAGAACGAAGACTATCATCCTCAACCTCGAGGGATAGCCACGACGACGACGAATTTGACAACCACACATTTCTGGGCTCTGGATTATTTGCAATAAGCTGACTTGATTCTAATGTTACGGTGTGCTAAAAATCACACAAACAGTAGTTTTCAAGAGATTCTGCAGATGTTGGAATTCCATACAAAATGTTGGAGTAACTCTACAGGTTAGGTAGCATCTATGGAAAGGAATAAAGAGTCGACATTTCAAGCTGAGACCCTTCATTAGTTCTGGAAAGTATGACGGCAGAGAAGGAGTCCAAACTGAACGGTGATAGGAGAAACCAGGTGAGGGGGAAGATGGTTGGGTGGGGGAGATGGGAATGAAGTGAGAAGCTGGGAGGTGTTGGGTGGGAAAGATAAAGGGCTGAAGAAGGAGGAATCTGGTAGGAGAGAAGTGTGGACCAGGGGAGAAAGGGAAGGAGGAGGGGAACCAGGGAGAGGTGAGAGGCAGGTGAGGAGAAGAGAAGATGTAAGAGCTGAGCCAGAATGGGGAATGGAAGAAGAAGGGGTGGGGGAGGGGGTAGAATTTACCAGAAGTTGAGAAATTGTTACTTATGCTGACAGGTTGGAGGCTACCAAGATGGAATGTGAGGTGCTGCTCCCCCAGCCTAAGAGTGGCCCCATCGTGGCATGTTGTAATGGGAATGGGGATTGGAATTAAGATTGTTGGCCACTTGGAAATCCTGCTTGTTATAGGGAGAGCAAAGATACTTGATAGTTTCAAACAGTATAAAAGCAAGCTTAAAATACTGAATGGGAGCAGGGACAAATTCTGCATAATCAACCACAATGTTCCTATACTCAGTAATATATGAAAACTTACTTGAAAGAATGAAAATAGAAAAGTGCATGAATATTTGTGAGTTTTATGATATGGCCATTACCCACATTATTTTGACTTTTGCTTTTGTCTCAGGTCAAATTGACAGGCATGCCTCCTAAAACCAGCACAGTTAAGATCAGGAATTCATCACGTTAATCAATGCAGTCTGCCTGTCTAGGTACCACATCTGATGCAGACCTTGGTGACCGTGGGTTTCCATACAGATCTATCCTTCGTTTTTTGGATGATTTCCATTTCCTCGATGTGTAGCCACCTGGCTAGGCTTTTGATGTACATAAGCCGAGGTCTTCCTCTAGGTTTGTTCCCCTCAATCTTTCCAGAGAGTATGAGTTTTTCTAGTTCATCTTTCCGCATGATGTGTCCTAGGAATCTGAGTTGTCTTTCTCTTGTCGTTGGTTTGAGTGATCGAACTACTTGTGCTTTTCTGAGAACTTCTTCATTTGATGTGTGTGTGGTCCATGATATTTTTGCAGTATATCAAAGAAATGTAATACAATGTCACCGTAGTATTTCTTTTAACTTCTCTCTGTTGAACTGTGGAAACTTTGTTAGCCTCCGTTTTCTGCGTCATATTGTATAAGTGGGCTAACCATACTTCAACACAACTAACAAATGGCCATAACTAAGAATGGGAGACCAGAACTCTTTTAAAAAAGACACAGCATATGGACAATTCTTTACGATTTGTAGTCCTAAAAGAGTGAATGTAGATATAGTTAGCGCAAAAGTGATGCACATGTACCGTAGATGGATGTGCCACTGATATCCATCAAAGTGATAGAAGACAGCACAGCAGCATAGTGGTTAGCACAATGGTTTACAGTACCAGGGACCCGGGTTCAATTCCCACCACTGCTTGTAAGGAGTTTGTATGTTCCCCCCATGACTGCGTGGATTTCCTCCATGTGCTCCAGTTTCTCCCACGGTCCAAAGACCTACTAGGTGGTAAGTTAATCGGTTATTGTAAATTGTCCCATAATTAGGCTAGGATTAAATCGTGGAACTGCTGGGTGGTGCGGCTTGAAGGGCTGAAAGGGCCTATTCTTTGCTGTATCTCAATAAATAACCTACTAACAGCCCTTAGGGAGTAAAGAAATTTCTAAATTACATATTAATGTGGAGAACTAGATGTGTGTATACAATAGCTGAATCCTTAACTGATTACACAAATCACTATATTCTGACTACAATGAACCATCAAAATTACTAATCATTCCATAACTCCCCCGGTTTTTGCATATACTATCAGCAGAACATACCTTCTGTTTTGGTATCGTCAAGATACAATCTTATTTTTTTGCTTCTGAGGCCTACTTCAGTTGTCATGGAGAAGTCCCAAATACATCAGCCCAGTCTGACCAGTTGGGTCCTCCAACTTCAACTGTTCCTGTAAGAAGAAGAAGAAGAAGAAGAAAGCCCTTAACTCCAAGTGGAGTCATCAGGACGCCGTCATGATGGCATTTTTTTTTAGCAGGCTTTCTTATTTTTACGAGGCCGAGTAGCTAGCTCGACGCTCAACCCAGCACGGATGGAAAGCTCCAAAGTCCGGTGCTGATGCCACTACGCACCAGCCAGCAACTGTTCCTGCAAGGCATTCGAAAAAAGAAGAGAGCAGAACTTGTTAGCAGGGTGCTGAGAAAGTAACAATTAAATTTTTATTACACATGCAGCATGAAATAACAACGTTAACAGATCATTTGGACTCTGTTTCTGTCAAATCCAAATTCATCTTATTTTTATTACAAGTGAAAGTTTCACCACTTCATTTACTCTTTTTTGAGTTCAAGTGATATATTGAAGCAATCGGATCATAAATTATGAAGGGCTCTGAAATGGTATATAGGTTGCCTCACAGAGGACTTCAGTTTTCTTCTTTTAAAAAAAATAGAAATGCTGACCCTGATATTAATAACTATCACAACTACATCACTGGGGACACTTGCTGTAGAACACAAGTCTGACCACATTCAAATTACTAAAAGTTGAACCCAAGATCAAAATCAAGTGTTCATAAAATACTGACAGACTCAAAACTTCATATTTTAACTACAATTTCAAAGGTTCATTTTTATTTGCTTGTAAAGTATGCTTGCACAATACAACTCTGATATTTGTCTTCTCCAGATAGCCATGAAATACAGAAAAAACACAGGGGTTATTGAAAGAAAAGGCATCAACTCTTCCCCCAGCATGAAAAAGAATAAGAGACAATGCTCTCAACTCCAAAACCCCCACCTCTCTCTCACACAAAAACCTAACAGATCGTCCACGTGGAAAACGGCTGCTGCAACATCAAAAACCTCAAACCCCCAACCCCTTCCTCACAAAAAATAGTGACAATAACATCAAAACATGAAACTCCACTGGCCAAAAAAATCTGTGACAATAACATCAAACCCCCAATCCCCTCCTTCGCAGAAAAAAACCTATCTTGAATGTAATCTACTATTTTTCCTAAACAGCGTAGTAGCATCAAAAATGCTGAAGTTATTCAGCAATTTGGGCTTCATCTTTGGAAAGAGAAAGACTTGCTTAAGTTTGTGTTCTTTCATTATGTTCTGCAAAAAATAATATTCCTTATAATATTGCAACAGTCAAAATAAGATTTTTGAAGCTGATCCACATTAAAGAATATAACTTGTAAATTAATATTATATTTTACTAATTCAGGTTTTTTTTTGTGCTTAATTTTAAGGCAGAAAATGCATTGTGCATATCGCTATTGCCTTACCATTTGGGCAAATCTATAAATAATTATTTTCAAAGTAAAGAATAATTTGGTTGTATTTTTGATTTATTTCCAAGTCCATTTTCCACAAAGGTTCCCTTTTGAAGGAGAATGGAAGTTAGTTAGGTGGGGATTGGGGAAGAGATTTGTCGGTGTGGTTATTATCATTGCTGTAAGAGTTCTTCATGCTAAAGTCCTACAATCAGCTTCAAGCAGCATCCATCATCAGAGAGCCTCACCACCCAGGGATGCTCTTTTCTTACTGCTACCATCAGATTGAAGGTACAAGAGCCTCAGGACTCACACTAATAAGTTCAAGAACAGTTACTGCCCCTCAACCATCAGACTCTTGAACAAAGGGTACTGTATCACTACACTCGCTGGCCCATCCATTGAGATGTTTCCACAAACAATTATCTCACTTTAAAGACTCTTTATCTTGTTATTTCATGTTCTCGCTATTTATTGTTTTTTAATATCTGCATTTACAGTTTGTTGTGTTTTGCACTCTAGTTGATCTTTCATTGATCCTGATATAACTACTATTCTATAGATCTGCTGAGTATGCCCGCAGGTAAATGAACCTCAGGGTTGTACATAGTGACATATATGTACTTTGAACTTTGAACTTCAGCTGCTTCATCCATGGTCATCCTTCCATCATTAGGCCAGAAGTGGGATCTTCACTGATGATTGCATAATGCTCTTAACTCCTCAGGAAATACAAACGTTTGTGGATATAGTTCACTTCCTGAGGAATTAAGAAAATTTCCTATAAAACAATATAGGAAGTAGGTGGGTCTAACCATCTGTCTTGACTTTCACTGCATTTCCACTACCAAATCCTTCACCATGATTATCTCAGACGTCACTATTGAGCATAAATTCAGATGGACTAAGCACAAAAATTCATGGCTACAAGAGCAGACATTCTGTAGCGATTGACTGACTGACACTCCAAGGCCTTTTTACCAGTCACAAGTCAGGAACTTATCCTAGCAAGTGGAGAGCAGTGCAAGCACCTCTCAAGAACATCCAAATCAAAGTAGCCCATTTGATTGACACCCCATTAACCACTCTTCCACCTCATAGTCACTGCAGTGTAGGCCATCAACAGAATGCATTGCAATTACTCACCAGGCAATGACAATTGCACGAGGGATCTCTACACCAAGAAGGACAAGGACAAGAGGGGAAAGAGAACACCACAAGCTGCCACACATTTTCCTGGAAAATTTATTTCTCATTATTCAATATCAATGAAACTAAATCCCGGAACTTCCCTCTAAGAGCACTGTTGGAGTACCAACACCAGGACAATTCAAAGTAGTGATTCATCACTGTTTCTTCAAGTGCAGTTTGAGTTGAATTTATTTGTTGAGATACAGCTCAGACTAAGACCCTTCTGGCCCTTTGAGCTGCACTGCCCAGCAACCCCCAATTTAACCTTAGCCTAATCACGGGACAATTTACAATGGCCAATTAACCTACCGACCAGTAGTTAGTCAAACCAGTCAAGACTGCTATGTTTTTGGACTGGAGGAGGAAACTGGTGCACCTAGAGGAAACTTAAGCAGTTAAGGGGAAATGTCCAAACTCCTTATAGATAGTGGTGGAAGTTGAACCTAGGTCACTGGGACTATAAAACATCGTGTTAACCATTGTACTACTGTACCGCCCTTAGGTAAGAAATTCTGACCTTGGCAGTGATATCCAGATCCCAAAAGCATTCCTAGTTAAATCTAGGAAATTTTGTCTTTTTTATTATCATGAAATAATGGAAATTTTAAAATTTACTGCAAATTTGTTGAAATCTAACATTTGCTTTTAATTCCTTTGTAACTAACAGAGCATCTCATATTGTGGGCTGGTGTCTCATTGCAATTATTCTTCAAGGACCTCCCAGAGAGCTGCACTTGGAAAACCAGAGCAACAGTCATGGAAACTAAATGTTGAAGTCATTGTATGGTTCCATTCAGTTCACTATAGAAACCTACATCATTTGTGCCTCACAAGAAACATTTGACTTAGCTGACAAAATGTATAAAGTTTTCTGCCCAACTTCTTTCATTCTAAGATGAAAAACTAAGCCATGAATAAAAGACAGTGATGTGCAATGATGGAACTAGAAACTAAACTCTTAATTAAAAACATGTAAATGGTACCAGCCTACCTCACCATGAAAAGCTTGGCATCAGAGGCTACCGTAAGGGTAGCATAAATTCAGGGACAGTTAAGATTCTGAAGTCGGAGACTTTATTAATATTGGTACAAATATAAAACAGGAAAAAAAACTTTTTACATTAAAATTAAGATTGCTTTAGAGTTAGAACAGATTTTGAGATAAAAAAATATACAATAAACAGATGTGGAACCACTGAAGAATTCAACATTATCGGAATATCTTAACAGATGCAAAATAAACCGATTAAATACAGAACATCCAGCATAAACATGAGATATTTAATAGTTTCTAAAACAGTAGATTATGTTCATAAATATGAGAAAATCTGCAGATGCTGGAAATCCAAAGCAACACATACAAAATGCTGGAGGAACTCAGCAGGTCAGGCAGCATTTATGGAAATGAATAGAGAGTTGATGTTTTGGGCCAAGACTGAGAAGGAAGGGGGAGGATGCCAGAAAAAAAAGATGATGGGGTGGGAGGAGGAAGAGGCTAGTTGGAAGGTGATAGGTGAAGCCAGGTTGATGGGAAAGGTCAAGGGCTGAAGAAGAAAGAATCTGATAGGAGAGGAGAGAGGACCAAAGGAGGAAGGGAACGAGGAGGGGACCCAGGGGAAAGTAATAGGCAGGTGAGAAGAGATAAAAGGTCAGAGTGGGTAATGGGGGAGCGGAATTAATTTATTGTAAGGAGAAAGTGATATTCATGCCATCAAGTTGGAGGCTACCCAAGAGGAATATAAGGTGTTGCTCCTCCACCTTGAGTCTGGCCTCATCTTGGCACAAGAGGAGGCCATGGACCGACATGTCAGAACTGGAACGAGAATCGGAATTAAAGTGCTTTGCCGCTGGGAAGTTCCGATTGTGGCGGATGGTACGGAGGTGCTCGACGAAGCAGTCCGCCAATTTACGACGGGTCTCACCAACGTAGAGGGAGCCTTATCAGGAGCACGGGACACTATATATGTTCATGTCTGCTTCACATGTTTTTGAGAAGTTACAGTAGAAAAGTTTAAACAGGGAAGTTAGGATTAATGATGTGGTATAATTTATTTCATGAGCAGTTTTGATCAAACCATCTGGAATTAAGTCAATGAACAAATCTCCAAAAAAATTACAAGGGGCAGCAAAGGTTTATAATAACTCAATCTGTCATATCTCCCACCTACTTTGTCCCATCTAAAACTAATATCTATTAATTCTAATGTATGGCTGCAATTGAGTTACAAACCAGTGATCTCATTAAATGGCAGAAATGAAACCATTAGCCTTGAAAATAAAGTCAGTGGAATGGAATTCAAATAACCATTTATACTTATTTCCAGATGCTCATTCTTGAAATGTATAAAGAATTTATATTTTAAAACTTTTAACTATTTTTTAAAACTTTCCAGTACCTTGTTACCATGCAAAATTGCCTCAGAATAGACTAGGATCCGTGGAGCCTTCAGTTAATGACAGGGGTCCGAGTCATTAAAGAAGCTTGGGAACCCCTGGAATAGAGGGACATCCCATTTAGAACAGAGATGTAGAAAAATTCCTTTAGCCTGCAAGTTGTGATTCTGTGGAATTCATAGATGGCTGTGTAGGCCAAGTTATTGCATACATTTAATTGAATCAGGTTTAATATGACCATCATATGTCATGAAATAAGGCAGAGGTTGATATAGGTTCTTGATTAATGAGTGCATCAATGATTATGGGAAGAAGGCAGGAGAATGGGGTAGAGAGGGAGAATAAGCCAGCCATGATGAAATGCCAGAGCAGACACGATGGCCAAATGGCCTAATTCTGCTCCGATATCTCATGAGCTTTTGGTCAAAAAGAAGAGGCAAATGCGTGTAAGGTGAATAGTGACATGATTTAAAGATCTGGTCCTAACAGGATGCTTGTGGTGCAGTAATTTGCTCTGGTCGATATCGGTTTTCAAGAAGATTTGGGCTGATGGGTACAATGGGATAATGGACTACACATTACGTACACTCAGTGGTCACTTTATTAGGTACACCAGTTAGGTACATCTGTACTCATTAATACAGATCTCTAATCAGTCAATCATGTGGCAGCAACTCAATGCATAAAAGCAGGCAGACATGGTCAAGAGGTTCAATTTTTGTTCACACCAAACATCAGATTGGGAAAGAAGTATGATCTATGTAACTTCCACTGTTCAATTATTGTTGGTGCTAGACAGAGTGCTTTGGGTATCTCAGAAACTGCTGAACTCCTGGAATATCTATGCACAATACTGCCTGGAGTTTACAGAAAATGGTGTGAAAAAAACAAAATAAAAAGAAGCAAATGATGGCATTTCTGTGGGTGAAAATGCCTGAAAGAGGTTAGAGGAGAATGGCCAATTTGGTTCAAGCCTACAGGAAGGTGACAGTCACTCAAATAACCACATGCTACAATAGTGGTGTGCAGAAGAGCATCTCTGGATGCACAAAACATTGAACCTGAAGTGGATAGTCTATAAAAGACCACACTGGGTTCCCCTCCTGCATTTATTAAGTTGCCACTGAGTTTATAAATTTTATGAAGAATACTTACAAGCTGTCCTATACAAAGCAAATTAAACACAAATTCCATTATAGAGAAGAAAGTCTGAAGATGCTGGAAATCCAAAGGAACACACACAAAACACTGGAGGAACTCACAGGTCAGGCAGTATCTATGGAAAAGAATAAACAGTTGACATTTCAGGCTGAGACCCTTCTTCGAGACTGAGAAGTAAATGGAAAAATGCCAGAATAAAAAAAATGGGGGGAGAAGAAAGAGGCTAGCTAGAAGATGATAGGTGAAGCCCAGTGGGTGGGAAAAGTCAAGGGCTGGGGAAGAATGAATCTCATAGGAGAGGAGAGTGGACCGTCGGAGAAAGGGAAGGAGGAGAAGACCCGGTGGGAAGTGACAGGCAGGTGAGCAGAAGTAAAAAGGTCAGAGTAGGGAATGGAGGTGGGGGGAAGGATAAATCGATATTCATGCCATCAGGTTGGAGGATACCCTGATGAAATATAACTTGTTGCTTCTCCACCCTGAGGGTGGCCTCATCTTGGCACAAGAGGCAGCCATGAATCGACACCTCGGAATGGGAATTGGAATTGGAATTAAAACGTTCGGTATTTTCTATTCTATTCTATTCCTGTATAATCAATTGCCAAGAAGGTTAAGCTATGGTTTTAATAGTTTTTTTAAATCAGGGTTCATAGACAATTGACAATAGATGCAGTAGTAGGCCATTCGGCCCTTCGAGCCAGCACCGCCTTTCACTGTGATCATGGCTGAGCATCCACAATCAGTATCCAGTTCCTGCCTTATAGATAAACAAATTCAGTAAACTAATAAACCATGATCGTTCTGATTATATCAGATCCTGTGTGTAGTGAAGAAGATTAAGTGAGTTAACATTCATTGTTCCACTTTCCTAATGCAAGGTCGGAAAGTTACACATCAAAAATAACAAATTAATCAGAAAATAGTATGGGCTACAAAGCAGTTTTGGTGATCTTTGCATCTGTATTCCTGTTCTACATTCCAATGGCAAAAGAAATTGTAACTTTACTCAGCTTGTTCAATTTCAAAAGTGAACTCATGATAGTAATTCAAATAAACAAATTTAATAATTTCCATATCTCCTGTATTTTTTCTCCCAGTTTACAAATCAGAAACATCGAGGAAGATTGAAATCATCAAGGCAGGGTAAAGGCGAGTGAGTGTTCAGAACAGCCTACCAGCCTCTTTCCACTCCACGTCTATAGAAGTTTGTCAAAGTTTTTGATGGCATGCCAAATCTCCACAGACACCTAAGGAGGTAGAGGTTTGACTCCACTGATTCCAGTATTCAAGTAGAATACCCGAACTGTGCAAACACTAGAACAGAATGATAGGGTTTATTGTGCACACAGCCTTTCACAGTCTCCAGACATCTGCAGCTTTCTTAAGGTGAAATATTTTTGAAGTGCTCTTGTAATGTTAGCTAATGTACATTCAGCAAAGTACTTCAAAGAGAAATGTGTTCACAGTCAACTCATCTTTTTTATCATATTAATTTGGATAACACCACTGATCTTTTCAAAATAATGCATGGGATCTTTCACGTTGCCTGAGGGCCTTGTTTAATTACTTGAATGTGTAAAACTCCCTTAATTAAGCTTAGCTATCTTTCATACCACTGGTGTTAAAGTAATTAGTCTGCAGTTCTCTGGACATGTTCCATTTCTGTCCCTGTGAAGAGAAATTGCCTGGGTTTTATAGAGAAGTTGTTTGGGACGATTCCTTTTCTGAATAATATTCTGTGTTCGTTGCAGTGGATTTGTTCTCTCTTCCCTTATGTTCATGAAAGATATTTAATATGTACAAAACATTCAGCAGATGTTAAACGTTTAAAATTTACCTGAGGTGTTCACAAAGCCACTCAGTTATAGTGATGTACGTAAGGTGAGTCTTTTCAGGAACTCAGGATGCACCCTAATTAAGCACAGTGGATCCTGGTTCATTTGGCTGTCAGTTAACCAGAGCAGCCACTTACATGGGACAACTCTTAAAGTACAAAACCTAGTCAAGAAAACAGCCAGGATTTCCTTAATTCATTTGGGACACTATGATACTTAATTAGAACAGGAAAATATTGCCGAACAATTTCTATCTAGTGTCAGTTGTGTGCACTTGATTGGTCGTTAGGTACTACACTGTGCTTAGAGCAAACGGTTTTAAGGTAGCGTCAGTTGGGTGTGCTTCTGGACTTGAAATAGTGACGACACAGGATGCCAGGAAATTTATTGTTGGATTACAACACTCCATGCAGGAAGGCAATGAAGGAAGTCCATTATCTGCACTGATGTTGTTCATTTACAATTCCTCCGTTGATGGCTATTAGGAAATCATACACACTTTTATTGCACTGTAGTGGTATTGACAGTGTTTTAAGTTGTTATGTATTTCATTTAAATTCATAATTTGCTACTCAGTTAAATGGTAGTTTGTCTTTCTTATACCTGTTTAATTATTTCCATGAAACTTCGGCTAATTGGGGCAGTTGCTTAATTGGGCCAAGATGTATTGGTCCCAATGTGTCCCCATTTACCGTAATCTACGGTGCCTTTAAAAGAAAAAATCTGTGTTTTGGTAAAATCAAGCCCTTGTTGTCTATTTAATGTTTTAATTCAAAAATCATAAGACATAGGAACAGAATTAGCCCATTGAGTCTGCTCATTCTATCATGGCTAATTTATTATCCCTCTCAATCCCATTCTCCCATAACCTTTGACACCCTTAGTAATCAAGAACCAATCAACCTCCACTTTACATATACCTGATGACTTGGCCTGCACAGCTGTCTCTGGCAATAACTTACTGAGATTTGTCACTTTCTGACTAAAGAAATTCCTCCTCTTCTGTGTTCAAATGGGATGCCCATTTGTTTTCTGCTCTGCTTTCTGGTCCTAGGCTCCCCCACTATAGGAAACATCCTATTCACAGCCACTCTTTTTAGGCCTTTCCATATTCGACAGGGCTCAGTCAGATTGCCCCAAGATCATTCTGGACCCTAGCGAACACAGGCTGAGAGCCATCAAAGGCTTCTCATATGTTAACCCTTTTATTCCCAGGATCATTCCTGCGAACCTCCACTGGACCCTCTTCAAGGCCAGCATGTCTTTTCTCTGATGAGGACTAAAACTGCTCTTAATACTCCAAGTGTGCTCCGATCAATGCTTTGCAGTCCTCTAACACTGCATTTACCTTCCCAAGGGACTCCCAAGTCCCTTTGCTCCTATGATTTCTGAATATTTTCCCTACTTAGAAAATAGTCTATGCCTTTATTCTTCTACCAAAGTCCATGACCATACACTTCCCTCTTCTATATTTGATCTCCCACTTCTTTGCCCATTCTCCTAGGACATAATCTGTCTTAAGTCCTTCTGTAGCCTCCCTACTTCCTCGACACTAACTACTCTTCCGCCTATCGCCATATCATCTACAAAACCACAAAACCATCAATTCTGTCATCCAAATCATTGACATATTACGTGAAAAGAAGCAGACCAAACAACGACCCTTGCAGAACACTGGCAGCCAACCAGAAAAAGGCTGCCTTTATTCCCGCACTTTGCCTCCTGCCAGTCAGCCGATCTTCTATCCACACTAGTATATTTCTTGTAATACCACGGGCTCTTACCTTGTGAAAGGTCTTCTGAAAATCCAATGAAACAATATCTACTTCCTCTCCTTTGTCTTTCTTGTCTGTAATTTCCTCAAACAATTCCGATAGATTTCCTTAAGGGAGTCATGCTGACTTTGGCCTATTAGACTGGAAAAAGACTGCATAATACCATGGTTTCCTTTGGTAATTATATGAGAAAACTCAATTATAATCATATAATTGACAGACTATGATTAAAAATAGTAATTATCAAAAACTCTCAAGTTTAAATTTATTTGATTCCATTTCTGATTTTGGTACTTACTCACCGTTATGTTGCTGGCATTTAGGCCAGCAATGAAGGTCCTCCATCTTTTTCTGTCCTTGGCCATCAAAATCAATTTTGGTCTTGATTTTGGCAGTGTTTATTACTGTCAATCATGAAAGTTCTGAGTGGAGACTCGGGAATACTGTTGCGCACAGATTATAGAAAGATTCTTCATGGCTCTTTCTGTAACAATTCTGTTTTGCCCCTCAGCCCTGAGCTGATACAAATATACCAGATATGAAGTTATTTGCTGAGTTCTCAGTGACACAAAAGGGACTTGCAAAAAGTTAATGATTTAATTACTTTAATGTTTCAGGCAGGTAGAATATCGGACCAAGTTTTGAATCTTTTTATTAATCAACAATAAAGTTGATGCAAAGCACTGAAGGTGCTCATTCAGCAGAATGTGGAAGGGCAAAAATATTGCTGACTTGTAATTAACTAGCATCTTTGAAGCAGCAAAAAAAAATTAGTTGCTTTATGAAATAAAATAGCTCATGGCAGTGAAATCCGATGTACAATTTTGAGAGTTAAACTGGAAGATTTAAACAATTTTACATAAAACCAGTGTATTAGTCTCTCTGGGCATACCTTGAGGTTTGGCATTCATGAACTGCAGGTTGACATAATGGCAGAGCAGATTATCAGACTACTGGTATGTAATAGCTTCTACTAGTGCAGTTCCAGCTGTCACATACAGAGCCTTTCCATTGAGAATTTTCAGATCAATCTCATTTGTCAGTTCTGGAAGAGGTGAAAATAACTAGTGTACCCAGATGAACTTTTACTAATCTTCACATAAAAAAATGCAGCTGTCAGAAAAGTCATTCAAGTTTTTTCAAATGACTTTACCAATGACTTTTAAGGATATATATAGCAAATTAAGGTCTAAAATTAAGGGCGTCATAGCAGCGTAGTAGCTAACACAATGCTTTACAATACAGGCGACCCAGGTTCAATTCCCACTGCTGCCTGTAAGGGGTTTGTACATTCTCCCTGTGACTGCTTAAGTTTCCTCTGGGTGCTCCAGTTTCCTCCCACAGTCCAAAGACTTACCGGTTGGTAGGTTAATTGGTCATAGTGGATTGTCCTGTGATTAAGCTAGGGTTCAACTGGGGGGTTGCCGGACAGTGCAGCTCGAAGGGCCAGAAGGGATTATTCTACACTAGTTCTCAATAAATAAATAAATGCAGACTTAAAACAATTAATTAATTTCTAAAATTTTCATCCGATATCTCTCAAAACAGAATTGTTTACAATGAATTACTTTCATCATTAGTGATAATAAATTACAATACAACTCTATGGAACGTTGCAGAAAATGCATGAAGTGAAACGGAATGCAACATAAACTGGATACAAAAGGAACTTCGTCTTCACGAGGATCACAACCTTGTCTTTGGGATTGGAGACTTGCGTGCCTCATTGACCCGGAGTGCTTTGTCCTTTGACTCTTGGTAGGGTCACCCATGCCAAAAAGGTCAAAGGGTAGAGGCCAGACTAAGATTGGTCCACCAATCCTCCTGGTTCGGGGGTTCAGTTCAGGTGAAACAGAACAGTTATGGAAACAGCAATGATGAATCCTTCTATGTCTGAGTGTCGCAGTATTCCTGACTTTCCATCTGGGACTTGCTTGACTGACAGTACTGAAAACTGAAAGGAAGATACTGACATGACGAAGGAATCTCTGAACACCGTAGATGGAGAACATTCATTGCTACCCTAAACACCAGTAGTGTAATAGGCAGTAACTATCTAACTCCAAAAGGAACTTCTGATAGAAAATGCTGATTTTGTTGTAAACCGTCTCCAATTACAACTTAAGTGCGAACAAGGAAATGCATGAATACATTCCAGGGTAACCGTATCAGAGAGTCGGTTCCTCCTACTAATTCCACTTAGAGAACTACAGAAAGCGAGTTCAAACCATCTGTGTACATACATCTACTGATGCTTCTGGACACATCTTCAGTGATATTCCTGGAATCATCGGATGTTTCGGGTCTTTCAACATCATACAACCTCCTCCAGGTGACCCAGCCGGGGCTGATCGGACCCCAGCTTGTGTCCAGATGGCTAGCTACTTATGTCTCCATGGGTCCCCTTCTTTTGATGTTTCACTGAGCTAATGCAAAATAAATACTTCTCAGGTTCATGATGGTGACTCTTACAGGTTCACAGAAATCACCAGTAAAGTCAGTTTAGATCACGAAATAATTGTCAAAAATGTATAGATGTTTCGAAAAAAAGTACCCCTGTATTACAATTTTCTCACCTTTTGTTGTCTTTGTATTGATGTATTAATCAGTAAAAAGATCTGACAACAGTAGCATTTGGAAATGGAGAAAGGCTATATATTTAAAAAAATCAATAACAAACTTCCTAAGTGTGACTCACTCTAGGTATTCACACTGAAGTGCTTATTTGTTTTGCACTTAGCTGATTCATAACTGGCAGGCTTAACTTCCTGGGTCTATGGAGATGTCCTATATGTTGGCAGAGCTGCATGCTATTGTGGAAGAGTCAATATAAGCTTTGCCCATGACACTGTTGAAAAACTAAACTGACAGCAGCCGCAACCAACACCTAGTTTTATAAATTGTGAAAGAACGATTATTTTTGTCTCTGGTGTCGGATCTCGGTAATTTTCAATCTGCAGGTTCTTTTAGGAGTCCAAGAATAAGTGGGAAAACTTTGTTTCTTCACAACTGTTTATTTTAAGTTTAAACAAAGGAACAAGTGCAGAAAATGTGAAACTAAAGGAAAAAGACGGAGAAAAAGGAAAAAGAGAACTGTCTCCAATTACAAGATGTAAACACGAGGAAATCTGCAGATGCTGGAATTTCAAGCAACACACATAAAAGTTGCTGGTGAATGCAGCAGGCCAGGCAGCATCTCTAGGAAGAGGTACAGTCGACGTTTCGGGCCGAGACCCTTCGTCAGGACTAACTGAAAGAAGAGCTAGTATCTCTTACTAGCTCTTTTTTCAGTTAGTCCTGACGAAGGGTCTCGGCCCGAAACGTCGACTGTACCTCTTCCTAGAGATGCTGCCTGGTCTGCTCCAATTACAAGATGGTACTTTTGAAAAAAATCTAGCACCTTTACCATTCAGATAAGGCAAATTCCTTAGATAAGAGAATCTAATCAAAGGCTACAGAAGTGCTAACACTTAGCCAATTAAAAATGACAATATGACGAGCCGTTATGTAACTATTATACCACGTCTCTGCCAGTAAGTGTGGACAAAACATCACATTGGTAAAAAATATGAGTTAGTTAAAAATATAAAGTTTGGTAAAAATATAAATTGTGTCAATAAAAAGAGACTGGTTTTAGTCTTGTATTAATTCAACCAATATCTTATAAAAAGCATTAAAATTACCAATTCCAACACTGGCTCTCAGGGCTGTACAAAAACTATTAAAGATCAGTTAAATAATTTGAACTTTTAAAAAGAGTAAATAAATGATAAATGGACTTAAGCACTCAAGCACTAATGCAAATGTAATTAATTTTTTAAATGGATTACCTTATCATCAGCTACTCAACTATAGGCATTGCCTTTACATGAAAGGGCTGGAGGATATTGCTTCTGGTATAACCTAGCACTGGGCAAATAGGAGAAGCTCAGGGTCATCATTTTTAAATTCAATCACTGGACTATAGAGTGCAGCTGGGAAACCAGCCAGTAAGTTCGGGACTTCTGCACTCATGCAGGAATCACGTATATTGTGGCTTTTGAAGAATGAATGTCATCAGTTTCATGTGGAACAGCCGGCATTTCCCAGCAAACAGCAGACCATATAAAGTAAGCAAATAGTCCTAGCAAAAAATACATTAAATCTCCAAGACAAAATTACAAGAACATTTGATGAAATAATAACTTAAACTAAATATATAATTTTTTTTAGCCAAGTAAAACGGGTTACTTTGAGAAAACTATTTTAGAAACATAGAACCATAGAAAACCTACAGCACAATACAGGCCTTTGGGCCCACAAATCTGTGCCGAACATATTCCTACCTTAGAAGTACCTGGGCTTTACCCATAGCCCTCTATTTTTCTAAGCTCCATGTGGCCATCCAGGAGTCTCTTAAAAGACTCTATCATTTCCACCTCAACCACCACCGCCGGCAGCCCATTCTAAGCACTCACCGCTCTCTGCATAAAAAACTTACCCCTGACATCTCCTCTGTGCCTATGTCCAAGCACCTTAAAACTATGACCTCTCATGCTAGCCATTTCAGCCCTGGGGAAAAGCCTCTGACTATCCACACGATCAATGCCTCTCGTTATCTTGTACACCTCTATCAGGTCACCACTCAACCTCCGTCGCTCCAAGGAGAAAAGACCGAGTTCACTCAATCTATTCTCATAAGGCATACTCCCCAATCTAGGCAACATCCTTTTAAGCAACACACATCAAAGTTGCTGGTGAACGCAGCAGGCCAGGCAGCATCTCTAGGAAGAGGTACAGTCGACGTTTCAGGCCGAGACCCTTTGTCAGGACATCCTTTTAAATCTCCTCTGCACCCTTTCTATGGTTTCCACGTCCTTCCTATAGTCAGGTGACCGGAATTGAGCACAGTACAAGTGGGGTCTGACAGGGGTCCTATATAGCTGCAACATTACCTCTCGGCTCTTAAACTCAATCCCATGACTGATGAAGGCCAATGCACCGTACGCCTTCTTAACCACAGAGTCAACCTGTGCAGCAGCTTTGAGCGTCCTATGGACTCGGACCCCAAGATCCCTCTGATCCTCCGCACTGCCAAGAGTTTTACAATTAATACTATATTCTGCCATCATATTTGACCTGTTTTATACAGTTGCACTCAAAAATAATGAGACATTACAAGCAAAACATATTTCTTCAGATTTCTAACTCCTTTATCAAGGTTCTGACGATTGCTACATAGCACAACATGAAAAGAAGCCATTTTGACATTTTCGCCCTTCCTTCTCAGTTCTGAAGAAGGGTCTCAGCCCGAAACATTGACTGTTTACTCTTTTTCATAGATGTTGCCTGGCTTGCTGAGTTCCTCTAGCACTTTGTGTGTGTTGTCATTTCTCTGAGGGTTATCTGCTACTGTCTGTGCAAGCAACAATTATCAGTTCAGTGTGGGGATACAAACTACCCATCTCCCTTTTCCTTCTGTGTTCTCTGTCTCCTGGTTCACAGGTATAAGTAATGAACAGTGCCCTTTTCAACAAAACACAAGAGAAAAAAAAATCAATATTTAAGTGAACCAAAATGCAGAATGCATGTGTCCACAGTACCAGGCCATGTTATACATTTGCAGCAACTGAAGTATTTTGCCTTTACAAGGTCAAGAATACTTCTCTGGCTTTAACATACAATTTTTTTAAGAGCAGAAATAAAATTGAAAGAAACATAGAAACATAGAAAACCTACAACACAATACATGCCCTTCGGCCCACAAAGTTGTGCCAAACATGTCCCTACCTCAGAAATTACCAGACTTACCCATAGCCCTCTATTTTTCTAAGCTCCGTGTACCTATCCAAAAGTCTCTTAAAAGAACCTATCGTACCTGCCTCCAGCACCATTGCCGGCAGCCCATTCCACACACTCACCACTCTCTGAGTAAAAACTTACCCCTGACATCTCCTCAGTACCTACTCCCCAGCACCTTAAACCTGTGTACTCTTGTAGCAACCATTTCAGCCCTGGGAAAAAGTCTCTGACTATCCACACGATCTGCGTAAAAAAACTTAGCCCCGACATCTCCTCTGTGCCTACGTCCAAAGCACCTTAAAACTATGCCCTCTCGTGCTAGCCATTTCAGCCCTGGGAAAAAGCCTCTGACTATCCACACAATTAATGCCTCTCATCATCTTGTACACCTCTATCAGGTCACCTCTCATCCTCCTTCGCTCCAAGGAGAAAAGGCCAAGTTCACTCAACCTATTCTCATAAGGCATGCTCCCCAATCCAGGCAACATCCTTGTAAATCTCCTCTGCACCCTTTCTATGGCTTCCACATCCTTCCTATAGTGAGGCGACCAGAACTGAGCACAGTATTCCAAATGAGGTCTGACCAGGGTCCTATACAGTATAGCTGCAACATTACCTCTTGGCTCCTAAATTCAGTGCCACGATTGATGAAGGCCAATACACCGTACGCCTTCTTAACCACACAGTCAACCTGTGCAGCTGCTTTGAGTGTCCTATGGACTCGGACCCCAAGATCCCTCTGATCCTCCACACTGCCAAGAGTCTTATCATTAATACTATATTCTGCCATCGTATTTGACCTATCAAAATGAACCACTTCACACTTATCTGGGTTGAACGCCATCTGCCATTTCTCAGCCCTGTTTTGCGTCCTATCAATGTCCCACTGTAACCTCTGACAGCCCTCCACACTATCCTCAACACCTCCAACCTTTGTGTCATCAGCAAACGTACTAACCCATCCCTCCACTTCCTCATCCAGGTCATTTATAAAAATCACGAAGAGTAAGGATTCCAGAACAGATCCCTGAGGCACACCACTGGTCACCGACCTCCATGCAAAAAATGACCCATCTACAACCACTCTTTGCCTTCTGTGGGCAAGCCAGTTCTGGATCCACGAAGCAATGTCCCCTTGGATCCCATGCCTCCTTACTTTCTGAATAAGCCTTGTCTGGGGTACCTTATCAAATGCCTTGGAAGACTCTCTCTCTCTGATTTACATTATCATTGTCATCGTTATGTGCCATTTCATATGACAAGGCGATCATAGCCTCCATGACCATGATTGTTCTTGGCAAATTTTTCTACAGAAGTTGTTTGTCATTACCTTCTTCTAGGCAGTGCCTTTGCAAGACAGGTGATCCTGGCCATTGTCAATGATCTTCAGAGATTGTCTGCTTGGCGTCAGTGGTCGCATAACCAAGACTTGTGATCTGCACCAGCTGTTCATACAACCATCCACCATCTGCTCCCATGTCTTCACATGACCCTGGTTTGGGTGGGGTAGGCTAAGCAGGTACTACATCTTGCCCAAGGGTCAGTTGCAGGCTGGCAGAGGGAAGAAGTGCCTTATACCTCCTTTGGTAGAGACATATCTCCACCCCATCACCCAGATATACACCTTTTGCATATCATTGTAAGACCATAAGACCATAAGGTATAGGAGTAGAATTAGGCCATTTGGTCCATTGAGTCTATTCTGCCACTTCATCATGGCTGATCCAATCTTTTCTCTCAGCCCCAATCTGCTGCCTTCTTCACATATCCCTTCATGCCCTTTCCAATCAAGAATCTATCAACCTCAACCTTAAATATACATAAAGACTTGATCTCTACAGCTGCATCTAGCAACAATTTCCACAAATTCACCACTCTATAGCTAAAGAAATTCCAACTCATCGTCATTCTAAAAGTATGTCCCTCTATTCTGAGGTGTGTCCTATGGTCTAATACTCTCCCACCACAGGAAAGAACCTCTCCACATCCACTCTATCTTCAAATACATTCAGGGTGACACAATTCCTATCTTTAGTTTGCCTTTAACCCTACAAACTCTGAAAACGTCTGAACTCTTAAATTATCTCCATATTTAATCTATATTTTCTTGGTGGTTGTACCTTTAGCTGACACCAGCACTAGTTCTAAATTACCATAGCCCAATATTTCTGCTTTCCATCCTTCCTTCATTGAGGCTTGTTGAAAGTTTTGCTGTAATTTAACATAAATTGAGACTCCAAAGTCAAATGGAATGGCTGTATTTTATACCTCTAAAATTTCATTGTGGTGCTAGAAAAATGTTCAACTTCTCATGGAACCATTACTGTGCTAGTCATGGGGAAACTATAAAGTCCATGAGACAGGATTAGAATAGCACAGTGACAAGTTTATGTCACCAAGTTTCCTCAAAAAGCCGGACTAAGTGGATAGCCATCAATAACAGCACAGCTTGTTAATTTAAGTTTTGGTTTACCAATCAATTCAAGGAAGAATGATGATGGCACCCCATGTTGCCTTAAAATCTTTCTTTAACAATTTAACAATTACACAATTAGCTATTAGCACATACAAACAACAGGTATACAATAATTCTGGTGGATCTCCCAATGGTGACGTACACATACAAATTGACTCAAGGTAATACTTCAAACTGCATCCTTTGGAGATCAGAACCATGAAAAAAATTAAAACTTTCTTGTGCTTTTTTTTCTGTCTTTTTAGTGTACATCAATATGCGAATGAACAGAGGCTTCTTGTTTAAACTACAATTAAGGTAAAGATTGCTTTTTGAGAAATTGAATCAAAATTTAAAGTACCTTTAAAACCAAGCATGGTTTAAACAAAATAAGTTCTTATATTTGGAAGAACTTTGACAAACAACACAAATAATTACAAGCTGAGAAAAATGACTCAACCAAATATTTGAATTGCGTTTAACCAATTTCAAAGTAAATTTAAAGCCACAAGGGGGATTAAAAAAGTTCCAAATGGTGAAATTTTTTTCTATTATTCTTTCAATATATTTAATCTTGTTTAAGAAGATTTATTCTGAATATAATTTAAAACTGTTTAAGAGATTCGTGATGGTATGTTTAAAAGAAAATGAAGGACTGATCTCACTATGAAGGAATGAAAACACAAGGTCTTTTTTGTTTTCCGTTTCTCATGCTGGGAGAGTAACTTCAGGATGTATTTGATCTGCACTGAGGCACATTAACAATAAAGAATGTTTAAATTATCAATGAGCATTGTGTTTGGTACTGAGTGATGGTTGGGTAACTGATGTAAATCTTTTATTGGGTAAATAAGCAATAAAATGGCTTCATTTACCCTTCTTAGCACCTAATCAGAAAACGTTTGCATCTTTCAACCCAAAATAATTATTCAAGTATCTGATATTTCAATGAACATCTCAGTATAACCATATGAAGCACTGTAACCTATTTTCCACATCATATACTGTCACATAAAAAGAAAATATGAACAGAGAAGTGACTAAGAACTGTAATAATTAGCACATACCATGACTGCTGTGTCTGTACAACTACATATTAAATAAACAAAGGAATGCACTCAGAGAAGAAGTTAATGCATATATTCATTTTGCAGAGACAGCAACAAATCAATGTGCATGCTTAAGTTATTAGTTAATAATTAGTGCTAAGGGGTGTCAGTGCACTAAAAGAAATAGATTCAAGCATTACATTTCCTCCCACTTTAGATTAATGTAACATAAAACTATATATGTAACAAAATATTCAATTTCCCTTTGACAGACCATATTCAAGTAAATATGCTTTCACAATAACAGTCCGTAACGAACTTCATTGCACTGAAGATCCAGTCTTTTGGGTGGCATTCGCTCTGTTTCTTTCAAGATGGCGCTTCTGGACCCTGGGAATGGCATCAGGTTTGGCAGGTGTCTTGTCAAGACAACTTTCTCTGTTAGAGTTGTCATGTTGCTGTTGGTGACATGATCATCACTGAGAGGGAAGTCCGGTGGATGCAATGTGTCCATCTTATTGGATGCGGTCAACTCAGATGTTCTTCTCAGCTGAGCATCCAGTATCTGGTCCACATGATATCTCCATGTATGATCTCCAACATCCACTGCGCACATCAGAGGCACAGTTCTTGTAGCTATCCTACATCGTGCTGCTTGCTTTGTGTTAAACGATTACAGCAGGAAATCCAGTGTCACCAACATGCTTTCTAACCTTCAATGGGAACCACTTGAAAACCAACGTATTAAACTACGGTTAATTTTCGTTTTCAAAGAATTTGGATATCCAAATTCGTCACAGGGTCAGTTCAACTCGGCAGCAAACTGGACCTCACGTATTGGAAACTCCTTCATTCAATAAGATTTGCTACCAGTACTCCCTCTACCCAAGATCAACAAGAGAGTGGAATCTTCTGCCGCCAGACCTGCTCAGTATTTCTGACCTTAATATTTTTAAAAATAGACTCAATCAAATTGATTTAGGGGATCTAGTCAAAAAAGCTTACTTTACAACTTAACTCCCACGCCGTTCACACTGGCTGCGCGTTATTACAGCCGTCTGGCGGCAGTGCTTGCGCAGTACCAAGCAGAAGCAGAATCCTACTTGGTGTCCACTTGTCTTCTTGGTAATCACGTGCTAAGACTTCCTATCCAACCTTGAAGATCCTTGCTGATTTACTTAGTAACTGGCTATACTGTTTATTTTACACTTCCCTCCACAGACCTGGCTTCCGGATATCTATGTGAGATCTCATATTCTGCGCATGAACAGTGTTGCAGGGTGTTTGATATGTCATCGTATGAGCAGAGTGCCAATACACAAAAAGGAAATTGTCCACCTTGTGCTGTAGAGAAATGTCCTCCTTGCCCATTGCTTTAATGGACTTCATGAAGGTTTGGATAAACCTTTCAGCTAACCCTTTCGTTGCTGGGTGAGGAGGAGCTGACTTGAAATGTTTGATGCCATTTTTCTTCATGAATAGTCTGAACTCTTCTGACATGTATTGTGGTCCGTTGTCACTCACAATTTGTTCTGGTAAGCCATTTCTGCGGAAGATAGTCCTCCAAGCGGAAACAGTCTTTTCTGAAGTGGTTGACTTCTTTGGTATGACTTCAGGCCACTTCGAGTGAGCATCCACAGCAACCAGAAACATGGAGTTCATTCATGCACCAGTGAAGTCAATAGGCTCCCTTTGCCATTGTGAAGATGGCTACTCCCATGGGTGCAACAGTGCCTGTGGGAGTGCATTTTGAATATTCTGGCATCCAGAACAGTTTTTGGTCAAGTCTTCAATCTGTCTATCTATTCCCAGCACCAGACATAGCTCTGAGTGAGATTCTTCATCTTGGCTGTACCCAGGTGTCCTTCATGCAGATTCTTTAACGCTCTGGTGCGCAGTTTAGAGGGAACTGCAACATGGCATCCAAATATCAGTGTTCTTTGACGTACAGACAGTTGGTCTCATCTCATTGAGAACTCTGAAAACATAGGATTTCCATAAGCTGGTCATCATTGCATGGTGAGGTCACAGACTTTTGACAATGTCTTGTCATTCCTTATTTCCCTTTGTATTTCAGAATTTGATACTGACATCTGCTCCACCAGTGCTGTGTGGAACACCTCAGCTGGGTCACAGAATGAAGACTTTTCTTCTTCAGTTGTCAACAGTGGAAGACATGACAAGTTATCAGCATTGGTCTGATGTTTGGTACCCTTGAACTCTATGTCATAAGAGAGGGCTTCTGGGAATTGTGCGCAGCGTTGCAACTAGGTAGCGGATATCATTGGATTCCATTCCTGGTATTGAAAATGGACACAAGGGGCTGGTGGTCCTTGTCCATAGAGGCAGTGGTGGAACTTCTTTATTCCCCATTCTAAACTAAGGGCCTCTAGATTGATCTGTGCATTGTTGCATTCTGCGCTCATCAGTGATCTTGAAGCAAATGCGATGGGACGTCCAGATCCGTCTATCATAGTGTGTGACCAAACAGCACCATTGCCATAAGGGGATGCATTGCACACCATTCTGATGGGCAGAGATAGGTCATAATGGGTGACCAGTTCAACTGATGTTATTAGTCCCTTTGTTTCCTTGAATGCTCTTTCACACCCTACTGACCATCACAGTTTGTTCCTGTCTGCAACAGTGCATTCAGAGGGTACAGCACTGTTGCAATGTTTGGGAGAGACCGCTGGTAGTAGCTTACAAGGTCCAAGTATTACCTGAGCTGTGACACATTTTCCAGTTTGGGTGCCTATAGCACTGCTTCAGTCTTCTCTTGCGACTCATGTAAGCCATGCTTGTCAATGACATGTCCACAATATAAGATTTCATTTTTGAAAAACTCACATTTCTCTCTTTGCATGAAGACCATACTCACTCAGCCTGGTAGGCATATTACCAAAGTTCTGGAGGTGCTCTTCATCATTCCTGCCAGTCACGATGATGTCATCAAGATAACATTGTGCTCCTGGGATATCTTGGAGCACTTGGTCCATTGCTCTTTGCCAAATTGCTGGAGCTGATGCAATGCCAAAGATGAGATGATTATACTGGAACAGTCCTTTCTGACTGTTGATTGTGAGGAACTTCCTTCTTGGGTCCTCAACCTCCATTCGCAGATAGGCTTGTGACTAAATGTCTTCTATTTGCGGCAGGGGATATTGCACTGTATGCAGCACAGGGTTGATGCTCACTTTGAAGTCCCCATATATGTGAACAGCTCCAGCCTTCCCCTTCTTGATCACGGAACAGTGGGCATGGTCCAGTCATTCCAGTCAACCTTGGAGAGCTTGGAGGCTAGACAGTTTGAAACTCTGAAGTTCAGCATCTATTTTAAGATGTAGTGCATAAGGCACTGGCCGCACTTTACGGAATTTTGGTTTTACTGCTTTGTCCAGTTTAATTTTGGACTTTATGCCTTTGAGTTTACCAATACTCTCTTCAAACACCTTCTCATTAGTATTAAGCAGCTGTGAAAGTCGCTAGTTAGTGTTACCGTTGGGGCTGCAGTTGCATGTTGATGCCATATTGAGAGTTTCGATTGAGTGCCAGCCTAGTTGGATTTTTCTCAACCATTCGCATCCAAAAAGTGCTGGCCCTCCACTTTACAAAACTTAAAGCTCTAACTGCTGTCTTTGGCCTCCGTACATCACATTCACTTTCAGTTTGCCTTTGGGAGACATTTTATCGCCTGTGAAGGTCTTTAGCATCACCAAGGTCTTTTTTAATGGTAGCTTAGAAAACAGTCTGTTGTAGTCAGCCTCTGAAATTACAGACAAAACTGACCCTGTATCCAGCTCCATTTTTAGTTTTATACCAGAGACATCTGTTATGATCATATAATTTTGCGATCTGCTTCAATCATGCTTTTCAGTTCTAGGCATTACAGCTCACTTTGTCAGACTCTGTGTTATCTGATTCAGTTTCACATTCAGTCACTTTATGCATTCATTTGGTTCTGTGTATGAAACTTTCCGCTCTGTATGGGTTTTCACTTTACTTGTGCTTTTTCTCTGACTTGGACACTCTTTCTATGTGGCCTTGTCTGTGACACTTTCTACAAACTTTTTCTTTGAAACAACAATAATTTGCATCATAGGAGGACTTGTCATATCGATAACATTTTTGGCTTTTTGCACCATTCAGGGACATTTTGTGCGTTTCACTTTTTTTTTAGTTCCGTTGCATCCTTTGCTGTAGTCTCTAACAGGATTGCAATGACCAATGCCATTTCTAAGGTTAAGTCTGTTTCTGACAGTAGCCTTTTTTGAGTCATTTGACTATATATGCCACATACAAGCCTACCCCTTAATACATCAGGAAGTCCATCTCTAAAGACACAGTACTGGGAAAGTTGGCACAGTTCTGCTAAGTATTCAGAAATGATGTCATCTTTTGACTGGTTCCTTTTGAGAAATCTAAATCTTTCAGCTATTACCAGTGGATTTAGGGCTCAAATGATTTTGCAACATTGCAACAATTTCATTGAACATCTTGCTTGCTGGCTTTTCAGAGTTACTGAGTTGCATAATAGACTGAACATCTTAGTACCCATTGAACTAAGAAGTGTGGAGACATTCTTTACCTCATCCATATCGTTAGCATTACAATACAATTCAACCCTCTCGCTATACGATTCCCATTCCTCATTAGCACTATCAAATACATCAACTTTCCTGACTGAGGAAACACTTTATGTCAGCTTTGCTGGTTGTGCATCTCTCACTCTGTACTGTGCACTGTTACTCATGCACCATTTTTGAGCATCCTTGACTGCTTTCTCTGTACTGGCTCAGTCCATTCCTTCCTCTTGCTATCTTCTCTCCCTTCCATCGCATTCTGTCGTCTCGTAACTGTCGGCGCAGTTGGCGACATCCACTGACATTCAGGTTCGTACTCATTGCCAATTTATTATGTCTGTACGACTACATCTCAAATAAATAAAGGCAGACACTTGGAGGAGAAGTTAAAGTGTATATTCACTTAGCAGAGAGAGCAACGAATCAATGTGCATGCATAAGTTATCAGTCAATAATTAGTGCTAAGGGCAGTCATTGCGCTAAAAGAAATAGATCCATACATTAAAATGACCAAGTGCAATTCAATTTTCCAAAGGTGCACTGCAGTAATCACCTACCATTTGTACTCCAGTAAACTTGCAAATTTTTATTATTAGTGCACTCCATCCAAAAAATGATCAAATGCGACTACTGGGAATTCTACCAGTCCATCGCTGCCTATTGCAGTATGGTGGGACATAATCTCAGGAACAACTATTCTGAAAAAATTAAGCTACGCCAAGATATTACTCTTAGCTGACTGTTGCCAAAACAAGTTATCAATATTAAAGCTTTTATGACAAATAAGTGAAATCATCATAACAATAACAGATCTTTTTAATTTAAAATGTGCAATAATATACCAGTAAAACAAGTTTGATAATTATTTATACAGCAGGTAATAACTCTTAAATTAATTGGATGATATAATCCTCAAATAGGCATACATTTATGTATTTAATTCAACGTTAAATCTTGTCCAGAAAGTGAAATAGTGGAAAAGGAAAGTGGTATTAAGGAATCACATGTACTTGTACTACAGATTTACTTTAGAATTGCTTGAATGTTAACCACTGAGCAAATAGTGTTGCAGTGTAGTTTCTGAAGAAGGCAAATCAAATGGTAACTTCCTGGATGTTACATTTCATCATTTGAATGTGCTGTTGCTTAACTAATTGGTTCTGAATTCCGGCATCTGCACTTATCCTCACATTTTCCTTACTGCAAAATCCAAGTTAATGCGTTAGTTAGTGATTGATTGATTGAGAAACAGTGCAAAGTAGACTCTTCCAGCACAGCCCAGCAACCCCCCAATTTAACCCTAGCCTAATCACAGGACAACTTACAAAGACCAATTAACCTACCAACTGGTATGACTTTGGACTGTGGGAGGAAACCGGAGCACTCGGAGGAAACCCTAGCGCTGACGGGGAGAACGCACGACTACTATACCAAATAATTCATAGTTCAAATCTCTCTTGCTATTGTGAGGCTATAGCAAATAATGAGTTACATAATCAACTCCCATCGTTCATTAGGTGCAAAGTTTCTCTATAAAGTGCAGACCGGGCAATGTCAAAACAAAGTATAAAATGGAGAACTCTGAACTCTGGAACACCTTGAGCAGTAATAGTGTCATGTTAATTGCTATGCTAAGTGGTCAACATCTGGCAAATATGCTTCTTTATTGTTAATCCCAACAGTGAGGTAGTAGCTATGTTGATGAAGTTTTACAGTATATTTTAATTTTAACTTCTAAAGTTCCTGACTGGTAAATTTCAGCTAGGTTGGCAAGTGCACTGATGAGTGAACTGAAAGATATCGATGTTTCTGAATGTGCGTACATTCTACTCTGCGTAGAACAGGACATTCTACATTCTAAATCAAGGCTCTAGTTAGAGACAGAAGTCACGGATCAGGGTCCTATCATCATCATCATTATGACCCGTATCATATGACGTGGGCAATTTTGACCATAATTCTTAGAAAATTTTCTACAGAAGTGGTTTGCCATTGCCTTCTTCAGAGTAGCGTCTTTACAAGATGGGTGACCCCAGCCATTATCAATACTCTTCAGAGATTGTCTGCCTGGCATCAGTGGTTGCCTAACCAAAACTTGTAATGTGCACCAGCTGAGGAGGGGAGGAGAAGATGGCACACGCGGCTGCTCCAAAATGATATCGTATTTGTTAAATAGGTACCATGCACAATCCCGATTTGATGGAGACAGACATGAGAAGCACGGAGGAACATCTGGAGAGACTTCTGAAATGCCCGCTTCACTGCTGCTGCTACTGTGTGATCGAGAATCTCCGGAGGGGAAGGCCCCAAATCCTCGGCTTTGCCTATTGCCTGTTGCCGGAGCCAGGGTCAAAGCGCTCGGCAGAGATGGTGCTCGGTGCTCGGTGTCGGAAGGCTGGTCGGAGGCTCGAAGTTTTCGGACGGACTCAAGAGTCGGCTGTGGTTGGGTGCTTCCAGGGTGCTGCATCGGCAAGTTTGCAGCGCTGGAAGTTCATGGCAGGCAGAGTTTTTCTTCCTTCTACTGTCTGTGTGAGATGATGGGATGTTCGAGAGACCTTGAAACTTCTTTTTTACCATGCCTATGATCTGTTCTTTATCAAATTACGGTATTGCTTTGCACTGTTGCAACTATATGTCATAATTATGTGGTTTTTGTGGGTTTTTTCAGTCTTGGTTTGTCGTGTTTCTGTGATATCATTCTGGAAAAACATTGTATAATTTTTTAATGCATGCATTACTAAATGACAATAAAAGAGGACTGCGTGCCCTCATAATCTGATAATCTAATCTGCTCAGACAACGATCCACCACCAGCTCACATGGCTTCATGTGACCCTTATCAGGGGGCTAAACAGGTGCTATACCTTGCACAAGTGTGACCTGCAGGTCAGCAGAATGCCTTACCCTTTGGTCGAGACATATCTCCACCCTGCCACCCCTGCTCCTCTGATCGTACTATTACAGGAATTGACAGTGCTCGATATATAAACTAGCCACATGGGTCTAAATATTTCTAATGCAAATAATAACAACAGTAAAGGTTCACATTGAAAATGATAGACATTAAGTCTTTCCCTTCAGTATCTCTGGTAATTTACCTGTCAGTGTGAGAAACAATAAAACTCAGAGCAACAAGAAGCAACAAGGACAAGGATGGTGAGCTGAGAGAACCTTGGATGCTGAGAGAGGTGATGAATTTAGTCTAGAAGAAAATGGAAAAAGATTTAAAGCTTAGGAAGCTGGAATCAAATAGAACCCTTGAGGATTATAAAGAAGCCAGAAAAAAAAATCAAGAAAGGAATTAGGAAAGCTTGGAGGGGGCATAAAACGTTCTTGGCGAGTAAAATTAAAGGGAATCCCAAGGCAATCTACACATACATCAAGAGCAAGAGGATAACCAGGTAGGACTACTTAAGGATAAAGGGGGAACATTTGCTTGGATGCAGAGATGTGGCTGAGGTCTGTAAGAGTAAAAATCAGTATTTATTAAGGAGAAGGACATGTAGGATAGGAAGATCCGTGCCCAGTTTATTAATATACTAGAGCATTTCAAGGTAAAGGAAGAGGTAATGTTGGGTCTTTTAAAGAGCATTAAGGTGAATAAGTCCTGAGGGCCTGATTGGATATTGAGAGAGACAAGAGCTGAGGTTGCCAGGGCCTCGACCAATATATTTATGCCTTCTCTCGCCACAAGTGAGGTCCTGAAGAACTGGCAAGTAGTTAATGTTGTTCCATTGTTCAAGAAGGGAACCAGGGATAATCCTGGAAACGGGATCGGGGAGTCTCACGTCAGTGGTAAAGAAGTTACTGGAGAGAATACTTAGGGATAGGATTTACGGTTATGGTAATAGTTATCAATCCTGCAACCCGCCTGTTAATTCTCCGTACCTTCCACCACCTCCAACGGGATCCCACCACTAAGCACATCTTCCCTCCCCCTTGCTTTCCGCAGGGATCGCTCCCTACGCGACTCCCTTGTCCATTTGTGCCCCCCATCCCTTCCCAGTGATCTCCCTCCCGGCACTTATCCTTGTAAGCGGAACAAGTGCTACACATGCCCTTACAATTCCTCCCTTACCACCATTCAGGGCCCCAGACTGTCCTTCCAGGTGAGGCGACACTTCACCTGTGAGTCGGCTGGGGTATTATACTGCGTCTGGTGCTCCTGATGCAGCCTTCTATATATTGGCGAGACCCGACGCAGGCTGGGAGACCGTTTCGCTGAACACCTATGCTCTGTCTACCAGAGAAAGCAGGATCTCCCAGTGGCCACACATTTTAATTCCACATCCCATTCCCATTCTGATATGTCTATCCACGGCCTCCTCTACTGTCAAGATGAAGCCACACTCAGGTTGGAAGAACAGCACCTTATATTCCGTCTGGGTAGTCTCCAACCTGATGGCATAAACATTGACTTCTCTAACTTCCGTTAATGTCCCACCTCCCCTTCGTAACCCATCCCTTATTTATTTATTATTATTATTATTAATTTTTTTTCTCTCTCCTTTTTCTTCCTCTGTCCCTCTCACTATACTCCTTGCCCATCCTCTGGGCTTCCCCCCTCCCCCTTTCTTTCTCCCTAGGCCTCCTGTCCCATGATCCTCTCCCTTCTGAAGCCTCATATCCCTTTTGCCAATCAACTTTCCAGCTCTTAGATCCACCCCTCCCCTCGGGTATTCATTAAAAGGAAAGGCGAAATTCCACACTCACACTCGGGCAGATCAGGAGCGGAGGGAGTTGGCTCGACTGGAAGCTGGCTGTGTTTTGCTTGATGCGTGAATGTGGTTTGGGACCTGTTGAGGGAAAGAGAGTGGGGAAGGAACGGAAATTGCTGGGAGGGGGTCGTGTGCGTCCGGTAATGGCGGACAAGATAAGAGGCAGGGTTGAGGGAAAGAAAGTGGAGAAGGAGAGGGATAGAGACTTGGGACCAGAGGTAGGCAGCTGGGGAGAGGTGGATTATTGTGAAGGGAGAAATAAAGGGAATGAGGAGGTAGTGAGGGGTCGGATGAATAAAAACCAAGACAAAGGGAATAAAAGAATAAGAAATGATAGTGGAGAAAGCTCTGAAAGTGAGGAAGATGAACAAGCTCAGAGAGGAGGTGTTGTCATAATTAGGTTTAATGAGAAGGCTCAGCGACATATGAAGAAAATTAACCCGTTTGTGCTAACAACAACTCTGACAAATAAGATGGGGGAAATAGTATTTGCAAAAGTCCTTAATGATGGCAACTTATTGGTAAGATGTGCGAATGAGGAACAACTTGAGAAAGCACTCAAGCTAAAAGAGATAGGAAAATGCAAGGTGGAATACACTGGGAGGGTGGGAGCATGAAATAGTGGTTGTAAAGGAGTGATCACGGGGGTACCAATGAGTATAAATATGGAGGATTTAAAGAGGAATATCAAAGGAGGGAAAGTAATGAATGTTCAAAGACTGAAAACAACAAAGGAGGGAGTGAAAAAGGAAAGTGAATCAGTATTGATTGAATTTGAAGAAGAAAGAGGGCCAAGGAAGGTGTTCCTGGGTTTCATGAGTTACCCAGTAAGGGTGTATGTGCCAAAACCACTGAGGTGCTATAATTGTCAAAGGTTTGGACACGTGGCTAAAAACTGTAAAAGGCAGAGGAGATGTGCTAGATGTGGGGGTGATCATGAATATGCAAAGTGCAGAACAGGAGTTCAACCAAAATGCTGCAATTGTGGAGGAGCTCATAATGTTGCATATAGTGGGTGTGAGGTTGTCAGACAGGAGACTAAAATTCAAGAAATAAGAGTGAAAAGAAAGATCACTTATGCAGAAGCTGTAAGAATGTCAAGAGAACAGAATAATGCTCCTAATGAACAGGGAGCAATAGGGATACGAGAGATGCAACAAAGAACAAATGACAGGATTTATGTAGACAAAAAAGGCTCTAGTAACATTCATTGCAGGAGTGATTAATAGTATGGCTGAGGTAAAGTCAAAAAGTGACAAAATTCAGCTGGTGGTAAAAGCAGCAGTAAACCATTTAGGGTTAGTAGGACTGACATGGGAGGAAGTGAGGGAGAACCTCAGTAATCAGTCAAGCCAGGAAGTGTCATGTGTTGGTTAATACTAATTATGGTGATTCTTTTACAATGGAATGCAAGGAGCTTACTGGCCAATAGCCAGGAATTCAAGCACTTTATTAAAGAAATGGTTGTAAAACCGGATGTAGTGTGTATTCAGGAAACTTGGTTGAAACCAACTTTAGACTTTGTGGTATATGGGTATACAATGATAAGGAAAGATAGAAATCTAGGGGGAGGAGAGGGTTGTGCTATGTTAATCAAGCAAAGTATACCATATAGGGTACTGGAGAAAGGAGATGATCAGGAATACATAGTGGTGGAAGTGTGGGAGAGAGGGGAGGGAGTGGTTATAATTAACTACTACAATCCATGTAAAAGGTTGGATTTGGACAGCCTATTAAAGATACAAGGACAAAACAGACATAAAGTCGTGTGGTGTGCAGATTTCAATGCTCATAGCACAATATGGGGGGATCAGATTACAGATCCAAATGGAAAGGTAATTGAAGATTTGATGGAAGAAAGGGATTTGGTGTGTATGAATGATGGTAGCGGCACAAGGATAGATATAACAACAGGAACTGAGTCAGTGTTAGATATTACGTTAGTGTCTAATACCTTGGCTGGCATTAGTAACTGGGGAGTTTGGGCTGCTTCAACAGTAGGCAGTGATCACTACCCAGTTTTGTGTTCAGTGGGTGAAAGAGTTGAAGTAAGACCAGGTGGCGGAACCCCAAAGTGGGTGTTTGAAAAAGCAGATTGGGGTAAGTTCCAGAAATTGAGTGAAGAAGGGTTGACAAAGATTGATATTTCTGGAAATATAGGTGAATTAAACAGTCAGGTGACTTCAGCAATTATCATGGCAGCAGAAGGATCTATACCTAGGAGTAAAAATAGGATGAATAGAAAACTGGTACCATGGTGGACAGAGGAATGTTGTCAGGCTGTAAAAAACAGAAATAGAGCATTCAGGCTAGTTAAAAGAACCCATAATATGCAGCATTTGGTTCAATATAAGAAAGCACAGGCAGTGGTGAGAAGAACTATACGTCAAGCTAAAAGGGCAAGTTGGAGGAGTTTTTGCGACAAGGTAGGAAGAACAACACCTGTGGGAGAGATATGGGGAATGATTAAGAGGATGGGAGGAGATAGAAGGGAATGGGAATATCCAGTAATGATATCTGAGGAGGAAATTGCAGTCTCCCGTAGGGATAAGGCTGAGGTCATGGCCAAGTCATTTGTACTGATACACAGTTCAGAAAATTTGTCTGAAGAAGGGAGAAGAAGAAGGGAAAGAATAATGAGCCAACACCCAGGTGTGTTAAGCAGGAGGGAAGGAACAGATAATATAATTGATGATCCATTTACATTAGCAGAAATGGTGAGAGCAATAAAGAGATCGAGACCAACCTCCCCAGGGAAACAACAGGAATTCTGCAGCTGCTGGAAATTCAAGCAACACACATCAAAGTTGCTGGTGAACACAGCAGGCCAGGCAGCATCTGTAGGAAGAGGTGCAGTCGACGTTTCAGGCCGAGACCCTTCGTCAGGACTCCCCAGGGAAAGATCTGATATGCTCTGTGCTGCCAAAAAATCTAGGAGAAGGAGCGCTCTTGAAGTTGCTGCATTTTTATAACAGAGTGTGGGAGGAGGGAAGATTACCAAGTGCATGGAAAGAAGCAGTAGTAATTCCAATAAGGAAGCCTGGCAAGGATCTGTCAAAACCCACTAGCTACAGACCAATTGCATTAACATCAAGTATATGTAAGATAATGGAAAGGATGATAACAGAAAGGTTATCATATGAGCTTGAGAAAAGGGGAATGCTGGCAAGTTATCAGAGTGGTTTTAGAAAGGGAAGGAATTCCATGGACTCAGTGATTATGTTAGAGACTGAAATAAGGAAGGCCCAGGCAAATAGAGAGTCAGTGTTCTTTGACATTGAAAAAGCCTATGATATGATGTGGAAGGAAGGATTATTGATTAAACTGCACAAGATGGGGGTTGGTGGGAGAGTTTTTAATTGGATTAAAGATTTTTGTCTTCACAAAGGTACCAGTGGATATAGGTAGGTCACTGTTTGCAGATGATGGGGCCTTGTGGAAAAGAGGCAGGAACATGGACCATATAATCAGGAAACTACAAGAAGCAATTGATGAAGTGGTGGAGTGGGGTTATGATTGGGGATGTAGATTTTCAGTAGATAAAACTCAAACTGTATTTTTTTACCAGGAAAAGGGTTGAGGTAGGGAAGAAGTTAAGGATGTATGGGGTTGAATTGGAAAGGGTTGCATCATTTAAATTTCTGGGAGTTATATTTGATTCACGATTAACATGGGCAGACCATATCAGGAAAGTTGAGGAGAAATGTAAAAAAGTAATAAATGTGATGAGATGTTTGACTGGTAGGGAATGGGGAGCAAGTTGTTCAGCTTTGAAGAGAATGTATATTGCTTTAGTGAGATCTGTATTGGATTATGAAAATATAGTATATGGATCAGGAGCTAGGTCTCTTATAAGGAAACTGGATGTGATTCAGGCTCAGGCCTTGAGAGTGTGCAGTGGGGCTTTTTAAACGTCACCAGTGTCAGCCCTACAGGTAGAAATGGGAATAATGCCTTTGGAACTTAGAAGGATGCAGCTGATGGCAAACTACTGGGCTAACTTGCAGGGGCACAATGATTCTCACCCTACTAAAGGAGTGTTGCAGGAGTGCTGGGAAAATGGGAGGTTTCAGAGGGAGACCTTTAGTCGGGTAGGAAATGATATCGTGAAAGAATGTGGAGTGTTTGATCTGAGGATAAGTTCTTCAGTAGTTTATCCGGTTGTAGCTCCATGGAAGCTTGTATGGCCTGACACAGACTGGCATTTGTTAGAGGTAAAAAGGAAAGAAAAATATAAAACAGATTTGGTAAATGCATTTAACTGTCATGTGATGGAAAAATATAGTGATTATACTCACACTTATACGGATGGTGCGAAGGAACCTGGAACAGGAGTGACAGGGTTTGGGGTGGTAATACCAGCAAAAGAAATTGGAATTAGCAGAAGAACATCTAATAAGTTAGGGGTGTTTACAGTGGAGATGCTGGCAGTGTTGGTTGCGTTGCAATGGGTGCAGAAAGTCAGACAAGCCAAAGCATTGATATGTTCAGATTCATCCTCAGTTCTAGCAAGTTTAAGGTCTTTTCACACAAACAGTCGGCAAGATGTACTTTATGAAGTCCTTCAGTTAGTTACAAGATTTGCAAATCAGGGAGGTCAGGTAAAATTTCTATGGGTTCCAGCACATGTAGGGGTGAAGGGGAATGAGAGGGTGGATGAGTTGGCAAAGAGGGTGTTAAAGAAAGAAAATGTGGAAATGCACATTAGTATCAGTAAAGCAGAGGTTAAGTGTGTAATCTGGGAAAAAGTCAACCAAATGTGGCAAGAAAGATGGGACAGGAAGGGGAAAGGGAGGCATTTATATCAAATACAAAAGAGTGTTGCAGTTACTAGGGTAGGTAATGGAAACAGAAGAGAGGAAACTGTGTGGACTAGGTTAAGGCTGGGACATTGTGCATTAAACAAAACATTGAAAATGATAGGGAAACACCAGACAGGATTGTGTGAGGAATGTCAGGAAGAGGAGTCAGTAGAACATGTAGTTTTGTGTTGCAGGAAGTATGGGATACAGAGAGAGATGATGAGAAGTAAATTAAGGAAGTTGGGGATGCAGGAATTTACATTAAAACGGTTGCTGGGCATGGGTGAGAGAGCACAAGTCCAGGTATTTTTAGCGTTTTTAAGGGGTACAGGGGTTTTTTATAGGATATGACGAATAAACAGGAATAGGATACTAAGATGGTCAAAGATGGGAGGGTGTAGTGTAGGTTTGTGTGTGTGTGTGTGTGTGTGTGTGTGTGCGCGCGCGCGTGCGCGATTGGGTGTAGGGGTTTAGAATGTATGTCTAGTGCACATTCCGGAGCAGAGGGTGGCGGTAATGCACCATTAAGCTGGATGCCAACTGAAGTAAAACAAGATACAGACAGACAGACAGACACCCCTCCGCTCCTGTTTTCTCCTATCATTTCGGATCTCCCCTTCCCCCTCCCATTTTCAAATCTCTTACTATCTCTTCTTTCAGTTAGTCCCGACGAAGGGTCTCAGCCTGAAACGTCGACTGTACCTCTTCCTATAGATGCTGCCTGGCCTGCTGCGTTCACCAACATTTTTTGTGTGTGCTGCTTGAAGTTCCAGCATCTGTAGATTTCCTCGTATGTACCCGGCTGTTTTGTTGGGGTGGTATACACATGAGATCTGCACCAGTTGCTTCCATCTTCACGGTTGTGGGCAAGTGCCTGGGTTGCAGTAAAACTCTCTCTGGTCCACCTTGCAATGTTGTCTGCCCATTTCTTCCTCTGTCTGCCCTGTTTCTTTTCCCCTTCACCATTCCCTGAAGGATGGTTTTTCAGAGTCCACTTGATCATGTTATGTGATCATACCATCCCAGTTTCCTCTTCTTTATGGTGTACTGTAGATCTTTGTAGTGTCTCATGTGCTGGGTGATGGGTCTTCATACTTCGTCGACTGAGACATGGTCTACATAGGAGATGCCGAGGAGGCTTCTGAAACATCTCATTTCTACTGCCTGGATCTTCTTTTGCTGTTCTGCTGTCAACGTCCATGGGGAGGGGAGGGGGGAGGGAGGGAATGTCGACTCAGACCATGAGAGGCCTGCATCGGGCATTTTCATGCCTTACAAGGCGCAGATTGGAAGTCTGTGTGGGGCACCACTCCTCGCACAGACACTAGAGCAATGTGTGGTGAAGTGCCTTGCTCAAGGACACAAACACGCTGCCACAGCTGAGGCTCGAACTAGTGACCTTCAGATCACTAGACGAACGCGTTAACCACTTGGCCACATGCCCAACACAATGTCCATGATTCACATGCATATAAGAATATGGAGAGCACAAGTGCATGCAGGAGTTTCAACTTGGATCTGAGAGTGATGTCACTGTCTCTCCAGATGGGTTTTAGCTCAGCCAGTGTTGCTGTTGTTTGGACTGTCCTTGCAAGGGCTTCAGGCTTTGATCCTTCTTGGTTGACGATGATGCCAAGACACTTGAACTATCTGACAGACTCTAGTTCTCGTCTACTGACTGTGATTTTTGCCGTGATTGGCTTCTCGCTGTTTCTCCTCAGTTTGGTTTCTTCTCTGCTGATGTCCATGCCACATCTAGTAGATGTATCATCCAGATGGTTTACAAGGCAGACCAGCTTACCCTCACTTCCTGCCAGCCCATTAATGTCATCAGTGAACCTGAGGTTGCTTATCATCTGTCTTCCGATGCTGACTGTACTGATATGGTCTTCGAGGGCATCTGGTCATTATCTGCTCCTGGAAAATGTTGAACAGTGTGGGTAAAAGCAGGCAGTCTTGTCGGACTCCAACTGTGCCTTGAACGAGTACCGCACTGCTAGCTTTGGTGTAGAGACTTATGAGTGTATGAAATCTCATGGCTTAATTCGGGAGAGCCAGCATGGCTTTGCATGGGACAAGTCATTTCTTATTTGTCTTATTTGATCGACTTTTTTGAAAAGGTGACAAGGATGAGTGATAAAGGTAGAGCTGTGGATGTTGTCGACATTTATTTTAGTAAGGCATTTGACAAGGTCCCTCATGGGAGGTTCATACAGAAGGTTAAGATGCATGGGATCAATGGTGAATTGGCTTGCCCATGGAAGACAGAGGGTTGTGGTCGAAGGGACTTATTCTAGTTGGAGGTCTGTGGTTAGTGATGTTATGCAGGAACCTGTACTGGGACTTCAGCTGTTTGTGATGTATACAAATGACCTTAAAGAAAATGTGGATCGGTGGGTTAGAAATTTTGAAGGTGATTCAAAGGTTGGTGGTGTTGTGGATAGCGGAGATGATCGGCAAAGAATACAGTAGTTTATAGATCAGTTGCAGATATAGGTGGAGAAATAGCAGCTGGAGTTTAACTTGGTCAAATGTGAAGCATTTCACCTTGGTAGGTCAAATGTAAAGAGACAGTACACTGTTAAAGGCAAGACCTTAAAGAGTGTTGAGGAGTAGAGGGATCTTGGGATCCAAGTTTATAGCTCATTGAAAGTGGCTGCACAGGTCGATAGAGTGGTTAAGGAGTCATATGGCATGCTTGCCTTTATTAGAAGGCATTGAGCTTAAAAGTCAGAAAGTTATGTTGCAGCTTTAGAAAACTCCACTTTGACTGCATCTGGAGTATTGCATGTATTTTTGGTTGCCCCATTATGGGCCAAATTGTTTAGTTGCCCAATTGATTCCTAATTTAATTGGTTTGGCATAACATGGTGGTCTGCATCACCATTTAATCATGGCTGATTATATTTCTAATCCCATTATACCATCTTTTCCCCACAACCCTAAAACCATCTACCAATTAAAAGCCTAACAAAATCTGCCTCCAACAGCCTTCTGTGGCAAAGAATTCCACAGACTCACCGTCCTTTGGCTAAAGAAATTCCTACTCAAGAATGTGCTTTTGTACTGAGGTTGTGCCCTAAGATCCTAGAATCTCCTAATGGAAACATCTTCTCAACATCTAATCTATCCAACCTTTCTGTATCTGATAGGTTTCTATGACATTCGCCCCTCATCTATCAAATACAGGACCAGTGACATCAAATGCTCGCACGCACATACACACACACACACACACACACACACACACACACACACACACACACACACACACTTTCTACACCAAAGCTCCTCTTTTTGAAAATAATGACAGGATCTCAACTCTGAATTCATAATGTACCTTCTTTCTGAGACCTTTGTCCTCAATCAAGATTCCCAGAACTAAGTTAAAAGACTTGGTTTCAGCTGCATTACTAAAATAGAAAAATTATTATATTTTCTCTAATTCACACTAAGATATTCACTTATTAAAGTATACATCAAAGTTAATAGTCTTGCTGAGTATAATAGTTTTCCGTAAATCCAATTATGCAAGTGGTCATTAATCTACAACTGAGTACTGAATTTAATTAAAACTGATGAAAACAAAAACAATGAAGTGCCATGCATACCAAACTAAAAACAAATCAGACTATAGCTTCTGACTTGTTTTCTACTTTTAATGTCAAATATTCTCTGATGGATGTAATTTAAAAGAATCAATTTATACGTTGCAACACAGACAAAATGCTAGAGGAACTCAGTAGGTCAGGCAGAATCTATGGAAAAGAGTAAACAGTTGATGTTTCAGGCTGAGACCCTTCTGCAGGACTGGAAAGGAAGGGGAAAGATGCACGAAAAAAAAGGTGGGGGGAGGAGAAAGAGGCTGGCTGGAAATTTCCCACTCACCTGGCTAGACGTATCTCCTTCCAGCTGCCTCTTTCTCATCCACCCACTTTTTATTCAGGCATCTTCCACTCTTCTTTCCAGTCCTGATGAAGGGCCTCAGCCCAAATCATCAACTGTACAGCCTTTCCCATTGATGCTGCCTGACCTGCTCAATTTCTCCAGACTTTCGCGTGTATTGCATTGGATTTCCAACATCTGCAGATTTTCTTGTGTTTGCCATATACATATCATACTAATCCCTTTTCTAGATTTCTTATACATTTAAACAGTATAATTAGGACATATATTCTGAAAGACTGAATGAATGTGGGTTAACAATCTTTCACAAGGCTAGAACGATTGATCAGAATTGCAGCTAAAATCAACTTTATTATGAGATGGCTCTGACACTATTAACAGCCAGACATCTTCTACGTGTTTAAGTTGAACTACATGTAAAGATCCAGCAAGTAATCAGGAAGGAGGGGATTAGAGGTGAACGTCCATTTTATTATATTTTATTGGTGGATCAGCATAAACTAAATTGCAAGTCACGGCAGTTTGCATATCAAACCTTACCCTTCTTTGCTTTGACCCTTTAATGAATTCATACATGCCTTAATAACAATGTTCATTGCAATGCTTCCTTCTCTTAACAGCAAGATCTTGCCAATAACTCAAGGAACTTGCAAAGAATCACTCAACACACAATTCCCAAAACTAGAGATAATTTTACCAATTTTTTTCCATAAAGGATGGCCAAACTTGTTGCCTGCAGCTTGAATATGTTGACAACCACATTTTTTGGTTTGATCTATTTTAGGATGATATTGTCATTTGGATTTTCTAGTAGTCTCAACACCACCAAGTGAAAATCGAGAGAACTTTAAAGAGAAGTGCAATGTTAATTCACAGTTTTAATAACCGCATGTCCTTTTGTATTTAATCCATTTGCGCATCAGAAGTCACTGGAAATGTTAAAATCACTACCAGTCATTAGTGAACATTTTCTGAGTGATGATTCAACAGAGTTGGAAACTCAAGAACGTTCAAGTCAGGGGACATGGGGGACCACACAGCATATGTGGAATGAGCTGTCAGGGGAAACATTAAAGGCAAGTACAATTAAAATGCTTAAAATTTGTTTAGACAGATAACATGGATAGGAAAAATTCAGTGGATATGGGCCAAGTGGGACTAGCTCAAGTCAGCAACTTGATTGGCATGGATGAGTTGAGCAAAGGTTCTGTTTCTATTCTGTTTAACCCTATGGCTAATCCTTCTTCCTTTAAATAGGTCATATGGTAGATTGTAAGTACATTACATGAAAAAGAAAATTTCTATCATATACAGAAATCTATAATTATATGAGTCTCCAAATTAATCTTGAGGAAGGTTCACATATGGGAACCTCTTGTGATTTTCTATGTGTATAACACAGAATACTGAATGTGGTCATACACTTGGGTTGACACTGATTAGTTGCAGCAAAGTCAATCTTTTAGGACCCTTAATCCATCTGTGGGCATTCCTATGAGCTTCCTTCCATCTTTGTCAATTCACCTTGAATGAAGGAAGATGAATCTGAACACCCACCATCAGGTCTGCTTCTCCACATGCAATTAATAAATAACATTGTTTGGTTAATATAATTGTGACCGAAAGTATTAGTATCTGACCTGAGTCAGAAAGAAGGTCACCGAATTTTCTGGTATAGATAAACTTTCAAACTGAAAAGGAGTGACTCTTGGTCTGAACAGGAAAATTACAATTTTTGGATCGCTTTCTGACTTACTTCGGCATGCAAGAACTATAAATAAATTAATAGTAAAGCAGAATTAGAACTTCATCATAAATAGGCAGCAAAGTTCTGCTGAACATCTGATTTCCCAGTGAGGCTTGCTATATATTATGTATGTATAAATAAACTCATATCGAAGTCCAACAGCATGTTTTTTCATGATTAATATGGATCGTGCTTCTCCATGTCATTCCATCCACCCCTCCTTGTCATTCCACATTTCAAAGGTGTTTGTTGAAAAGTCACCAAATGTAACTGATTGTTGGCTGACCAGAAATCCATTACTGAGGCCACAATTTCTCTTCCCTTTTAAATCTCCCTTTTCTTACCCTACATCAACAAGTTAAACTAGCAACTGAGCAAAATGAAGCTCTCTGATTTCGTCTTTAGGAGTTCCAAATCACGATATAGAATGGTTTGAATCTTACTCACCATAAGTTTAGACAATGGTATCAATCATAGAGTATGTTATTAGAAATTTTATGTATCCTGATTATAGTAGTATTTGTTTACGCTTTGCTTTATTCCATCCACAGTAACTTTAACATTGACATATGCACGGTAAGGCCCATTTGTGATGCACTAGCATCTGAGGTTCCTTTGACAAGAGTCAAATAGAGATTCAAGCCCTTCAACTAACAAGAAAAATGGTTATAGTTAGAAATGGGTGCTAGACTACTGGCTGCCATTGTACATTCAGTTCTACTGAAGCCCGTGAAACTAACCATTTGGAAGGGATCCTGGAGGTTGGCAATGTTCTAGCACCCAGTTCATACCAGTGAGCAAAAATATCTGCAAAATTGTCATTGCATCTTCAAGCACGGTTTTCAGCTTTGAACTCCCCACCACAATTATTCATAATTGTCTTCAAAACAGCTGTGCTGTTAGAAGCCAAACTCCATGAAAAATTATTAATAAAAATTCAAGACTAAAAAATGTATTTTTTTTCCATTGCAAATGCATCAGATAGTTTTACATGGCATCCAGATGAATTCAAAGCTGCAGAAAAATTTAAAAATAATCTTGCAAACTCGAGAAAACACAAATGCTGGAAACCCTGAACAGACCAGGCAGCATCTGTGGAAGGAGAAAAAGAGTTAACAATTTAGGCTGCAGATACCTCACCTAATTTATATCTCACCTAATTTATCTCTATTTCTCTTCCCACCAATGCTGCCTGATGTTTTGCAAGTTTCCAGCATTTTTTGTTTTAGTTTGAAGTTGCAGTCCTGGTTATGATAGATGTTACATGAAAAACTAGACATTCTCTTCAAGTGAATTAATAATAATAATAATAAGTACTTTATTGATCCTGAGTGGAAAAATATTTTGTTACAGCAACATTTAAAAGCACACTTAGCAATAATAATAAATATATATAATAATAAATAAATATAATAATAATAATTAATAATGTACAGAATAATGAAGTAATGGTGCAATAATAATGTAAGAAATAATAAAGCAGAGTCTGATCTCCTGTCACACAGAGATGAACAGTTGTATATGCTTATTGCATTTGGTAGGAAAGATTTTCTGTAACAATCTTTATCATAGCAGAGCTGAATGAGTCTGCTTGAAAGGGTGCTCCGCTGCTTATTCAGTAGGTCATGGAGAGGATGTGCCTGATTGTCCATAAGGGGGAACAGTTTGTTTAGTGACCTCCTGTCCACCACAAATTCAAAAGAGTCTTTATTAGAATGTCTTGGAGGCAGCGAGATCTGAGTTCTAATTTTCTTTCTAATGGGTTCTAATATATGCAATTTTAGAAAAAAGGTTCAACTTTTGCAATTCATCTGTCGACAGCTAATTGTTGGGTCCAATTAGTTGCTGCTCCTGAGCCAATCATATAATGAGGCTCACTTACAACAAAAGGTGCTCCTGATATTTTATGAAAACTTCCAAAAATTAGCCATTGAAAAACCTCACTAAAACTAATAAAACCATAAAAAATATAAGAAGACTTAATTTACAAAATGCACTTTTTCTTTTATATGTGTGCCATACAAAGATAGAAACATAGAAAACCTACAGCACAATACAGGCCCTTCGGCCCACAAAGTTGTGCCGAACATGTCCCTACCTTAGAAATTACTAGGCTTACTTATAGCCCTCTATTTTACTAAGCTCCATGTACCCATCTAAAAGCCTCTTAAAAGACCCTATCAAATCCACTTCCACCACCGTTGCCGGCAGCCCATTCTACGCACTCACAACTCCCTGAGTAAAAAACATACCCCCGACATCTCTTCTGTACCTACTCCCCAGCACCTTAAACCTATGTCTTCTTCGATCAATGCCTCTCATCATCTTATACACCTCTGTCAGGTCACCTGTCATCCTCCTTCGCTCCAAGGAGAAAAAGCTGAGTTCACTCAACCTATTCTCATAAGGCATGCTCCCCAATCCAGGCAACATCCTTGTAAATCTCCTTTGCACCCTTTCTATAGCTTCCACATCCTTCCTGTAGTGAGGCGACCAGAACTGAGCACAGTACTCCAAGTGGGGTCTGACCAGGGTCCTATTTAGCTGCAACATTACCTCTCCGCTCCTAATTTCAATTCCACAATTGATGCTGGCCAATATACCATATTAACCACCGCCTTCTTAACCACAGAGTCAACCTGCACAGCTGCTTTGTGTGTCCTATGGACTTGGAGCCCAAGATTCCTCTGATCCTCCACACTGCCAAGAGTCTTACCATTAATACTATATTCTGCCATAATACTTGACCTACCAAAATGAACCACTTCACACTTATCTGGGTTGAACTCCATCTGCCACTTCTCAGCCCAGTTTTGCATCCTATCGATGTCCTGCTGTAACCTCTGACAGCCCTCCACACTATCCACAACACCTCCAACCTTGGTGTCATCAGCAAACTTACTAACTCATCCCTCCACTTCCTCATCCAGGTCATTTATAAAAATCACAAAGAGTAAGGATCCCAGAACAGATCCCTGAGGCACTGATGTTCGTATTCATTAATAAAACTGATCAGCCAAATCTATCTAAGTAAATAGCAGGAGAGCTCTAAGAGCACCACAACCTTGTCGTAGGGTTTGGAGGCTTGTGTGCCTTAATGCCCCAGAGGGCTATGTTGACTGGAGTCAGGACTTTATGCTTTGGCTCTTGGTAGGCCAAACAGGTCAAAGGGCGGAGGCCAAACTAAGAATGGTCCACTGGTCCTCCAGGTTCAGGGTTTCAGCTCAGGGCTGACGAGTCTGTCTGGTAAAACACAATATTTAAGGGAACTGCAATGAAGAATCATTCCACATCTGAGTGTGATGGTAGTCCTGATTCTCCACCCGGAACTTGCATGACAAACAGCAGTGAAAACTGAGCTACTGACATGGTGAAGGAAGTCCTGAACACACAGCCAGAAGAGGAGGAACTTCAGGATCAGAATTAGAATCAGGTTTAATATCACCAGCATATGTTGTGAAATGCGTTAACTTTGTGGCAGTAGTACAAAGCAATAAATAATAAAGATGTAACAAAGATAGAAAAAATCTGACTTACAGTAAATATATATAGTAAATATATTAAATAATTAAGTTGAAAAGTAGTGAGGTAGTGTTCATGGGTTCAGTGTCCATTTAGAAATCAAATGGCAGAGGGGAAGAAGCTGTTCCTGAATTGCTGAGTGTGTGCCCTCAGGCTTCCATACCTCTTTCCTGACAGTAATAATGAGAAGGAGGCATGTCCTGAGCTCTGCCCTCAATGCCAGTTGTGTAACGGGCAGTAGAGTAGAGAAATGGATGGAGAGTTACGCAGAATGTATGCTGATACCTTGCTTGGAATGCAGGACTTGTTCCCAGGAAAATGCTAAATGTCATTGTTGCACGACAACTAGAGGGAAGTTATTGAGAATATGACTGTGCCAGGAACTTGGCATGATGCCTTCTTGCTTTGTTAGTGAGTGTGATATGCTGGTAACCTGGTGCAGATCCTGGCAGCGACACAGGTGGTTCTGTGCGGAGCTGCTACCTGAAGCGGTTGCTGGGCTGGCCACAGTGAACCACGTAGCTTCTCAGCACTGAGGTGCCGATCTTAATGCTGCACTTGACTGACACCATGAATGTAGGCCATTTCTGGAAATTGGTAACACTTTCTCCATGAATCTGCCGAATTCGTAACCAGGGACAGCTATTCAGGCCAAATTACTGGGTATATTGAAGGCAGAGATCGATAAATTCTTGATTAATCTGGGTGACAAAGGTTGTGAGGAGAAGGCAGGAGAATGGATTTGAGACGGATAATAATTCAGCCAGGATAGAATGTTGGAGAAGACTCAATGGCCTGAATGGCCTAATTCTGCTCCTATGTCTAATGTTATTGATAAACCACTGATACCCTACGGTATATCTCATCAGTTCCTGCTGAATGTGATTGAAACAGCTGTTTCCCTCTGTTTTGACCGAAGGGCCATGAGCACAACAGTGAATCAGCACTTTGTGAGTCAACACTAGACAGGGTAATACTGTAATAAAATATATCTAAAAGGATTGCATGCAAGAGATTAATTCATCCAAGACAGAAACAGATGTACCTGTGTTTTTCCTCAGCAGAATTTGGTACAGAGAGGCTTCTACAGTTCCAAAATAAAATCAGTGTGATTCTTAATTATGTTATCCAAATATGCTCCTGAGAACGGTAGTACATCGTGATCTCATGGCACAAGTTGTAAATTTTGTAACACACAGCATTATCTATTGTAATGATTCCTGGAGTTATTTGTTAATAGCCTTAAAAAAATAGTGCAAACTGACTCTGAATGTGGTGCAGAAGCACACAAAACTCTGTAAATTAGCAATAAATTAGCAAATGTCGTGCATTCTGGAGAAATGGCTTATTTTCTCAATGCAATGAATTAAGTCAATGAGAATGAAATATGATGGTGTACTGTATATGTTGAAAAAAATGGAATCAAGTTTACCACTGTCCAAAGGGACAGAACCGAATAAACAGCATAGTAAAGCCTATCATTTAAATTCCAATTCCCACTCCCCTTGTCAATCCATGGCTTCCTCTTGTGCCAGGATGAGGCCACCTGCAGGGTGGAGGAGCAACAATTTATATTCTGTCTGGGTCGCCTCTAAACTGATGGTATGAATATTGACTTCTCCTTCCGGAGAACAAATTACCCCCCCCCCCTTCTATTCCCCATTCTGACCTTATACCTCTTCTCATCTGCCCATCACTTCCTGCTGGTGCCCCTCCTCCTTCCTTTTCTCCTATGGTCCACTTCCCTCTCCTATCAGGTTCTTTCTTCTCCAGCCCTTCACCTTACGCACCCACCTGGCTTCACCTATCACCCATCAGGCTAGCCTGCTCCCACCTTTTCATTCTGGCATCTCCCCCGTTCCTCTTCAGTCCTGAAGAATGGTCTCGGCCCGAAACGTTGACTGTCTATTCATTCCCATAGCTGCTGCACTGACTGATGAGTTTCTCCAGTATTTTGTGTGTTGGTTTGATAAATGCATAATTTTACATTAAGAAGTAGCAAAAGTTATTGCTAAAACTATATATTAGATTTAAAAAAGTAATGTTCTTGTGTCTGCTGGAAATTCGGATCAAATGTAATTACATACAAATTAATAAAATGCAACTACAACCGTACCAATAATAAATTCACTTTACAGATTTAAAAATACTCATTGAACTTCAAGATGCACAACAAATACCATATTAACTTAACATTTGGGTATCGCAAAACCGCAAAATTAAAACAATATGGATATTAGACAAGAATCAAGTTTAAAAAAAAATTCTCCACAGTGAGGTTGGAGAAGCAGCACTTTCTATTCTGTCAGGATGACCTCCAACCTGATGGCATGAATATCAATTTCTCCTTCCAGTAAAAATTACCACCACCCCCTCTATTCCCCACTCTGACTATATACCTCTTCTCACCTGCCTATCGCTTCCCCCTGGGTCCCCTCCTCCTTCCCTTTCTCCCATGGTCCACTCTCCTCTCATATCAGATCCCTTCCTCTCCAGCCTTTTTCCTTTCCCACCCAGCTGGCTTCACCTATCGCCTTCCAGCTAGCCTCCTTGTTCTCCCCCACCCCCAACCCCCACTTTTTATTCTGGCATCTTCCCCCTTCCTTCTCAGTCCAAAGGAAGGGACTCGGCTCGAAACATCGACTGTTTATTCCTTTCCATGGATGTTGTATGACCTGCTGAGTTCCTTCAGCATTTTGTGTGTGATCCTTGTAAAATCTATCCCAACTTTTTCTCTTTAGAATAGCAGAAAAGCTGCATGTAACTTTAATAAAAAATCAACATTAAAAAAAATCAGTAAAATTTAATCATAGCAACTATCACCAATTGCGAACATGTTTCATTAATTATTACTATAATATGGAATATAAAATATTAACATTGAAAAGTAATGAACTATTTAATTCAGTAAACTCAAATAGAAGTGCTGCCAAAAGTCTGCAATTAGGGCATAAGTAATCAGTCCAATAGAATTTTGGTCTTCAGTTTGTCACACTAAATTTGATTGAGTAATCCACTTTAATAAAACTGTGGGTTCATCATGACGGAACTACCTGGGGTTTTCATAAAATGAATTACGTGGCCCAAGTTTTGACAGTCTCTGGCACCAATCATTATTTGCCCTCCAGAAAAAAATTAAAATGAGCTGACAAAAAATGTCCACCGAATATAAGTTACTTCTGGCATTTCTTCAATTTTTATACTTAACAAAAAAAAGTAAGAAGGCTTAACTTAAAAAGAACTGGAAAATTCTTTGAAAACTCGAGTGGCTTTTTTAACTGTATATTGATAGTCTTAATGTACTAACTTCATAAGTCAGATTTATAAAAGATCCAAAGCACATGTTGGCACTCACTAATTAATGGAATTACTACTGGAAAATATAACTAACCATACCTATTGCAAAGCAAAATGCCAATGCATCCAGTTGTTTGCAATGGGTTACAGACAATAAATTTTTTCAAAAGTGTTGCTTCTTCAGAATTTTTTTTTGTTTATGATAGACCACTTGAAGCTGAACACAGATATAATTTCTGACTACTTGTATCACATAGGAATTTGGAGAAATTAGAAATTAACTTTTATTGAATATAATGTGTTTCATTGCATAATGGTGCTGATATTTGCAGTAGATCAACTGAGCTAAAAATGGTTTTGTTGATGATTTTCATTTGTACTCAGTGTCCAACAATAATCAGCCAGCATTGATGGATTCCAACTGTCCTGATAGCGTTTCTCCATGACTGCAATGTCCTGGTGAAACCTTTCAGCATGTTCACCAAGATTTGCAAGGAAGAAGTCTAAATGAGAATGCAGAAGATGAATCTTTAGTGACATGTCGCACTTCATGATTTTGTAGGCTTGAAGTATGTTGATATCCTGCCGCATGTAGTTTGGTGCTCTGTAGATGCCAAGAAAATTTGCAGCAATATCCTTGAATACTTTCCATGCGATTTTCTTCTGTCCCAATAGTTGTTCTTTGAATTGTCTGTCATTGATGATCCGTTAGATTTGTGGGCCTATAAAAATGCCTTCCTTAATCTTGGCATCAGTTATTCTGACTTGAATTATGAATTGAATTAACAAATACAGATGATTTTTTAAAATGTTGCGTGATTTTTATTATCAGTAGCCCAAAGTCTTAAGATATACCTAAAAGTATTCAGGAAGCAAATCTTTGTTATCTAGTATAATGTAAAAAGTAATATATTTAAAAGCCAAGAAAAGTTAATGAATATCTCTTTCCATGAAATACTGTAGATTTTGGCATAGCATGTACAGTCCCAGTAAATGCCACTCATAAAAAGCAATGATTTTTGAGAAGAAGGAACACAAAATGATCAAGCCTCTTTTGCCATTTACGTTGATCACAGCTATTGCTCAAGGTCTACTCCAATTTTATGCTCATCTCCATAATTTTTCCATTGCCTTAGTGTCGTGAATCTATCTATGATGACTGAGCAATTACAGCCTTCTGGGATGAAGAATTTCAGATGAGCTGCAGTAAAGAGGTGGATACATTCAAAACCTTTCATTTGCCAAATAACAAAACTGCTTCTGTTGAAATAAATGATACAAGTGATAGTCTTTTATATTTATGGATATTTCTTTTCTGAAGAAAAAGTACTTCACGAATACAATGATGTATCTGCTATCACCTCCCCTATATTACACTTCCTAAGTATTAAGAACCCAGCTTTGAAAATAACTGATGGATTAAACAACTGGTGAATACCTAAATGAGACAAATACATTCTGTGATGCTGAATGGTTAAAAGCAATTTAGGTGGCAAACACAACTTAAAATCTGCCTCAGCAGGTCTAGGTTAAATTCAGTTTGGGAGTAAGATCATGGAGAGTTGAGGATAAATCAATTAGAATTCAATGTCTAGCATTTCCTGCTCATGCAGCTAAGGAGAGATACAAGGTCTGTTGTGGTGCACATCTGCACAGCTTCCAAACATTAACTGACTTGACTCATATAGGTGTAAGAGCTAGTTATATACCTCTGGTTAGGAATGAGCTCCTAACACTGGCACTAATTAAGCAGAATAGTAGTCCTATGGTTCAGCATTGTTCGTTTGTTTATGTACTGGGTTGTAAGGCATAGGTGATCAAGGTCTTTCCATGACCATGATAGTTCTTGGCAAATCCTTCTAAACAAGTGCCTTCTTTTTGGGTAGTGTCTTCACAAGACCAGTGACCCCAGCCATTATTAATATTCTTCAGAGATTGTCTACCATGCGTCAATGGTTGCATAACCGGGACTTGTGATATGCACCGGCTGCTCATACGACCATCCACCACCTGCTCCCATGGCTTCACATGACCCTGATCGGAGGGCTAAGCAAGTGCTACACATTGCCCAAGGCTGACCTGCAGGCTAGTAGAGGGAAGGAGTGCCTTACACCTCCTTTGGTAGAGACATATCTCTGCTCCATGACAGCAACTAAACCTATTAATAAAATCAGAGTACAATGTCCTCCTGCTAAGATACTATATATCTAATGGAAGAGGACGATATAATTCTACCCCAAGGTATGCATGGAACCGTACTCTAACAAAAGTTCAATCCATTTAGGAAAATCTTTGGAAAGCAGAAGAGAGATAGTAATGAAAGCAAATGCAGGCAATTCAGGTTAGTCAGCATCTGGAGAAAGAGAAGAGTTGTTACTTCAGTTTGAAACCCCTTCTTTAATCCGAAATGCTAATGATGTTTCTCTTTCCACCAATATTACCTGGACTGCAGAGTGGCCCAGTATTTTCTGCTCACAGATTTAAAAAAAACTCCTAAAATTGATAGAACTTTCCTCTTTTTGAAGTATTTGAATACATTTATCACCTCTCATGAACCCTTCATCCACCATCGGTTAGTCAGTGTGACATCTTAAAGAACCAAAACATGAAAGAACACGAAAGCCTTCTGTAAAATTACTTGATATGTCAGCATTCCATGAAAGTAAATATGTAAAGAATATTAGATCATATTTTGAAACCCAGGAAATACTTCTCACTCAGTGCTTTGCAGTTCCCAGCCATCAGTGAAATGTTGCAAGATATTGCTCTAACAGGCTGTAACAATATTATTAATGAAAGCTGTAGGGGTCATGTATCCCGTGTGCATGATTATTCTGTTTATTCACTCTCAGTAGCAGAGAAGGTGAGGGAGGGATGGGAATAACAACAGGAACATCAGCTCTTTTGATTTTACCATATTAGATTTATTCCCTTCATTCAGTGCATCCTTCCCTGCCTTCTCTGTCACTGGAATCTTAATTTGTTTTCTCTCTTCCTCAGTTTCTCTTTCCACAAATGCCGATGACTGTTTCCAGCATTTTTATTTTGAATTTCCAGCACCTTCAGTTTTTTTTGACAGTTATTATAATCAGAATCAGAATCAGGTTTAATATCACTGGCATACGTCGTGAAATTTGTTGTTATGCAGCAGCAGTACAGTGCAATACATCATAATAAAAACTGTATAGCAAGGTAAGAAGTATATATATATAAATGTTAAATTCATTAAGTGGAAAAAAGGCAGTAAGGTAGAGTTCATGGGTTCAATGTCCATTCAGAAAGTAAATGGCAGATGGGAAGAAGCTGTTCCTGAATCGATAAGTGTGTGCCTTCAGGCCCCTGTACCTCCTACCCAATGGTAGCAATGAGAAGAGAGCCTGGGTGTCTTGGGTATGTCACAAGATGCTCCCAGCCACATCAGCATCCGAGATTAAAACACTAACTCTCCAGAGTATGGATAGCTGGCGCACCTCCTTTAAGGACTTAAGATTTTCCCATTAATTGATAATCACATTTTAGAAGCCAAGAATTGAATATTTAAGGTTCAGTGCTCAATTGTAATCCTACTAGTGATATCACCTTGCATTTGTTTTCTGCCCAGATCCAGCTTGATCATAAGACATAGGAGCAGAATTAGGCCATTTGGCTCATCGAGTCTGTTCCGCCATTCAATCATGGCTGATTCTTTATTCCGTTCCTCAGCTCCTTCTCCCCAGCCATCTCCTCATAACATTTGATGCCATGTACAATCAATAACCAATCAAGCCCAGCCTTAAATACCCCCAGTGACCTGGCCTCCACTGTTGCCTGTGCCAATAAATTCCACGAATTTACCACCTACTGGCTGAAGAAATTTCATTGCATCTCTGTTTTAAATGGATGCCCCTCTATCCTGAGGCCGTACCCTCTTGTCCTAGACTCCCCCAACATGGGAAACATCCTTTCCACATCTATTCTGTCCAGGCCTTTCAACATTCGAAAGGTTTCAATGAGATCTCCCCTCATCCTTCTGAATTCCAGCGAGTATAGGCCCAGAGTTATCAAAAGTTCCTGATATGATAACCCTTTCATTCCTGGAATTATACTTGTGAACCTCCTCTGGACCCTCTCCAATGCCAGCGTATCTTTCCTTAGATGAGAGCCCAAAACTGTTCACAATACTCAAGTTGAGGCTTCACCAGTGCCTTATAAAGCCTCAGCATCACATCCCTGCTCTTGTATTCTAGAAATGAATGCTAACATTGCATTGGCCTTCCTCACCACTGACTCTACCTGCAAATTAACCTTTAGGATGTTCTGCACAAGGACTTCTAAGTTTAGATTTTCTTGGATACTTTCCCTGTTTAGAAAATAGTCCGCATATTTACTTCTACCAAAGTGCATGACCGTGCGTTGTCCAATATTGTATTTTATTTGCAACTCTCTTGCCAATTCTCCTAATCTGTCTAAGTCCCTCTGCAGGGATCAGCACGTGGAATTATGACTTCATAGCCATTAGTAAGACTTGGTTGCAGGAGGGGCAGGGCAGGTAGCTCAATGTTCCGGGATTCCATTGACTTAGATGCGATAGTGTGGATAAAAGGGGAGAGGTGGCATTACCAGTAGGGAATATGTCAAGTGCTCAGTCAGGATGGTGGACAGCTCATCTAGTAAGGCTTTATGGGTAGAATTGAGAAATAAGAAAAGTATGACCATGTTAATGAAACTATATTATAGACCACCCAACAGCCGGCAGGATTTCATCATCATTATCATTATGTGCCATGTTCAATGATGGTCATGGTCTTGTGACCATAATTGTTCTTGGCCAATTCTTCTATGGAAGTAGTTTGCCATTGTTTTCTTCTGGGTAGTGTCTTTACATGATGGGTGATCCCAGCCATTATCCATACTCTTCAGAAATTGTCTGCCTGGCATCAGTAGGCACACAACCAGGATATGTGATATACACTAGCTGCTCATATGACCAACCATGTCTTGAACTTTGCATCCGATACCCCAGCATTTGGGTCCAAACCATCTTTGTCACGGAACCTCTCGTCACAGGGCGATGGGGGTTCTTAATGATGGATGCCGTCTTTTTGAGGATGTACTTGAAGATGTCTTGGATGTTGGGGAGGCTAGCAGCCATGATGGAGCTGACTGAGTTCACAAATTTCTGCAGCTTATTTCGATCCTGCTCGGCGCCCCTCCCCCCCCAACTAGACAGTGATGCAGCCAGTTAGAATGCTCTCCGCGGTTCATATGTAGAAATTTGCAAGTGTATTTGGTAACTTACCAAATCCCCTCAAGCTCTGAATAAGATATAGAAAGTGGTCAGAGCTTCATGGGTAGAAAGAGGGAGCATGGGTAGAAAGAGGGTGCATGGGATATAAAACTTGATCACAATTTAGTGGACATTATTGGAACTGAGAGCAGATGGAAGGATTGTTTCAGGAGGCGATGCCCTTCAATACTGAGAAGGTAGTGCAAAAATCTTAGGCAGATATATATATCTGAGATGTTTGCACAGTACTGTATTTGTCAAGGTGGAGTGGAGAGTGAATTTGTAAACCTGGCAGGAGCAAAGGATGCTGGGAATGGTGAGGGTGGAGTGTCTCAGGAGGGGTGTAGGACAGGTGGCAGAGGAGGAATGCCAGGGGCAGGAGATGGAGTGGGTGCAAGCACATCCAACCCAGAGACACCAGGCAAGGTCATTTGATTCCAAACAACTGGTTTATTGATCATTGCAGAATGTCTCTCTGCTGCTTCACACTCCCTCCCTTCTCCCTTCCCCTTTTCCCAACCATCATTCCCCTCTCTCTGCCCCCTTCCCACTCTCAGTCCACAATAGAGACACATAACAGAATCAGGTTTATCATCACTCACATATGTCATGATTTTTTTTGTGGCAGCAGTACATTGCAATACATAAAATTACTACAGTACTGTGCAAAAATCATTGGCACCATATACAGTATTTTATATATATAAGACACAAGTCTTCCTAATGAAGTTCATTACCTACCACAATTATGCGGCCTGATAATAAAACACTTAGTAGAAAAAATAGACCAACACATTCACTGATTTGTGGCAAAATAAGATATTGAGTTCTTGTCTATTGGAGCTCCTCCAAAAGGTAGTCTTGTCCACTTTCTCTATGTACTGATTTCCATGGGGAAGTAATTAGCATCACCAGTTTCTTTTGTCTTGTATCACAAACAGATGCTTTGGGAACAACTGACCTCAATATCAGGTCTTGAAACAGTGTAAAGTATTGGGAGATTAAACTGGAGTTGCTGTGTGAAAATTCTAATTACACACAACATCAAATAAAGCAAAATAGCATTTATAGCTTGTTCACTCTAGATATGTACACTTAAATGTGTGCACATCTTCAGGAAGTAAAATCACTGCCAAACAATGTGATTGTAGATGATCTGCCTAAGGCCTGACCTCCAGTTATGTGTCAGTTCTTCAATAGCTCTCAATTCATCATCTTCATCTTGAAATACCTCCATTTATCAGGCCCACAAAGCTCTCCAGAGCAGAGAATCCCTGAGATTCACCACCTTCCAAGAGAAGAGGTTTTTGCTCATCTCAGTTTTAAATGACTTATGATATATTAAGTTTATTATATCTCTTTGTTCTTGACATGGTTTTAAACTTAGTAAAAAAAGACGACAAAGTGACTTTTCATCATGCGAAAAGGAAAGTAGTTTCTGAATATTCATTTCCCTTCTGGAAGTCCTCCAATTGTACACTCTGAGGACAACTGATCGCTGCTGAAACAGATTTAAATGGCCATTTCAGGCATTTATCTAACACCATATGATCTGCTTCTGCCTTGCCGAATGCCATACTTGTCTTTGTCTGTGGATAATGTTGGCTGATGAACATTATTTCCAAATGGGAATTATTAAACATGTTGTGACTAATTTAGATTGCTTTTCTGTGATTACAATAGTCAGATTATTAATATATCAGCTATAACATTTCACAAACAATTAAATTTTATATTTTGTTTTTCTTATAACGGATTATGATACAAAATATATATATGAATGAGAACCGTCAATATCAGACGGTCCACTATTAACTTTTCCAAGCCCTTTGAGCAATTTTACAATTGTTTTCACTATGTTAAGTAGTCACTTATTGATGAAGAGACCACATAACATTAATAGAACTGATAGCCTTGTCAGCATGTTTACTGATGATGGTAAGAGAGGTGGAGTGGCAGATAATGTTGAGCAAGTAGGGAGTCTGCAAAGGCCTTGGACCAGAGTGTAGGACCTAAGGGCAGAGCCTCAAAATAAAAGGACATCCCTCTAGAACAGAGATCAGGAGGAATTTCTTAAGCCAAAGGGTGGCTGTGGAGCCTGTCATTGGGTATATCTAAAGCAGAGGTTGATAAGTTCGAGATTAGTAATGGTGTGAAAGGTTATGGGGAGAAGGCAAGAAAATAGAGCTGGGAGAATAGACAAAGTGGCTGATAGAATACAATGTAGTGGAGTGGGCGGTCAAGCACTTTTATAGAAGGAATGAAGGGATAGACTAGTTTCTGAATGGGAAGAAAAATTTAGAAACTAGAGATGCTAAGGGATTTGGGAGCCTTCGTGCTCGATCCCCTAAAAGTTAACTTGCAGGTTGATATGGCAGTAAGGGAGGAGAATGTCATGTTAGTATTCATTTTGAGAAGACTAAAAAATAAGATTCTAGATCCAAGATTGTCTGATGGCATTTTCAGTGTAAAGTGTAAAGCAGAACAAAATAATTGTTACTCTAGATCCAATGCAACACAATAAAATACACAGTAAGATACAGTAAAATACAATTTAAAATAAATACGTAAATACATATGATATATACATAGATTAATTGTATATCCATAAAGGGATGCGAGGTACGGGAGTGTCTGTGCGTAAGGAAATTGTAAAATATTGGTGGTGGGGGGGGGGTGGAAGGGTGGGTTAGTGGTTGGAGGTGTTGATCAGCCTTACTGCTTGGGGAAAGTAACTGCCTTTGAGTCTGGTGGTCTTGGCATGGATGCTGCATAGACTCCTGCTGATGGGAGTGGGGCAAACAGAGTATGAACAGGGTGGGTGGGATCCTTCACAATGTTATTGGCTCTTTTCATACACCTTTCTGTATACTTGTTCTTGATGGCAGGTAGGCTGGTGCCCCAGACAAAGTGTTTTCTGGAAAGAGGTGGTGTGTTCAATCACAGTGGCTTCTACGGGGTCAAGCAAAGATGTTACTGTCCTTTTTAAACATATTTTTTAGGATCACAAGACTCCAGTGGACATTAAGAACTTGAAATCCTGCAGGCCTACCTCATCAGTGAGTTGCTTGTTGGCGGAGAAGCTGAAGGAGCTGGACTGGTGCGGATCGTGCCGCTGCCTGCGCCAGAGAGGCATCGGACAACCGGTGCATGAAGGAGCTGTGCAGCCAAACAGCGAGTTGTCATCTCAGTAGCTTTGTTTGTGATCGCAAGACCCTGTTGGAGATTGTCAATATGGAATGCTGCACGTCCACTTCACTGATTTATTGGTGGGTGGCAGGGGAGCTGTGTGGCCTCGGTCGTAACGAGGATTAGGCCTCAAGCCGCAGTGTCACCTGTTTACAGCCGGCAAGGACAGAGGCACCGAATTCGATGTAGCATGGCATCCAAACTGGTGCTGGTGCTGCCCCCAGTGTTCGTACTGTGGTTGACTGCAGATTTCTGACACATTCACGGACTCGGGGTCCTGGACTACATTTTTCTGTATGACTGTATTTTACTGATATCTCATATGTGCATGCTATCTTATATGTGCTATGTGTGCCTTGTGCTGTGTGTGACTGTTGGTACTACGTTTTGCACCGTGACCCCGGAGTTACACAGTTTCACTTGGCTGGATTCATTGGTATTCATGGATGGTTGAATGACAATTAAACTTGAAATGTGAAATGTGAGTTGGAGTTTGTTCACCAAGGTCTGTGAGACAAGAGTGTTGACTGCAGAACTGAAATACAGAAACAACCTTCTGACATACCAAATGCCCTTGTTTTCTAGGGGTGTTGCAGAATGGCTCTGTCAGTAAGCACAGCGGTGAGTGCCCAGTGCAGCAGAAATGGAGTTTTTGATATGAACCATCATCAGCCATTCAAAGCACTTCATGATGATTGCCATCAGTGCCAGGGTGGTGGTTGTTTAGATCTAAAGGCATAGAGTTCTTTGGTACAGGGGTAATGGTGGCTGATTTGACGCATGTGGAGACAGCAGTCTGGAGGAGTGAAGTGTTGAAGCTGTGTGCACCATCTCTGAGTACTCAACCTGGGATACTGTCTAGCCCGGCCACCTTATGGGGTTTGACCCTTTTAAGTAAGCCAACTGGCAGTTGTTCAAGGAGGCTGCCACAAACGGAGAAGGCACAGCCCTGCAGGAATGTACCTCATCTGTCACTGGTTACATTCGTCGTCGTCATTGTCGTGGCTATCCCTTAAGGTCGAGGATGATGGTCTTTGTACTGTAAATCTACTTATGGGCTCTCAAGTGGCTTATGAGTCCAATCTTGGATTTGAAAGTTCTCTCGCATTCAGGACAGGTAGTTCCAGATGGCAGATCGGGCTTTGGTTGTTGCTGCTTCTCTTTCCATTTTCTTCTCTTTTATTCTAATTCTGCACATCTGTTGGCTTCGAAAGTTGCTGTTCCTTCTTGGATGATGGCTTGCCAGAGTTTCCTGTCCTTGGCATTGGTTTCCCAATTGTTGATGTCGATGTTACATTTCTTCATATTGGCTTTTAGGACGTCTTTGAATTGCTTCTGTCGTCTGCCTCTTTTACATTTGCCTTCTTTAAGCTGGGAGTAGAAGATTCGTTTCCTCAGACATTCGTCTTTCACCCGAACAACATGACCGCTCCATCTTAGTTGGTTCTTGATGACGTAGGCTTCAATGCTTGTTGTTTCTGCTTCATTTAGCACCAACTGGCTACATTAGTAAGTGTGTTGATGAGTTACTAATGTGCTTCTCACATGAGCTGTTGTTATAGACAATGGCTGGCCACCTTGGGGTGGGGTGGGGGCTGGCATTGCATTGCATGCCTCAAAGCATGCATAAAGGTCATTTTGAGCATCAGGAAGGGAGGCATCACTGGCACAGTCCACACTGTGGTTCCTTATGTAGTCAGTAATGTCCATGATGCCCAGCCACATACGCCGGGGATCGCTATTGGACTGGTCTTCCTGAATTTTTCTTTGCCCTCTTGATGGCTAAAATGAGGTTTCTCCCGCCTGCCCTGAGAACTGTTCTGTCACCAAATTTGAAACCTGAACTTTTAGTAGGGAGTGCATCTCAGCATTCAGCCTGGACTTCTGGTTGGGCTGTGAGATGTCCACTCTTGATGTACCAATGTCATCTACACACTTACTAATGCAGCCAGTGAAAGATGAGGCATATTCCTGAAGGTCTGTGTCCTCTCTGTTTGTGGTAGCCTCCTTGAACATCTGCCAGTTAGCATACTTAAAGCAATGCTGGAGCATAAAGGTGGCCCCGTTAGGACATACAGTGATGGTCCGACTGATTGGGTTCTTCATTTTCAGCAGCTAGCAGTTTGCTAGGATTAACATTATGGAAATGTGGTCGGTGAGGCCAACATGAGGGCGTGGGATGGTTTTGTAAGGACTGCGCATTGTTTATATAAACATGAAACAGTCTGTTTGCTTTTCTAATGGAAATGATGATGTGTTGGTGGAATTTGGGTAAAATATCCTGCAAGTATGAAGAGACCGTCTAGATGCATGTTTTGTAGTGAGCTAATGATACTGTAAAACTCTTCCTGTGTGTCCTTCTGTGGGGTCAGGGGGTGTAGGTGGATGAACTAGAAACTTTGAAACATTATCTAATAATTTAAATCTGGCACCATCATTGGTGAGACCTGATGTTAATTAGGGGACCACTTCATTGAGCACTTCCACACAATCCTCCACAGCCAGGGCATCCCAATGACCAAACATTTTAATTCTGATTCCCATTCCCATTCCGAAGTGTCAGTCCATGGCCTCCTCTTGTGCCAAGATGATAATCCCCTCAGGGTGGAGGAGCAACACCTTATATTCTGTTTTGGTAGTCTCCAACCTGATGTCATGGATATTGACTTCTCCTTCCGGTAAACCACCCCCTCCCTATCTTTTACGAATCACCACTCTGTCATTTTACCTCTTCTTACCTGCCTATTACTTCCACTTGAGTCCCCTCCTCCTTCCCGTTCTCCTATGGTCCACACTCCTCTCCTCTCAGATTCCTTCTCCAGCCCTTGATCTTTCCCACCCACCTGGCTTCATCTATCACCATCGAGCTAGCCTCCTTCCCCTCTTTATTCTGGCATCTTCCACCTTCCTTCGCAGTCCTGAAGAAGGGTCTTGGCCTGAAATATTGACCATCCATCTATTTTTTTCCATCGATGCTGTTTGATTGCTGAGTTCCTCCAGCACTTCGCATATGTTGCTTTGGATTTTCAGCATCTGCAGACGTTCTCATGTTTAACATTAGTGGGAGCAAGGGTGTAATGTTGAAGCTTTATAAGGCATTGGTCAGACCACATCTGAAGTACTGTGGCCTCTTATCTAAGAAAGGATGTGCTGGCATTGGAAAGGATCCAGAAGAGATTTACGAGAATGATTCTAGAAATAAAGCAATAACATATGAGGAGCATCTGATGCCTCTGGGCCCGTACTCACTGGAAGTTAGAAAAATAAGGGTGATCTTATTAAGATCTTATCTTACCTACTGAATATTGAAAGATGGAGTTGACGAGGAGAGGATATTTCTAGTAATGGGGAAGTCTAGGACCAGAAGGCACAGCCTCAGAATAAAAGGACACCCCTTTCGAACAGAAGTGAGGGGGAATTTTTTTAGCCAGAGGGTGGTGACTCTGTGGAATTCATTGTCACAGACAGATGTAGAGACCAAGTCATTGGATATAATTAAAGCAGAGGTTGACAGGTTCTTGATTAGTAAGAGTGTCAAAGGTTACGGGGAAAAGACAAGACAATGGAGTCGAGTAGGATAATAAATCAGCCATGAAGCAATGGTGGAGCAGACTCAATGGGCTGAGTGGCCTAATTCTACTGCTATGTCTTATGATCCTTGGACACAAAAGAAGTTAAGTCCTATAGAGGTCAGTAATTCATTCCCACTCTGTCAATCCATATTCACTATTTTTTTAAAATCTCAGTTCAATTTACAACCACTAATTCAGAAGCAGGTGACATAATGGGGATATCAGTGAGTGCACTGTCAAAGAGAATGATTACAGTTGCTATTTTTAATACAAAGGAACAAGAGCATTTTTCTTGTTCTTTTCCTCCCCTTCAAGTAGATGGCATGGAAAAGAGAAAATAAATCTCTGCAGCCAAGAAAAAAACAAGTCAGTCAAAAAGCATGACGAGTATGTTATTCTAAACACTCAAATAAGATATTCTGGTTATAACATAAGTGACTCAAAAATAAAATCTGCTGGAGTGAATTAAACTGCAGGTTAAAGACACAATTATAATGCAGAAATGTGCAATTAATTATTGAAGTTTAAAACAAACTCTAGCTGGTCTGGCATAAGTGACACTCCTGTTGGGGATAAAAAAGACTATTGCCACTTCTTTTCTTAAACATGAGAAGGTCTGCAGATGCTAGAAAGCCAAAGCAACACACACAAAATTTTGGAGGAACTCAGCAGGTCAGGCAGCATCTATGAAAATGAATAAACAGTCGGGCAGAGACCCTTCTTCAGGCCTGAGAAGGAAGGGGGACGATGTCAGAATAAAAAGGTGGGGGGAGGAAAAGGAGGCCAGCTGGAGGATGATAGCTGAAACCAAATGGATTGGCAAGTTGGAGGTGAAAGAATCTGATATGAGAGGGGAGTGGACCATGGGAAAAAGGGAAGAAGGGAAGGAGCAGGGGGTCCAGGGGGAAGTCATAGGCAGATGGGAAGAAGTAAAAGGTCAGAGTGGAGAATAGAGGAAGTGGGGGCGGGTGGTAATTATTCACCGGAATGGAAAATAAGGTGTTGATCCTCAACCCTGACAGTGACCTCATCTTGGCACAAGAGGAGGCCATGGACCAACAAGTCGGAAAGGGAATGGGAATCAGGATTAAAATGTTTGGTTTTAATCTTGGAATAACATTGATAGCTTGCTTCACTCCGGAATTAGGTTGAGCACATTTGACTAATAAATGACTAATGTTTGAGGCATCTTTCTCATTTTCATTGCCCCTTAACAGAAAAATAGCCTATCGCTGATGATACAAAGATGTACAAAAAAAAGTTGTGAGAACACAAAATGTTCACAGATCGGAGAAGGAAATTAAAGTGACAGAACAGGACAATGGCAGATGGAACATACTGTGTAGAAATTATGTTTTACATTTTGGAAAGCAGATTATTAAAATACTGTAAGGCGAATGAATTATGATATTCAAAGAACTGTGAGTCCTTCCTGCATGAAACAATAAATTAGTATCGTGCAAGTAATCAGTACAACATTAATGAAATGAAAGAATACATTTGGAAAGTTTTGCCATGACTGTACAAGGCTTTGGTGAGACCACACCTAGAATACTACGTTTAGTTCTAATCTACTCATTTAAGGAAGAATAAGCTTTCTTTGGAGGCCATGCAGTGAAGCTTCCTCAGTTTGTCTCTGGCATGAAATATCTTCTGTTATCATCAAGCTACGTGATCCTTCAAGCTAGATGAAGGGGAGGAGAAGATGGTGGCGCAACACAGCGTGTGTGGCCTCTCCGGTGAATGATATCGTATTTGTAAGTAGGGTGTCATGCACAATTCTGATTTGATGGAGATAAACATGAGAAGCATGGAGGAACATCTGGAGAAACTTCTGAAATGCCCGGTTTGCTGCCGCTGCGACTGTGCAATCGAGAATCTCTGGAGGGGAAGGCCCCAAATCCTCGGCTTTGCCAGTTGCTGGCGGCTGCGGCTGGGATCGAAGCACTCAGCAGAGATGGTGCTCGGTCCTCGGTGTTGGAGGGCTGGTCGGAGGCTCGAAGTTTTCGGAGGGACTCAGAGTCGGACTGTGGTAGGGTGCTTCCAGGATGCTGCATCGGCAGGTTTGTGGCGCTGGAAGCTCATGGTAGGGAGAGTTTTCTTCCTTCTCCCGTCTGCGTGAGATGATGGGACTTTCGAGAGACTTTAAGACTTTTTTTTACCGTGCCCGTGGTCTGTTCTTCATCAAATTATGGTATTGCTTGCACTGTTGTAACTATATATTATAATTACGTGGTTTTTGTCAGTTTTTCAGTCTTGGTCTGTCTTGAGTTTCTGTGATATCACACTGGACGAACACTGTATCATTTCTTAATGCATGCATTACTAAATGACAATAAATGAGGACTGCGTGTCCTCATAATCTAAAATCAACTTAAGAAGTTTTCCCACATCTCTTTTTAAGTGGATGCCCCTCTATCCTGAGGCTGTGCTCTCTTGTTCTAGACTCCCCCACCATGGGAAACATCCTTTCCACATCTACCATGTCTATGCCTTTAAACATTCAAAAGGTTTCAAAGGGATCCCCCCTCATCCTTCTGAATTCCAGCGAGTACAGACCCAAAGCTATTAAATACTCCTCGTATGATAGCCCTTTCATTCCTAGAATCATGCTTGTGAACCTCCTCTAAATCCTCTCCAATACAAGCACATATTTTCCTAGATGAGGAGCCCAAATCTGTTCACAACTGTTCAAGGTGCAGCCTCACCAGTGCCTTATAAGGCTTCAGCATCACATCCCTGCTCTTGTATTCTAGACCTCATGAAATTAATGTTAACATTGCATTTGCCTTCCTCACCACCGACTCCACCTGCAAGTTAACACTTAGGTTGTCCTGCACAATGACTCCCAGTCCCTTTGCATTACAGAGTTTTGGATTTTCTCCCTATTTAGAAAATAGTGTGGATATTTATTTTACCTATCCATAAAACCATAAGATATAGGAGCAGAACTAGGCCCTTTCGGCCCATCGAGTCTGCTCTGCCGTTCCATAATGGGCTGATCCAGTTCTTCCAAAGTGAATGACCATGCATTTTCCAATGCTGTATTTCATTTGCCACTTTCTTGGCCATTCTCCTAATCTGCCTAAATCCTTCTGCTGCCTACAGAGTCTATAGATTCTTTATCATATTATCTCATGTTCTCATTATTGATGTTATTTATTTATATTTGCACTTGTACAGTTTGTTGTCTTCTGCACTCTGGTTGATCTTTCATTGATCCCGTTATAGTCGCTAGTCTATAGATTTGCTGAGTATGCCAGCAAGAAAATCAATCTCAGGGTGTATATGCTGACATATAATGTACGTGTTTTGATAATAAAATTTACTTTGAACTTTGAACTTGGACTCTCCGTTCCATTCTGACCTCTATGTCATTGGCATGTACAATATTCCAACATAATCCCACACAATCTCATGACACAGTATGCCATCTTCTGACTAAACAACTTATAGCCCTCAGGGCTCAACAATAGAACATAGAACATAGAATAGTACAGCACAGTACAGGCCCTTCGGCCCACAATGTTGTGCTGACCCTCAAACCCTGCCTCTCATATAAGCCCCCACCTTAAATTCCTCCCTATACCTGTCCAGTAGTCTCTTAAACTTCACTAGTGTATCTGCCTCTACCACTGACTCAGGCAGTGCATTCCATGCACCAACCACTCTCTGAGTAAAAAATCTTCCTCTAATATCCCCCTTGAACTTCCCACCCCTTACCTTAAAGCCATGTCCTCTCGTATTGAGCTGTGGTGCCCTGGGAAAGAGGCGCTGGCTATCCACTCTATCTATTCCTCTTATTATCTTGTACACCTCTAACATATCTCCTCTCATCCTCCTTCTCTCCAAAGAGTAAAGCCCTAGCTCCCTTAATCTCTGATCATAATGCATAATCTCTAAACCAGACAGCATCCTGGTAAATCTCCTCTGTACCCTTTCCAATGCTTCCACATCCTTCCTATAGTGAGGCGACCAGAACTGGACACAGTACTCCAAGTGTGGCCTAACCAGAGTTTTATAGAGCTGCATCATTAAACTCTTAAGACTCTTAAACTCTATCCCTTGACTTATGAAAGCTAACACCCCATAAGCTTTCTTAACTACCCTATCCACCTGTGAGGCAACTTTCAGGGATCTGTGGACATGTACCCTGATATCCCTCTGCTCCTCCACACTACCAAGTATCCTTCCATTTACTTTGTACTCTGCCTTGGAGTTTGTCCTTCCAAAGTGTACCACCTCACACTTCTCTGGGTTGAACTCCATCTGCCACTTCTCAGCCCACTCCTGCATCCTATCAATGTCTCTTTGCAATCTTTGACAATCCTCTACACTATCCACAACACCACCAACCTTTGTGTCGTCTGCAAACTTGCCAACCCACCCTTCTACCCCCACATCCAGGTCGTTAATAAAAATCACGAAAAGTAGAGGTCCCAGAACAGATCCTTGTGGGACACCACTAGTCACAATCCTCCAATCTGAATGTACTCCCTCCACCACCACTCTCTGCCTTCTGCAGGCAAGCCAATTCTGAATCCACCTGGCCAAACTTCCCTGGATCCCATGCCTTCTGACTTTCTGAATATGCCTACCGTGTGGAACCTTGTCAAATGCCTTACTAAAATCCATATAGATCACATCCACTGCACTACCCTCATCTATATGCCTGGTCACCTCCTCAAAGAACTCTATCAGGCTTGTTAGACACAATCTGCCCTTCACAAAGCCATGCTGACTGTCCCTGATCAGACCATGATTCTCTAAATGCCTATAGATCCTATCTCTAAGAATCTTTTCCAACAGTTTTCCCACCACAGACGTAAGGCTGACTGGTCTATAATTACCCAGACTATCCCTACTACCTTTTTGAACAATGGGACAACATTCGCCTCCCTCCAATCCTCCGGTACCGTTCCCGTGGTCAACGAGGACATAAAGATCCTAGCCAGAGGCTCAGTAACCTCTTCCCTTGCCTCATGGAGCAGCCTGGAGGATATTCCGTCAGGCCCCGGGTACTTATCTGTCCTAATGTATTTTAACAACTCCAACACCTCCTCTCCCTTAATATCAACATGCTCCAGAGCATCAACCTCATTCATATTGTCCTCACCATCATCAAGTTTCCTCTCATTGGTGAATACCGAAGAGAAGTATTCATTGAGGACCTCGCTCACTTCCACAGCCTCCAGGCACATCTTCCCACCTTTATCTCTGATCGGTCCTACCTTCACTCCTGTCATCCTTTTTTTCTTCACATAATTGAAGAATGCCTTGGGGTTTTCCTTTACCCCACTCGCCAAGGCCTTCTCATGCCCCCTTCTTGCTCTTCTCAGCCCCTTCTTAAGCTCCTTTCTTGCTTCACTATATTCCTCAATAGACCCGTCTGATCCTTACTTCCTAAACCTCATGTATGGATGAGGCTTTTTATTCTAGGATGAGGGAGATGTCCTCCTTTTTTAAAGAAAGGGGCTTCCCTTCCTCCACTATCAACTCTGCTCGTAAACGCATCTCCCCCATTTCATGTACATCTGCTCTCACTCCATCCTCCCGCCACCCCACTAGGAATAGGGTTCCCCTGGTCCTCACCTACCACCCCACCACCCTCTGGGTGCAACATATTATTCTCTGTAACTTCCGCCACCTCCAACGGGATCCCAACACTAAGCACATCTTTCCCTCCCCCACCTCTCTGCTTTCCGCAGAGATCGCTCCCTACGCGACTCCCTTGTCCATTTGTCCCCCCCATCCCTCCCCACTGATCTCCCTCCTGGCACTTATCCGTGTAAGCGGAACAAGTGCTACACATGCCCTTACACTTCCTCCCTTACCACCATTCAGGGCCCCAAACAGTCCTTCCAGGTGAGGCTACACTTCACCTGTGAGTCGGCTGGGGTGATATACTGCGTCCGGTGCTCCCGATGTGGCCTTTTATATATTGACGAGACCCGACGCAGACTGGGAGACCGCTTTACTGAACACCTACGCTCTGTCCACCAGAGAAAGCAGGATCTCCCAGTGGCCACACATTTTAATTCCACATCCCATTCCCATTCTGACATGTCTATCCACGGCCTCCTCTACTGTAAAGATGAAGCCACACTCAGGTTGGAGGAACAACACCTTATATTCCGTCTGGGTAGCCTCCAACCTGATGGCATGAACATCGACTTCTCTAACTTCTGCTAATGCCCCACCTCCCCCTCGTACCCCATCTGTTACTTATTTTTATGCACACATTCTTTCTCTCACTCTCCTTTTTCTCCCTCTGTCCCTCTGAATATACCCCTTGGCCATCCTCTGGGTCCCCCCCCCCTTGTCTTTCTTCCCAGACCTCCTGTCCCATGATCCTCTTGTATCCCTTTTGTCAATCACCTGTCCAGCTCTTGACTCCATCCCTCCCCCTCCTGTCTTCTCCTATCATTTTGGATCTCCCCCTCCCCCTCCAATTTTCAAATCCCTTACTCACTCTTCCTTCAGTTAGTTCTGACGAAGGGTCTAGGCCTGAAACGTCGACTGCACCTCTTCCTAGAGATGCTGCCTGGCCTGCTGCGTTCACCAGCAATTTTGATGTGTGTTGCTTGAATTTCCAGCATCTGCAGAATTCCTGTTGTTTGTCCTCATGTATGCTGCCTTCTTCCACCTGACTAGATTTTCCAGCTCACTTGAAATGAATTCAGCAATTTCAGATAAACAGCCCATTATATAAATATAATTGCAAAGAAAGCACGACAGCACCTCTATTTCCTCAGGAGTCTGTGGAGATTCAACATGTCATCAAAAAGCTTGGCAAACTTTGTTAGATCTGTGGTAGGAAGTGTGCTGTCTGACTACATCACAGCCTGGTATGAGAACACCATTGCTTTTGATCATAAAATCCTACAAAATGAACTGGATTCAGCCCAGTAGGTCACGGGTAAAACCCTCCTAACCATTGAACACATCTACATGAAATGCTGCTGTAGAAAAGCAGCATCCATCATCAAAGATCCTCACCACCCACGTCATGCTCTTTTCTCACTGCTGCCATCAGGTAGAAAGTACACCATCAGGTTGAAGAACAGTAACTACCACTTAACTATTAGGCTGTTAAACAAAAGAGGATAACTACACTCATTTAAGGACTCTTTTATCTTGCTATTTCATGCAGGTTATTTGTTGTTATTTATTTATATCTGCATTTGCACAGTTTTTTGTCCATTGATCCTGTTTACAGTTACTGTTTTATAGATTTGCTAAGTATGCCCGCAGAAAAAGAATCTCAGGGTTGTATGTGGTGACTTGTGTAACGGCCTGGTTATGATTTTTACTGCAATGCTGTAGGTATTTCACTTTAGCAGTTCTGTAAGAGCAGTCTGTTTGGGTTTGAGCTGAGATAAGGAGCTTTGTTGTTCAACTTTAGAATGTGGTGTCAGCCACACAGGATGGTGGAATTGGGGGAAAGTTCTAGAGAACGCTGGGCGGAGAGTTTTGTGAGGGTCACTGGTGTGGATTGAGGTGTTTGTTGGCGGGAGCTGGGGGCAGAGAGGAGGGAAGATGGCTGAGGATATCGTCCCTGTTACACAAGGTGCTTTGTGCAGATGAGTAGCTTCAAAGTGGAAGGACGAATACTCCCGTGGGACAGCCCATTTGTTCGAGATAGATTTTGAGCGACATTTGGAAGGTATAGTGTGTACACTGAAAGCAACGGCTTCTGGAAGATTTGAGCTCCACTGTACTCATGTGACTGTTTAAGAATAATGGGCCCTTTTTGTTCTTTGTCTTTCTTTCTTTTAATAACTAGTTGCTTAAGTTAACATTCTTAAATATACCCCTTTATAATTGTATGTAGTGTACGATCTGTTATTTCTTGCTGATGGGCAATTTCTGGAGGGCAGTAAATCGCTCAGCATTCACAGAAACCGGGATTTGGTTGGGAGAGACATCCCAACCTCACAGATTTGGTGGGACCAAAGTTGTATACACTCCAGATGTACGAAGTCAGAGAAAGGTGAGTTTCTCGTGTCAGAATCCAATGGTTGTTAGTGAAGGGCTAACGAGCTGCTTTTCCAGAGATGCCCAGTAAAAAAAGGCTTCACATGTATATATTCTGATAATAAATTTTACTTCGAACTTTGAACTTTTAAAACTTTTCAGGTGATACATGCCCAATGAACGCATATTAACTCTGTCCTTCTCTCTCTGCAGATGCTGCCTGACCGATGGAATATTTCTAAAATTCTTTAACTTCATCAGCTCACGTCCCAAGTGTTGATACCATCAAATAAACTCCAACACAAGGTAGCTGATGTTACCATACAGATTTATAAATTGCTCATAAGATGATAACTTGACACAAAGAGCAAATTTCAGCACCACACCTCAGAGGCAAAGTGAACCAATCTTGGAGGGCTTACAAATAAATTTACCAACTTAACATTCTGATTCAAGACATTCATTTATGAAGAGTTACTTCAAAAGCTAAGCATGTGTTCACCAGAAATTATAATAAATAATTAGGGTAACGTATCTGAGCAAGAACTGGGGCATAGATAGAGAGAAGTACCTCCAATTATTTGGGGCAACTTGCTTGTGCAATTGAAGGGGGAGGGCTTCCGGGCGTTTCAGTGTTTCTGAAACTTGTTCATGGGGTTCTTGTTTTGTGGAAGTCTGAGAGGAGTAAGAATTTCAGGCTGTATACTGTGTACATTCTCCGATATCAAAATAAATATTTGAACCATTGAACTTGAATCAAGTTTCAACATGAGTGTTGCAAAATGAAATTGGTGGTGTAAGTTTGAACACTTAACAGATGATGCTGTCTAATGTTAATTTTAATTCAGAGAACAATTTGTGACAGTCAAAATTACCAAGAGATATGAAGTGAAGGTGGGTAAATAAAGTCAGCTCACATGTCAGATATGATCTCATTAAATTCCACATCAGAATTAAAGGGCCGAATATCTTACTCATTTGTTCCATGATGGACAGGAGAAAGGTTACTTGATTTTTCATGAAATGTTAAAAGGAATTATTTGTGCAAAACAATCTATTTCTTTCAAAAATATATAACCAGCCCTTTGTACCACATAACCCTTAATAATTTTAAATCTATATTTAAATCATTATTAAGATCTCAAATATATTTCACAGTTCAAAATAAGTTTATTATCGAAGTATATATATGTCACCATATACAATCCTGAGATTCATTTTCTTGTGAGCAATCTCAGTAAGTACAAGGCACAGAGTTGAATCAGTGAAAGGCTGTACCTAACGGGACAGAAATTATAGGCTACAGATTGTAATTCAGAGTAAGTATATTTGGAGGTTTTGTAAGCAGTGTGCAACATGTCGCCGTGATTCACTAGTGCCATCTTTTGATTGATTAAACTAAGTTATGATAATTCTGGTTTTAAACAAAACTGCCAAGCTTCCAGAAAACTGAAGAGTCCTGATGAAGGATCTCGGCCCGAAACATGAATGCTTTATTCATTTCCACAGATGTTGCCTGGTCTGCTGAGTTCCTCCAGCATCTCGAGTGTGTCTCATAGAATTCTAACTATGCCCAGATGTAAAAGTTAAGATCAAAATATTGCCAATAACTTATAATAGGCAATACTATTCTCCAGATTATGCAACAAAATTTTAAGCCACTAAATGGCTTTCGTAGTATTACATTTTATGCCTGAGAAATAAGTATTTCTTCCTGCTGATGCTGGCCAAGATGAGTATCAGGGAGTCAATAATCTTATGTAAAACTGCAAGCTTAAGGAGCTAAAACACAATTTCTGAAGCAATTTCTCAAAAAATAATCACACCCCTGCCTTATGTTACCTAATCCAAAAAAAAACCTGATTTTCAGATCTGTACATAAAAACCTATACTAAAAGAGTTGTCATCAAGAAAACATTGCTGTACTCCATGATGGATTCCCAAAGAGTGACAAGGAAAATACTTGAAATCTTCCAGCTAACAGTTACTAAGCCCTTATGCTGAAAAAGGAAAGCAACAGAACTCCAAATCTCATCTTAAAAAAGTAAACTGTTGTTTTTAAACATTAATCCCCTAACTTAGAATCACCCACAAGAGAAATATCCTCTACCCATGAAACCTATCCGCATCCCCCACCAAGAACTTGATGTATTTCAAACAAGTCATTTCTCACTGTTCTAGGCCTCACTGGATAAGAAGCTGGCATGCCCAACTTTTCCACAAAATGTAAACAATTCATTCCTGCTATTTATTCTGTTTCTAGGCTTCCTTACGCAAGGACACCGACAGCTTGAAAGTGTTTTTACAGTAAATGATAGAGTGTCTTTTGGCACCACAAACTTCAAACAACTCCCTACATGGTATTAAAAATAAAATATTGAACTGAAATATTTCAGCGTTGACTTCATTGATCGGGGACAGCACTTAGCTTGATGAACAACAGGTACTGTATTCAGAGCTACTGGTGTTGAGAAACAAAATTACATTCCAGAATACAAAAGGGATTCCATCAGTGTGCCCCAACAAAGTTATTATTTATGAAGTGGTTAATATAGTGCAAGCTCTTTATCGGAATGATCTGGTTACTTCCAAATACAGTAGAATGTTGAATTCCTCCAGCATTCTGTGTGTGTAACAGTAAAATGTTAGATCATAGACTATCCCAGAAGAATTTTCATCGTACATAAACTGGAAGTAGTAGCTTGACATTAAGCTGAGCAAAACCAATTAAAAAAGCTTGATCACACTAAGCAGGTTAATAGAAACGGGCATCAGTTGAGTCCTATAATGGATGGGCAATCTATTCCAAAGTACAATTGGAGAAAGCTGGAAACATTCAACAGTTCAGGCCTGTATCTGTCAGGAGATGTCAATTCTGAGCACAAAGTTCGAATTATTTATTTAAGGAGGAATCTACTTGCAAATGAGGCAGATCGGTGGGGAGACTTAAAATGATGATTCTGGGAAGAAGGGCCTGTTTTAGGAGTAAAAGTTGAGTAAGTTTTGCTCTATTTAATAGTAGTTTAGAAGAATGAGAGGTAATTGTATTGAGTGATAGGATTTGGAGTGGACTTGACAGGGTGAATGTTGAAGCCATGTTCTTTTGAGAACAAGGGAGCACAAATACAGAATAAGGCTCCACATTTAAGTTAGGATTGAAGAGGAAGTTCAACCTCATAAAGTTTAGCTTCTTTGGAATCCTCTTCTCAGAGAACTCTGTAGCAGAGTCATTGAATATATTCAAAGTAGTAACGGACAGATTTTTTGAACTATAAAGGAATTAAGGATTTTGGAAATTACTCAAGAGAGCTGATCAGATGAGCTGTGATCTGACTAACTGGTGGTTTATGCTTGATGGATCACCTGATCAACACCTGCTCCAATTTCTTATGGGACATGTGAACTGAATGAAGACTCTGGACCTTCCTCCATGTAATTCACTGGGAAAACTTATCTAACACTTCCTAATTTTCAATTGTTTATGAGTGTAATTTAATATACTTTTTTAAAACATCTATAATTAGCAGGAACTGAAATGATTAATCAAATAATATGAAGAGGTTGAAACATTGTGTTACAAGCCCCAATCCTTCTCCCCAAGTGCCAAAGCAAGCCAGAGGCTGTGACCATTCATCCTGTCCTAAATACTGGCCTTAGCAGCCATCTCCCCGACACTCACTACCCATCAAGCTTCTGGCAGCAAATGTAGTTGAAGCCAGTTTGCAAATGAAATCAGATCTAAAGCAATGCACACAGAGCACTGGAGGAACTCAACAGGCCAGGCAGCATCTATGGGAAGGAGTAAACAGTTGACGGTTTGGGTCGAGGAGGATGAAGCAGTGGGAGAGGCAGTGCTTCAAATGTGAGTACCTGCGGTCCCCAGTGGCTCTGAACCAAAAAGATTGAAAACAGATCTGGAAACCATGTGGCACAAGATGGCAGCGAAAACAAGTTCCCAGGAAGGAAATGTGGCTGTGGTAGTGGGTCTGGGTAAGCATATGCAGGAGGATAGCAGAAATTATGGAGAGGGAGTAGTGAGAGAAGGTTTCACTGAACACCCATTGAATTGAAGATTTAACCTACTTCAGGGTAGGCACCCCTCAAAGCAACTTTGCAGTAGTAGTAGTATTACAATCATGAGAAAGTCTGCAGATGCCGGAAATCCAAAGCAACACACACAAAATACTGGAGGAACTCAGAAGGCCAGGCAGCGTCAATGGAAAAGATTAAACAGTCAATGTTTTGGGCTGAGACCCTTCATCAGTCCTACTGTGTTCCTCCAGCATTTTGTGTGCGCTGCTTTGGATTTCCAGTATCTGCAGATTTTCTTGTGTTTGTAATACAAACAGGTTTGTACTCCGCAGAGAATTGAATTATATTGTACTTAGCAAAGAGAAGACCACAGGATATTTTGTCCGACTATGTTGAAAGCTCCCTCTCAAAGTTTAACCCTACGTCCTCGTCATGGGAGGTGGAAACGGGTGAGGCCGGCCAATGGAGCTCTGCTGAAGCTGAAAAGGCTGATCCCCTGTACAGTGGATAGAGTGAATTGCAGAAGAACTGATGATCTCCAGCCATACCATCAACTTTGGACGATAGAGATGAGGGCCATCAATGGACTATGCCCCACTGAGAGCTAAAGGCCCAACAGAACAGATGTTGAAAACTAAAACAAACCATCATGAGATATTAAAAATATTATATCTAATACAGAGTCTGGAATATGTCACACTTCTTTTGACATTTGACGTTCTCCAGATGTCAGATCCACTTATAATAATGAAATACTTGGCCAGTATATTTCAAAGGAGCCATAGAAAATGAAATACTGCCATTTATTTGGCATTATCTGCCAGAGTACAGAGAAATACAAATGATAGCGATTCCTAATTAATGTACCTGCAGCATGTCAAGTTCAACACCAAAACTTTCAAGGAGATTTATGTTTGGACTTGCCTAGACAAGGCATGTCTAAATATGATTTTTAAAGTATATACAGCAGATATACACAGATAAATCATGCAGCATTTACAGACTAGTGTCTTCGGTTCTTGCCACGAGAAAAAAGTCATCACCCTGACACAGTGGTGTGAAGAAAGCAATCTCTCCCTCAATGTTGCAAAAAAACAAAGGAGCTGGTTGTGGACTACAGAAGGAACAGAGACAGGCTCACCCCTATTGACGTCAATGGATCTGCAGTTAAGAGGGTGAACAGCTTTAAGTTCCTCGGTATATACATCACCGAGGACCTCACTTGGTCTGTATGTACCGGCTGTGAGGTGAAAAAAGCACAACAGCGCCTCTTTCACCTCAGATGGTTGAAGAAGTTCGGCATGAGTCCCCATACCCTACAGGGGCACAATTGAGAGCATCCTGACTGGCTGTATCACTGCCTGGTATGGGAACTGTACTTCCCTCAATCGTAGGACTCTGCAGAGAGTGGTGCAGACAGCCCAGTGCACCTGTGGATGTGATCTTCCCATGATTCGGGACATTTACAGAAACAGATGCATAAAAAGGGCCCAAAGGAGCATTGGGGACCCGAGTAACACTAACCACAAACTGTTCCAGCTTCTATCATCCAGGAAATAGCACCACAGCATAAAAGCCAGGACAAACAGTCTCCGGGACAACTTCTTCCACCAGGCTATCAGACTGATTAATCCACGCTGACACAATTGTACTTTTAAGTTATATTGTCTGTTCTATTGTATATCTTACTGTACAGACTATTTATTACAAATCACTATGATTGCACATTGCACATTCAGACAGAGACGTAACGTAAGGAATTTTACTCCTCCAATATCTGAAGGGTGTAAGAAATAAGGTCAATTCAATTCAGTTCAACCTTCTTAAACGTGCTCAGAGAAAAAAAACATTTCTCATAAAACGAAATCAAAATAAGTTATGCAACTATTTACATACAATTCTGAATTATTTATAAGAACGGTGAAATGCACTGTGTAATTACAACTAATTCGTAAACAGTTCAAAAATTTTGAATGACTAAGAATCTTGAGTTACAATTCATATATTAAAATGTAATTAATATAAAGTCAAGCTAATGGACACAGAGACACTGCACATGCTAGAATCTAGAACAATAAATAATCTGCTGGAAGAACTCCGCAGTTGACCAGCATTTGTGATGGAAGAATTGTTGAGATTTGGGTCGAAACCCTCCATCTGTGCCTTGATTCAGGGTTTCAGCTGGAAATTTCAACAATTCCTTCCCTCGACAGAGGCCACTCAACTCACTGAGTTCCTCTAGCAGATTGTTACTAATAACTGAAATTAATTTCATGTGCACCATAAAACTGGTTAAACATTTTAACCCAACTGGTTACACCAAACTGTAACTAACTCAGATGGGCAAATTCTCATACGACAAAAATAAAAATGCTGCAAGACAAACTTTGCTGAAATTTCTTCTTCTTCATCTCAGAACAGTGGTACGATGAGGCAAATGTTTGACACACAGTTCAAGTACAAAACCAGCAGTGCTCATAATACTGTTAAAACAGAATCAGGTTTAATATCACTGGGACATGTCATGAAATTGTTAACTTTGCAGCAGCAGTACATTACTATACATAAGAACAGAGAAAAAATGATGTGAATTACAGTAATAATTCACATATATATTAAATAGTTACCTTAAATAAGTAGAGGAAAAAAAGGAAAAGCTACTAGTGAGTAAATCTTCATAGGTTCAATGTGCATTCAGAAATCGGATGGCAGATGGGAAAAAGCTGTTCCTGAATTGTTGAGTGAGTGCCTCCAAGGTCCTGTACCTCCTCCTTGATGGTAGCAATGAGTCAAGAACATGACCTGGGTGATGGGTGTCCTTTATGATGGACGCCGCCTTTTTGAGGCATCACTCCTTGATAATGTCCTGGATACTATGGAGGCTAGTACCCACAACAAAGCTGACTAATTTTACAACCCTCTGCATCTAACTTTGATCCTGTGCAGTAGCCCCCTTCCCCACCCCACACATGTTTCCAATGTTGAAGTTTTATGAAATTCCTACTAAATAATCAATCATCAATGTGTTGAACATTAGAACAAATAACATCATATTTACAGCTCTGTTTGAATGCATACTGAATTACACACATAACCAATTAAGAACCCTAAAGCCTTTTTCTTTTCCTCTGGGTAAAATGCCCTAACATACAAAATATTTTTTACTCTGCATTAAGCCAACACACACTTGAAAACTGAACAAGTTTGAATCAACATCAAAATCAGATTTACTGTCACTGACGTATGTTGCCAAAGTATTGTTTTGTGGCAGCAGTACAGTGGAAAACTTAAAAAATTACCGTAAATTACAATGTATTGTAAATAATTAGTTAAATAAACAGTGCCAAAGAGGGATAGCAACCATTCAAAAATATGATGACAGAAGGGAAGAAGCTGTTCCTGATACGTTGAATACTCCTCCTTCACACATTTACTCTGCAGAAAAGAGGAGTGCATTTATAATTATCTGGGGCTTACTAAACTTTTTTCCTGGTGAACTTCATGGACAAGTAATAAGTGAACATAACAAGTTCATGAAACTCAAGGGATGACAAAGCATCAGACCTCTTTTTTATGTTAATAGAAGAGCAGCTAGAGCTATTCAGTCGTGGTTTGAAGTTCATGGCAATATTTCACATACAAAAACAAAATGGAAGTAGCTCGGGGCACCATTTCCTATTTACAAATTCAGTCCCAGTGTTTCAAGTCACTAATGAAATAAGTTTCCATGGCTATTAACCTCAAGAAAAACAGTCAACATTTTTTTCATTTTTCATGATAAAACGTTTGCCTTATGTTAAACAGAAATCAATAACCACATGGAAAAAGATGCCATCAACTGTAAATCCCACCAGTCCCGCCATTTTGTTCACTGCTTCTTTTGATTTTGCAAGCTATCTCAAAATAATTTTATATTATGTTTATACAGAAATTGTGATCATTTAAAATAAAAATTAATTTGCCTCCAGAAAACACTTTTCCAAGGATGTGAATTATTTCAGAGTTTCTGCATCCTGTTGAATTGCCAGAAATTCTTTCAGTGGATACTGGAAAAAAAATAATTTAAACATTCTTCAATTTGTCACATATGCCAAATCAAGGTGCAGCCAGTGAAGAAAACAAAGAGAAAACAGTAAATATGAAATCAGACATAAATATATATGAAAGACATAGGTAGGTAGCTAGTGGATTTTTCTCATGGTAGAGGTGCCTAACATTAGAGGGAATTTTAAGGTGAGTGGGAGGAAGTTTTAAGGACACCTCACTGGTAAAGCCTTCCCTACAAGCTGCTAAACTGCCACACCTGCCCATTCAGCTCTTCCCTCACATCCATTCAGGGCCCCATAGAGTCCTTCCAGGTGAGGCAGGACCTCTCCCGCCAATCTGCTGGGGTCACCTATTGCATCTGGTGCTCCTGATGTGGCCTGCTCTACCTTGCTGAGATGCTTTGTCGATCACCTCCGCCCCAACCACCAAAAGTGGAACTTTCTGGTGGTTAAGCATTTTAATTCCGATTCCCATTCCGACATGTCGCTCCATGTCAGGGTGGAGGAGCAACACTTTATATTTCACCTGGATAGCCTCCAGCCTGATGGCATTAGTATCGATTTCTCCTTCTGGTAAAAAAATGTTTCACTCCCCCACCCTTATTCTTCTGTTCCTCATTTTGCCCTCTTACCACTTCTTACCTGCCTATCACCTCTCCCTGGGTCCACTTCTCCTTCCCTTTCTGATATGGTCCACTCTCCTCTCCTATCAGATTCCTTCTTCTTTCTTTCTCACCCACCTGGCTTCACCTATCATCATCTAGCTATCCATCTTCCCACACCCCCGCCCTCCATTTTATTCTGACGTCATCCTCCTTCCTTCTTAGTCCTGAAGAAGGGTCTCAGCCTGAAGTGTCGACTGTTTATTCCTCTCCATAGATGCTGCCTGACCTGCTGAGTTTCTCCAGTATTTTCTCTTCGTTGCTTTGGATTTCCAGCATCTGCTGACTTACTCGTGTTTACAGCTCTCAAGCATTGGTATCAGGAACGAGTTGCCAGGGGAGGTGTTGGGAGCAGGAACAGTAACATCATTTTAAGAGTTATCTGGTCAGATAACTGAATGAGCAAGGCACAGAGGGATATAAAATCAAAGCAAATGGGCAGGTTTAGTAAGAATAGACATAGAAGTTTGAAAAGAAACAGTGGGTCAAACTCATGACTGTTTAATGTTTAATAAAATATTAAATGTTGAAATAAAGTTAAATTTTCCAGAATGTGCAGGCTAATTTGTGGACAGCCTAATTTCCCTCTCTTGAACTGCTGAATGACAAACTGGCAAATAACTGAGAAATAAAATCAACTTAACATGCAAACCTCAAATGGACTCAAAACTTTAACAGCAAACAAATTATTTGCAATGGTCACGCCAAAAAGATACTCCTTACTGATAATTCATACCAAGCAAAGGTTTCTGCAGACCTAGGCAACTTCTTCCAGTTCGTCCATGAAACTGCTTATTCTTCTTTTCTCATGTGTCTTTTTCCTTTTCAAGGAGGCAGGGGACCTGTCAGGGTTCACGATCTACAACTGCAGCTCAAACAATAGTTCTCCATAGGCAGTAGATACTCATTCTTGGACCTGGCTGTGCAGCCTGGTGTTTTGATATCTCCAGGTGCAGCCTGGTGTTTTGATATCTCCAGGTGCAGTCTGGAAGATGTGTGCCTTTGGGGTGCGGTCCCTGGACAACACGGTTCCTCGCTGATGTCGCTGAGTGAAGCGTTGCAGGAGATTGAAATATCAAGACAGCAGGCAGTGTGCACTACTGTTGGATGGCCCCTGCACTCCAGCGATCTCTTCCTCTATCTCTCTCTTCTCTTGATGGAGAGTGAGACTCTGTCTGTCCTCCAGTCGGGGCACTCAGACAAGCGACGTGGCAGATTGTAACATTAAATCAGCGAGCTGCTGCTCTTCTGCTCTCACTTGTTGCAGGAGGGGTATCACTCTCCCTCACTAGTCAGAGAGAACCTGTCTGAGATGTTGAAGTTTTGGGATGGATATCAGTTTTTTGATGGACTCTAAGTCACGGTCTCATTGGGGCTTAGTAATTGCTTGCATGGTGGGGGGGAGTGCCCAGTGTTTTTGGTGGAGCAAATGTGGGGAGGGGGAGGGTTGACAGTTTTGCTGTTGCCTGTGCGTGGCAGGGGGCTTTGGGGTTCCAACATTTCTCTCATTCTTTCTTTTGGATTTTCTCTCTGTTTCATGGATGTCTGTGAAGAATAAGAATTTCAGGTTGTATAGTGAAACCATTGAATAACCAGAATTTTAAAAATTCATTTTTGTAACAATTCCAAGAAACTGATATGAAGAAATAAATATATGTTGCATCAGCTCACATCATTGTGGGCCGAAGGGCCTGTATTGTGCTGTAGGTTTTATATGTTCTATATTCTACCATTCAGTCAATCAGGCCCATGTCAGCTGCTACTAATGCATCACATCTTTCCTTTTCTCTTTCCTTTTGTGTGGTAATTCCACAACATGAGCTCTCTCACATACTCATCCATTTATCTTTGTCACTTTCCTACACTAAGTAGTAGTCTATTGTAGTAGTAAACCAATTAACCTACCAGTACACCTTTGGAATGTGGGAGGAAACCAGAGCACCAGGTGGAAACCGCATCGTCAGAGGGAGAATGTGCAACCTCTACAGACTGCAATTCCGGTCAAGGTCCCTGGAATCGTTAAGGTCCCAAGATCATTGATCACAATAAAAGGAAATAGTTTATATTTCAAGCCAAGATTTTAAAAAGGTGTTTTTTTTTAAAGTACAAACACAAGAGCTTCTACAGATGCTGGAAATCCAGACTAACACACACAAAATGCAGGAGGAAAGCAGCCGGTCAGGCAGCATCTATGGAGTGGAATGAACAGTCGACATTTTGGGCTGTGACCCTTCATCAGGACTGGAAAGGAGGAGGAAGAAGCCAGAATAAGAAGGTGGGGAGTGGGGGTGGGGGGGAAGTTTAACTGTGAGATCTGCAATAACAAAACTTAACAGGAAGGGTCTTTCTGTCTCATGTCACCCTTACAAGACTGCATTTGTGAAACTGCAGATTCAATATGTTTATTGATAATGGAATCCCTGTAGGAAAAAACAAGTAACAAATACTAACTCAATCAAAGACAACAAATACCAAGGAAAGGTTCTGGGCTTTGACACAGAATTAAGTTCTGGACAAGATGAGAAGTTGTAGAACAAAACAGAGATACGTGGTATTTATCCCAAATCATTAAAAAAGCAACGGAAAGCACAAAGAATTGTTTGAGTTGCTGCTGAGACATACAAACTTCTCAGAATCACGTATGAATATCATTACTTGAGACTCTTTTATATTCCCCGAGAAATGTATGGTTTGCTTTTTTTTTATTGCCTGTGGTACTTTTAGTGATTTGTATATCTGTACCCTCAATCCCTTGTCTCTTCTATCATATTTAGACATTTTACTATCCAATGAGAATGAGAAACAGGAAAATAGTTACCTAACAAACAGATATTGATCACAATCCCAAAGGATAATACCAACTGCTTATTCCTAGTGCCTCTCAAGTTAAATATCAATGTATTTCATGAACATAATAGTCATTTTGAAACACTGCCACTTTCAATATGATTAGTGGGATGGACTGTAAATGCTCAGGAGATTCCATATATTGAAAATATAATAAATAAAAGCTCTACAAATCTTGCATTTTTAACAAGCCATCATCCAAAGTGATCATCTATTGAATATATAAAAATATACAACTATATTTCAGTCGGATTTTGAAGGCTTTACAGAAAATATGCTGATACATTAACCATAAACGTATTGTACCCAGGCTTAATTGAGAACAGCAAATGACATTTAAGTGCTATTTTATTGCAAACCATACCAGTATCCACAAAAATAGACAAGCTCATAATAACATCAATTTTCTTCAAATTTCTCTGGCTTCATTAGCACTTTTAATATCAGGATCACAATCAGGTTTAATATCACTGCCATAAGTTGTGAAATTTGTTGTGTGGTAGCAATACACTGCAATACATGATAATAAAAACTGTAAATTACAGTAAGCGTATATATATATAGTGCACAAAGAGGGAAAAAACGTGGTGAGGTCGTCTTCATAGGTTCAATATCCATCCAGAAATCCAATGGCAGAGGAGAAGAAGCTGTTCCTGAATCGTTGAGTGTGAGCCTTCAGGTTCCTGTATCTCTTTCCTGATTGTAGCAATGGGTAGAGGACATGTTCTGGATGGTGCCCGTAGAGCTGACAGAGCTTACAATTTTCTGCAGCTCATTTCCGTTCAGTGCAATCACCATCCCATATCTGACGGTGATGCTGTCAATTAGAATGCTCTTCACAGTACATTTGTGGAAATTTGTGAATATTTTGGGTGACATACCAAATCTCCTCAAACTTCTAAAGAAATATAGCCACTGTCATGCCTTCATTGTTGGGCCCGAAGAGATGAAGATTTAGAGGGAGATAGAGAGAGAGACATAAAGAGAGATAGAGAGAGATAGAGAAATAGATATAGAGAGATAGAGATAGCGATAGAGAGATAGAGACAGAGATAGAGAGAGATAGAGATAGAGATAGAAATAGAGAGAGATAGAGATAGAGAGAAATAGAGAGAGATAGAGATAGAGAGAAATAGAGAGAGATAGAGAGGGATAGAGGTAGAGATAGAGACAGAGATAGAGAGATAGAGAGAGATAGACAGAGAGAGATAGAGAGAAAGAGAGAAAGAGACAGAGAGAGAGCAAGATGGAGAGATAGAGAGATAGAGATAGAGAGAGGAATCAAGAGATAGAGATAGAGAGAGATAGAGAGAGAGAGAAAGAGATAGAGAGATAGAGATAGAGAGAGAGAGAGAGAGAGCGATAGAGAGAGATAGAGAGAGAAAGAGATAGCGATAGAGGGAGAGAAATAGTGAGAGAGGTAGAGAGAGATAGACAGATAGAGATAGAGAGTTAGTGATAGAGAGAGAGATAGAGAGATAGAGGGTGAGATAGAGATAGAGAGAGATAGAGTGATAGAGATAGAGAGAGATAGAGAGATAGAAATAGAGAGAGAGGGGAGACATAGAGATAGAGAGATAGATAAACAGAGAGATAGAGAAATAGAGATAGAGAGAGATAAAGATAGAGAGATAGAGAGGTAGAGATAGAGAAGGATAGAGAGAGAGATGGAGAGAGAGATAGAGAGAGATAGATAGAGAGATAGAGAGAGATTGAGAGAGATAGAGAACGAGAGAGAGAGATAGAGATAGAGAGATAGAGAGAGAGATAGAGTGATAGAGAGATGGAGAGAGATAGAGAGAGAGCGAGAGGGAGACATAGAGAGAAAGAGATAAATAGAGAGATAGAGATAGAGAGAGATAAAGATAGAGAGACAGATAGAGAGTATGATAGAGAGATAGAGAGAGATAGAGATAAAGAGGGATAGAGAGAGATATAGAGAGAGAGGTAGAGAGTGATAGATAGAGAGAGATAGAGAGATAGATATAGATAGAGATAGAGAGAGTGATAGAGATAGTGAGAGAGATATAGTGAGAGAGAGAGTGTGTGTGAGAGGGAAGGAGAGATAGAGAGAGAGAAAAAGAGAGAGAGGAAGAGAAAGGGAGAGAGGGAGAGAAAGAGAGGGAGAGGGAGAGGAAGAGAGGGAGAAAGGGGGAGAGGGGAGAGGGGGAGAGGGGGAGAGAGAGACCTATCATATCCAGGACAATGATAAGTTACCCATATGTGTGTCCCATTTATCAGTACTGTGTCCTTAGCCTTCTGTGCCTTGGCAATTCAAGTGCTTGACTTGATACTTCTAAAATCTATTCAAGAAATAAAATTCATCACATCCTTCCTAAAACTCTAGTTCCAGCTCATTACTTTCTGGGACAATAGTCTATCCAAAGAGTTCACTTTCATAATACTTGAACGTTCCTTAGGTATGTTGGAAACTACTGTTTATTTTAATACTTTTTATAAGATATTAGATGAATTAATGTAAGACTAAAGTCACAGTTTAATCATAATTTGTACTTTTTTAACAAACTCGTGTATCTTTCACAGTATGTGGTGGTTCATCCCCACTTACTGGCAGAAGGCAGTACAGCAGCTGCTTTTCACTTCTCATTGCCTAAGTATTAGCACATTACTCACACGATGTAATTGTACACCCATTGATTGGTTTATTCTTATCTAAGGAGTTTGTTATCTGGGTTATAACGGTGATGAATTTTTCAGAGATGCTATCTTTTTCTTCTTTTCTTTATCTTCTCTTTGCCTTCTCCATCTTTGTTTTTCATTGAAACTCTGCTTGGCTTCTCAGCTCTTCACTTAGTTTGTTTAGTATTTGTAAGCTTCTTTAAATTTTGAAATAACCAGTCGCTAAGAATTAAAACTCCTTACCATTCTTGAACCCCAGACGAACCCAAAGAATCAGAAAGATAACAGAGATCCAACAGATGTCTGGAATGAGTCATCAAAATATCGATATTTCTGTAAAGGTATTGGAAATTTCAAAGCTGTCCAATCATTAAAAAATGCTCTCTTTGTAAAGGAATAAAAATATTAAGGAAATATTCATGGATTGTTCAGAAATCTGATGCTAGTTCTACAGGTGATGCTAGATGAAGGATCAGTGGTGGTCGAGGCACCAGCCGAGCTCCCCATTCCTCTTTGAAGAAGTGTCATGTGGTGCGTTATCAGATAGAATTTTATTTTAAAGACAGCACCTCCTGTGCACTGCACTAGATTGAAAACCTCTTCTTCCGACATACTTTGAAATTGTTAAGTCTACAACTTTAAATTCCAGCATTGTCCAGAGAGAAGAGTGGACTAAGATGAAAGAACTTCCAAACTTCAAGTACACTGGGAACTTTTTACCTCGTGTGATGATTGTAAGGGAATGAATCTATGGAGCGTACTGCAATAGGACATAGGAAGATCCTTCAACCCACCATGACTGTGTCAACCATGACACTAATACAAACTAATACCATCTGTCTGCACGTGGTCTAAATCCTCCCATCCAGTCTGTTTATATGCCCGTCTAAATTCCTCTTAAATGTTGCTATCTTATCTGCTTCCACCACCTCATCTGTCAATGTGTTCCAAGTTTAAGGAAATGTAATGCATAACTCACAACCACTGACATTGAGTTGGGATTCACTTTAAAAGCTGGCCTGACGTAATGAGACGTAATGATGTGAATTTTTCTACCGCGCTTTATGGTTTGCATTTGGTTGACAATTCAGTGAGTTGTTATGGTTTCCCTTAAACGTAAGACGCCTCTGCCATTTCATTTACAAAAACCTAAACAAACATCTACCATAATGTGTCAAAAAAAATCTTGCCTTCAAATCTCCTTAAAACTTCCCTGCTCATTTCGATGTACACCCTCTATTAATTGACATTTTTACCGAACTTTTCCTTCCACCCCCAAAATACTCAGGTAAGTTAGTGAATTAGCTGAAATTGTATTTGATCACTTACCTTCCAATTTAAAATTAGGACATCATAACATTAACACAGTAACAACATTTGAGGTAAAGAAGATGGTTGAAGGAAGCTGATACAAAGGCTAAGGGAGCAAGGAGAGAATGGGAAAACGGTACACAGTTGAAGCATAATGTGAAGTTTCCATTATTGGCTCAAGGATTTCAAAGTTCAAAGTAAATTTTTTATTAAAGTACATATATGTTAAATTAGTCATCTGTAGGAAATTGTCTATCATTGGAATCATTAATGCTGCCTCTCCTGAAAGATTCTGGGGTGTATGGGGTGTACAGGGAGGGCAGCACCTCTGGTGAAGGGGCTTGTAGTGTCCATTCTGGGACAGCTCACTGACCTTTGGTCTCCACAGGACATTCAGCTGTGGCTCCAGGTTGCTGTTTGCATGTGACAATGGCCACACCTCAGTGCACCACTTCAACAGGTGGGCTACACCAGGTGAGGGTAGCCGGCGGACCTCAGACCCCGGTGAGATAGAGGCATGCCCGTCCTAGCACGCAAAGTCAGCTCTGGTGGACTAGGTGGATGAGATCTACAGAGAGATCCAATGGCCAGGAAGGAGGTACTGCAACGCTCCAAGGAGAGTAAAGGACATGACAAGGCACAGAAGATGTCACCGTCATCCACTGCAACCAAGGAAGACCCCAGTTTGTGATGCTTGTTCGCAGCATTGGACCCGGACTTCTGAGATCGAGAGGGTGGAACTGCCCCATTGCAACAGCCTTTCCACTTTAAAAATTCTCCTGCACAGGTTTCGTGTTGTGGTCAGATACAATTTTCAAATATCCATTGGCTTCCGGGAACTGGCTCTTCCTATAATGCAAACAGGATGGCTTCTCTTGGCTGGTTGCAGTTTAAACCTGCTTGTCAAATTATTCAGTCTGGTAGTTGCATTTTGAGCTGCCATGCTTGAGGGAAAGCCCAGCAACAATAATATAAAGCGTAGGTAGATCACCAGCATTCTTTGAGTTCTCTTTTACAGTCCCAAGAACCATTGCTGTGATGCTGAGAGTCTTTGAGCCACTGGATTTTGGCACCAGGCATTGAAAGTTGAGTGAAAAGTTTGTGTGCTTCAGAGTGAGTGATACCCTCAGGACTGTGTACATACATCCACTGATGCTTCTGGACACATCTTCAGTGATGTTCCTGGAATCATCAGGTGTTTCGGGTCTTTCAACATCATACAACCTCCTCCAGGTGACCCAGCCAGGGCTGATCAGACCCTAGCTTGTGTCTAGGTGGCTAGCTACTTATGACTCCATGGCTCCCCCCTTTTGAGCCACAGCCATCCTGAGGCCCTCCCTGCCGCATCGGTGGTACTGTGGATGGCTCTCCTCTTCCTCTCTCCCTCGGTGCCCAAAATGCAGAAGACTCTAACTAAGGAACGGGCTGCGAATCCCCTACAACCACCTTCCACTGGGAGACACCTCGCTCTCCATCCAGCCTGCTGACAGTTGCTGACCAGTCCTGCGTACTTGGAGAGCTTCCTTTCAAAGGCCTCTTCCAAGCTATCTTCCCATGGGACTGTCAGCTCCAGCAGCACCACTTGCTTAGTAGATTCAGACACTAGGACAATGTCTGGTCGCAGAGTGGTGGCTGCAATATGGTTGGGGAACTTCAGCTGCCGAAGATCTGTTACCTCGCACAACAATTCAAACAAAACAGGGAAGGGAATGTCGACTCAGACCATAAGAGGCCTGCGTTAGGCATTTTCATGCCTTACAAGGCACAGATTGGAAGTCTGTGTGGGGCGCCACTCCTCGCACAGACTAGAGCAATGTGTGATTAAGTGCCTTGCTCAAGGACGCAAACACGCTGCCACAGCTGAAGCTCGAACTAGAGACCTTCAAATCACCAGATGAATGCCTTAACCACTTGGCCATGTGCCCATCCAAAACAGAACAAGAAATACATAACACTCAGCAAAGAAGGGTCAAAGGCTGTATTTCCAAATACCCATCTGCAAAACAACAGTTTCTTTGGACATTCAAGGTATAGTTCATTGTTCATGCTGATATCTGAAATATCAGACTAGAAGGAGATTTCACAAAAGTAAATGTGCTAAATTCAGTGGGGTTTCGAAAATGGAACAAATGACCTAATTAACACTACAGTGAATAAACCCTTCAGATCACATCTGAAAAATCTCATTCTTTTCAGAGCATCCAGAATTTATGGAAAGATTATTAGCACATATTTTCCCTTATTCGAGGGAATTTAACTGCAACCTAATTGAAGTAATCCTGAGTTTTCATGGCAACCCTTAATTCTCCTCATTTCCACATAACAATTTACTTAAGAGGCTAAAATAAATTAATACACACAAAATGCTGGAGGAACTCAGCAGATCAGGCGGCATCTATGGAAAAACTAAACTGCCGCTGATCTTGGTACATGAAGATCGAGAAGGACACCGCTGAGATTCTGGCACAGGCAGACACGAAGAAGGCATGAGAATTTTTAGAAGCGTGTTTCTCTTCTGATAACTCCCTAAGCAGCATACAAAATTGGACGCCATCTACGAACTCCTTGGGGCCTAAGAAACATGAGCCAATAGAATTCAAAGGTCAACTGAGGGGGTAGCCAATCAGAGCCGAGGCAAGCAAACTGGGGCCCATATAAATGCATGCACTCCTAGGTAGCGACACCAACAACTGCGCACTGAGAATGTCACCTCAACTGGTGATGAAACGTCTGCAAGCTAATTGCCAAGCTCGTCAAACAGTACAACATCAAAGAATAAACAGTCGACATTTCAGGCTGAAGAAGGGTCTCAACCAGAAACATCAACTGATTATTCTTTTTCCATAGATTCTGGCTGCCCTGTTGGTTTCCGCCAGCACTTTTGGTATGTTGTAGTGGATTTCCAGCATCTACAGACTTCCTCATGTTCAAAATAATTAAACTCAGGAAAGAAAAATGAGAATCTTTAACATAAATGAACCCAGAAGCGTCACAGGGGAGATTAAGTAGTCAAGTTATAGCTGAACAGAAAAGGGTCAATGCCACTAACATTTCACAACTAATTAATCATTATAGCTCATCCAGTTACTAGACTCCTCTTAAAGTTATTTGACCTGATTATTATTTCACAATCAAAAAAAGTAATTTTACATGTTCGAACAGCAGAAAATAAAATGCAGCAATTATTGTAGGATGTTTCCCCAAGGAGGAAATCAAGTTAAACTGAGCAGTTTTTTCTGGTTTTCAGATTTCAGATTACAATTAAAAAATTTAACAGAGAGCTTGCAGTACTGTGCAAGTCTTAGGCACATGTAGATAGCTAGGGTGCCTATGACTTTTGCACAGTACCGTACTTGTCGACATGGAGCAGAGAACAAGTTTGTAAATCTGGTGGGAACAAAGGATGTTGTGAACAGAAGGGGTACAGCACCATGGGAGCAGTGTGGGCCAGGTGGCAGAGAAGATGCACCAGGAGTAGGGGGGTTTCATGAGTGCAGACACACCCAGCTCTGAGACACCAGGCAAGATTATTTCATTCCAACTAATTGATTCATTGATCATTACAGAATGCCCCTTTGGTGCTTCCCGCTCCTTCCCCTCTCCCTTCCCCTTTTTCCAACCATGATTCCCTTTCCCTGAGCCTGGCAATTAACCTGCATACATTTCATCACCAGATGAGGTGACATCCTCAGTGCATAGTTGTTGGTGTTTCTCTCTGGGAGTGCTTGCATTTATCTAGGCCACCCGTCCACTTGCCTATTTCTTGATTGGCTCCCCTTACAGTTGACCTTTGAATTCTATTAACTCGTGTTTCTTTGGCTGTTAGGGGTTCGTAGATGGTGATATGTTTGTTTATGGAGTTATCAGAAGAGAATCAGATTTCTAAAAATTCTTGTGCCTGCTTTGTGCTTGCCTGCGCCAGAACCTGGTGCCATGGTGTCCCAGTTAACGTGGAGTCCTTCTCGGTCCCCATGGGCCGAGATCAGCAACAGTTTATTCTTTTCCATCGATGCTGTCTGACCTGATGATTTCCTCCAGCATTTTGTGTGTGCTCATTTATTTTAGCCTCTTAAGTAAATGTATTCATGTGGAGATGAGCTCAGCGACAGCGGATCAAGACTTTGTACTGCCAGTAATGTGTACTTGTCTCTGTTACTGCTGGATCCCCCATTCACACCCAGGTCTAAGTAACTTCTTGTTGGCAACAAAAACTAAATTGCAACATCATGCTCTATTTTAAATGGTAATAACGCAAGTTCACTGAATGAGCGCTGCGAGTGAAAGGGCAACCAGAGGATGTACTTATGAGACCCCAGATTGAAGTCTGTGGTGGCAAATAAAAGCACGTGATGTGAGAGGTAACATTTTGGCAGCTGGTTAACAGGATAAAGAGAGTTGATATAAGTAGGCCTTTTCCAGGTTGTCAAGATGTAACTAGTGCAACAAAATGTGAAGAAGGCAGATGAGGGAGTTGCAAAGGGTTAAATGAATGGCTGATGAAGTAACAACTGGAGTGTAATGTAAGAAAATGTGAGTATTTTCAAAACAGTGAGAGATTGCAGAACTCTTGAGGCCCTGGAGTTTCTGGACGTCCCAGTACGTAATCTGCAGAGGTAAAATGAAGGTAAGGAAATTAATTTGGAATGATGATAGAATTGCATTTCATGAGAGGGTGTTTGGTATGTGGATTATGACCAAAGGAATAAGTAACTGGAGTCGCTTAGCACTTTAGCACAAGGGTGTGTGTCAAAAATCAAACTTACAGCTGTTGGCGAAAATAGTGAAAACTGCCAATACTTACAAAAAGATACCTACCAGAAAACACAATACAGCTCTGTACTTTGTCCAGTGTGAACTCCCGGCAGCCCCTATCTCTCTCTCACTGAGGGCGATGAGCTTCTTTTTATTCGGCACTAGAACCTACCACCTTTAATTACCAACATAGTTAACTTAACACTTGAATTGGAATATGATGCAGCCCATAATGTAGTTACAATCATATTACAAAATAAACAGAAGTATCTACTTTAAATACAGTATACAAACAACACATACAGATTCACACTTCCCCATTACTGAAGAAATGGAATATTCCACTGTGTATGGCAGGAAAAACACCTGAAAGCCAACCCAAGTGCATCCGCTTGGTTCAGGACCTATTATAAGGATACGCCGGGGAAGACATTGAAGCAAGTACACTCAGCACAGCGACAGCAGAGTGACAAGGCAATGTTTGCATGAGTGTGTAAACACGCGTGTGTAAGGAGTGAGTTTACTGAGTGCTCTCCGTCAGAGGGGAATTGAACATGGAAGCAAGGAGATCATGCCCTATTCATATAGGGCACTGGTGAGACCACATCTAGGGTACAGTGTGCCATCTGGAGTATGGTGTCTTGTTTCTTTTTTGGAAAAACAAGAACTGGCCTAGCAGTTCAGAGAAAGTTTACTTGGTTAACTGTGAAAACAGATAGCTTGTCTCACAAGGAAAGGTTGGACAGGTCACATTTATATTCACTCATTTTGAAACGAGAGAGAAGTTTTTTTTGAAACATACAAGGTCCTGATGGGTGGATGTGCAGAAGGCCTGCCCTCTTGCAGGTGAAACTAGGAATAAGAGTCACTGTTTACAAACACAGCATCATCTTTAAAATGAAATTTCTCTCAGAAGGTCTTGAGGTTTTGGAACTCTTCCTCAAGTGGGATTAGAAACAATCCTTAATTTACTTAAGGCCAAATGACACTCGACAAACAATAGGATGGAAAATTAGACAGGAATGCAGAGTTGTGGGTATAGGGGCAGAGAAGACTGAGGGGGTGAGGGGGTGAGTGGCCGACTGCTGGGCCTAACTCATATGCTAATATATAAATATTTAAGACAGAATGAATTCTACTACCAAAATTTACCTATGTTTAGCCTTTTACGATTAATTCTCACATACCAATTGATTAACATGCCATAAACTTGACTAGTCTGGGCACCAGAGTGTAGAGCCTGCGTGCTTTAAATTTTAAGAAAATTGTATTTTCAAAAAAACCAAAATAGTTGTACACTTTAAATACAAGCATATTTCAGATACACTCAGGATCAATAAACAGCTCAGGTTTACTCCCAAAGCTTTCCCCATGAGTGGATAGAGCTGCAAGGCAGCGGAGGTTTGTGATCAGAGCTTTTCTTCTCCTACATGAGTTGCCAATCATGCCTCAGAAGCCCCATCTGCACGAAGTGATTGGTTTTAAAGTGCCAGTAAACTGCCTTTGCCCCTTCTCCTGTCAGTAGAAATGGTTCCACTGGGTTTAGTAACTAAGCCACATGTGAAGGCTGGACTTGGCTGTCAGCAGTTATTTGAGGTGCACGCCTATTGGAGCATTTAATAGCTAGTGGGAGCTTTTCTCTGCTACCACCCCTGGCTATGACAACCTTAAGGAACCTCGCAATATGTTACCAAAAGAAAAATACTACAGATACTGGAAATTTGAAATCAAAATTTGGATGAAAGGTTAACCATCTGAAACATTAACTCTGTGTCTCTCAAAACAGTTGTTTTCTGACCTCATAAAAAATGCTGGTGAACGCAACAGGCCAGGCAGCATCTATAGGAAGATGTATAGTCGACGTTACGGGTTGAGACCCTTTCATCGGCTCGAAACGTCAAATGTACCTCTTCCTATAGATACTGCCTGGCCTACTGTGTTCACCAGCAATTTTTGCATGTGTTGCTTGAATTTCCAGCAACTGCAGATTTCCCCTTGTTTGTGTTTTCTGATCTATTGAGAATTTGCAGTATTTTAATTCAGATTTCCAGCAGATTTTCCATCTGCATTTCTGATTGTAGTTTTTACCTTTCAAATCATTCCAAAATTAGATAAAGAAAAAGTTGTTAAATAATTAAGGTGAACAAAATCCAATAGATAAAATTTATAACTCTTTACTAAAATTAAACTCTTAAACTAAAATTGTGAATCACTCAATAGTATCCACCATTTTCAAACAACAGAACTCAATCATAAAAGTAAATATCAATTTAGCCACATAATGTCATGTTATATCAATATTTCAATCACAAATTCTCAGCTTAATCACTGTTAGCAGAGTTCCTCTTCTGAGTCAATTCAACCTTTAACTTGGTGTGACAGAATACATGCATATAAAATGTATTATTCACAACTAATACAACATAAATTAAAAGTTTGATGTCTTAAAGTAGAAACAAGTCAACTTATAGGTTTGTACTGACTAGTTAGCACTAAAATCTAGAAATGTTGAAATTACCATTTTACTGAGCAAATGATTAGGTTCTGCAAATCTTTTAAGTCATATTTTGATGATAATTTTCATAAACTATCTCACTTTTTGTCTCACTGAGTTTCAGAAGATTTTACGAATATTTAGATATTATGGTGCGCCACATCAGACTATTTGCTTAGATGACAGAAAGAATCGGCGCAGTAGCATAATGGTTCGCACAAAGCTTTACAGTACCAGCGCCCTGGGTTCAATTCCCGCCACTGCCTGTAAGGAGTTTTTACATTCTCCCCATGACCACTTGGGTTTCCTCCAGGTGCTCCAGTTTCCTCCCACAGTCCAAAAACATACTGGTTGGTAGGTTAATTGGTCAGTGTAAATTATCTCATGATTAGGCTAGTGCTAAATTGGTGAATTGCTGGGCAGTGTGACTCAAAGAGCTGGGAGTGCCTACTCTGCACTGCATCCCAACAAAATAAATAATAAATGGGTCAATTACTTCAATGTGAAGTGTCCATATCAACTAGGAACAAGATTTCGAATTAAATCAGCTGTAACTGAGCAAAACAAACAAAAGTTGTATTGTTTGTTTCCTGCTTATCTTCATAACTTTGACTGCATTAATAGGAACCACAACACAAAAGATTGGGATCATAATTGGCAACCAAATCAGGAGATTTTCTATATGCATATAACTTTTCCACTGAATGGAAGGAAAATAACATTTTTGAAAAGGGTAGATTAACTTCCATTTGAAAAATAGCTGCTGGTTAAAAAACACTTGTGAGATGTTGACATATTGCAAATAACGGACAAAGAAAAATGGCAGTGGTGGTAGAAACATCATGAAGTTATGAGAAGATTAGCTACACAGATCAATTTGTAAGTTGGAGCACTCCCATTTTAGCATATACAGTATCATTTGATGAAAGATATGCAAAAACATTGGGATAGATGGAAGGATGGTAAGTTGTGACAATCACTGACAAACATGCAACTCTCATTTGCTGCTGATGAGTGAGACTATCCAGAAAGATACTTATAAATCAAGTGTGATGTACATGTAATTTTATTGCATCTTATCCCAGAGTTTCTGTGCCATTACTGTTAACAATATGCATTGGACCTGGATAATTCTTCTTATGTTTCCTCATTTTCTGACTATCACTAATGACAAGAGCACAAATAAAATTCATTGATAATATCATAAAATTATTTGCATTACTGAAAGTAAGTGGCTACAGAATCAGGGTTAATATCATTGGCATATGTCATGAAATTTGTTAACTTTGCAGCAGCAATACAATGAAATACATATGAACAGAGAAAGAAAAAAACTATGAGTTACAGTTAGTATATATGCAATAAATGGTGAAATTCAACAGGTAGTGCAATTTCTTTAGCCAGAAAGTGGTGAATCCATGGAATTCTTTGCCACAGGCAGCTTTGGAGTCCAAGTCTCTATGAATATTTAAGGCAGAGGTTGATAGATTCTTGACTGCTCTGGGCTTGAAAGGATACAAGGAAAAGGCAGGAGATTAAGGCTGAGAAGAAAATTGGATCAGCCGTTATGAAACGGTGGAGCAGACTCAATGGGCCAAAAGGTATAATTCTGCTCCAAATCTTATGGTCTTATAATCTACAAAAAAAAGTCAGGTAATGTTCATTGGTTTAATGTCCATTCAGATATTGGATGGCAGAGGGGAAGAAGCTTTTCCTGAAACATTGAGTGTGTGCCTCAGGTGTCTGTACCTCTTTCCTGATGGAAACAATAAGAAGACATGTCCTAGGTGACCGGGTCCTTAATGATGGACGTTGCCTTTTTGAGGCGCTGCTCCTCGAAGATGTCCCGGATACTATGAAGAAAGTGCTCTAATTAAGCAAATCATCTTACTTTATATCTCATAAAGCAAGTGAATCTTTCTACTTTCACTCCTGACAATATTATTTCAATGTTGAACTTCAGCACATCGGACTCAATTAAAATCTAAAATTCAATCTATTGTCATTCCCTTGGGATTCAAGAATTATACTGACACATTCAAGTCCAGTAAACCCAGGAAGAGAAATCAAGAAGTTGCTTTAGAAATTAGTCCACAAATGCCAGACTTTAAAGTTGGGTTTATCTCTCATTGCTGAAACATTTAAAAGGGGACTGTACAGTCATACATATCATTAACAAAAAAACTGTGAACCAGTTCCTACTCCTTGCCTTCACCTCCTCAGAAATTGCGTCCTCCTCAAAAAATGACCCAATTTACTCCACAAAGAAAATAATTGGCCAGAATTTATTGATACCTATGATATAGGACTCACCGAATTTTTCATCCTCTCCTAAGTGCTCTAAACCAAGGAAGTCATGATAAGTCTGAGAATCCCATGAAGTCTAAACAAAACTTACAGATTTCTTATCCTGAATAACAACAGTGAAGAAGTTAGGTTCCTTCAGCCCGGCACAGGAACAAACCTTTCCTTGAATTGAGCAGTAGCTTTAGCTCATAGAACCAATATATGTCTTACGCCAGTCGTTTTTGGAGTGATTGTCAAATTTAGTCAATCTCATCCCTCTTCCAAATATTCTTCACTGAAACTAGCACGCCGCCCAGAAGTGTGCAGGCTGACTTTTACAAAACCATTTCACAGCTGTGGCTTTGTAGAGATCATGACTTTTCTTACTTGGGCTCATCATTTTACTAGGCACTGTACAGATTTGAACAGATAATTACTGAACAACATTCGCAACTGGGCAGGCACAAAGATATTTCAAACTTTTATTCCTTCTCTTCAACCACCCTCTCCCTTCCCACCCCATCAACTCAAGTCATTCAACCATTCACATGTACACAGCTGCTCCTCTTGGGGCTAAGGTGCAAATCATAGCACATACAGTTACACAAAAGTAGGGACTCTGTTTGAAATGTCACTGGTAAAACACGGCAACTTTTTGTCGGTAGCAAACAAAACTAATACCTAATTTATTAATCACACTTTCTTTCGGAAAACGATCACTGCAATTAATAGTCTGTAACTTCCTTTTCGGAGATGAGCTTTTGAACCACCTGTACGACCTGGCATTTTTGCAGTGTCAACTGAAGTCTCAAAGGTATAGAATGGTTGTGGCATGGTATGTACAGGCCTAATCAAGATGGCGGGGATTGGGCCTGAGAGCAGTGTGTGTGCCAATGTCTAGCCGTTGCTGGAGCAGACTTGGCAGCAACTTGATGCAGCAGAACCAAGGAAAGGTAAGCGGAGGCAAGACAGAGCCTGAGGGACTGAGCCCAAGAGCAAGAAAAGACTCAAAGTCTGTTCGATTTAAGCACTGGGCCAGATTGAAAAGGTCAAGACGTCAGGGCCGGAGGCAAGGAATGAGCCAGTTCAGCTCACTGCTCCGCGAGGTTTACTTGTCTTTGTGCTGAACTGAGGCTGTAGCCTGCAACTAACAGGCTACTGGATCGGCTGTAGTTTTGACTGGCTTTGCAGCTGTGGACTCACTTAAGTTGCTTGCACAATTTGTTTTATTTTCTCTACACTGGGTGTTTGACAGTCTTCTTTTCTTAATGGGTTCTATTGGGTTTCCCTAAAAAGCCATCACGTAGGCAGTCTGGAACCCAGCACTAACCTGATGTTAGCCATGCATTTTCTACATGGGACAGGTGGCAGGGAAGGAGTGTAAGAGCCAGGGCTGCCACAGGTGCAGACATACCCAGCCCTGAGACGCCTGGCTAGGCCACTCGATTCCAAACAATCTGGAACCCAGCACTAACCTGATGTTAGCCATGCATTTTCTACATGGGACAGGTGGCAGGGAAGGAGTGTAAGAGCCAGGGCTGCAACAGGTGCAGACATACCCAGCCCTGAGACGCCTGGCTAGGCCATTCGATTCCAAACAATTGGTTTACTGATCATTACAGAATGTCTCTTTGGTGTGTCCCACACCCTCGCCTCTCTCTTTCCCTTTTCCCAACTGTGATTTACCTCTCCCTGCCCCCTTCCCACTCTCAGTCAACAATAGAGACCCATATCAGGATCAGGTTTACCATCACTCACATATGTCATGAAATTTGTTTTTTTTTTGCAGCAGCAGCAGTACAGTGCAATATATAAAATTACTACAGTGCTATGCAAATGTACGGGGTCTTTTATTTGTTACATTTAAAATGGCGACTTTGTTATGTTAACCTGGGGAATGTGGCTTTGTTGTGCTTTAACGCTGAAGAGGGTTTGCGCTAGCAGTTTGTTTTACTTTAAACTGAGATAGCAGGGTTCTATTAGCCAATGGGTGGTTATGTATCATTTTGTTTTCGGATGCCATGCTGTATGATATGACTGTGGACTGAGTTTTGGCAGGGAGTCGGAGGAGAGATGAGGAGGACCGCGGACGTGCGGAGAGGCTCCGGTCGATCACTAAGGGTGGTCCCGAGCCGTGAGTCGACAGAATTCGGGTGGTTGTCTGAAGTCGAATTGAGCTCCAATGGTAGCGCGCGAAGAACTTGGATTTTGGACTTTGATAAGTGTTGGCGCCTTTTTTTTTCCATTACTTTCCTCTCTGTATCAAATGTATATTGATGTCATAGAATTAGTAATATCTATAAAGTGTATTTGTTAAAATTTACTGGGTGTGCTGGCTGATGATTGATGTTGTGATTGATTCGGGCGGCAACCGACCCTGTGGGGAGCGTTGAGATGGGTGCTGGGCTGGATTTCCCCTAGACATACACGAGCCAGTATAACGGAACGTTACACAAAAGTCTGAGGTACCCTAGCTATATACTGTATCTGTGCCTACAACGTTTGCACAGTACTTTAGTCTCTAAACAGAAACTATGATAACTATGAACAAAACAGGCTACATCAGAAAACAGAATGCTTTTCCTCAGATTTTATTTTGTCTACGTGTGAAGAGTAAAGGATTTGGACAATTCAATTCGCCAATTTCTAACTCCCCTGCTGCAAAAATATTACTGCACCACCATCATTGTGAAAATGACACTGCAACAAACTACAATTGTATCAGCAGCTTTGATTGTGAAAGTGTACACTAGTGTAAATACAAACCTAGGGCCTGTTAAGCTTGATGAATTATATCTGCACGCCCATTTTCAATCCTCTCCCTTCAAAACCTGCTTTCACTTTAATTCTGCATTTGACACGCAAATATATATAGTTGGCCAACAAAAGTTCATAACTGTACTTTAAAACAGTTGTCTCTTTAAACATTTTAAGACACACTACTGATGAAGAATGTTGAAAATTTAGTTCATGTTGTCAGTATTTTTAAATGATATGGGTGCTAACATCTTAACGTAAATGGGGGCATAAGGCACAGATTTTTGCTTTTCAAATAATTCTGTCAAGAAATGGAAATTTATTCAATTTGACATTAATTTTCCCACTGATATAACTTTACATTCTCCAATATATTCACAGGCAGAAACAATTTCATTGGTGAAAAAATGTGAATTTGTAAATTGGGAACCTAATCTGATAGAAGCTACAAAAATAATTTCTAATTTATATATATATATATACTTTTTTCAATTTTCTTCCTGAACTACAACAAATTGAACTAAAAATACAGCTTTTTTTACACCAAAAATACTGAAAAAATGAATAAAAATAGAAAACACTAAAAACACTCAGCAGGGTCAAAAGAAATTCTATTTCTCCCTCCATAGATGTGCATGTTTCCAATATTTTGTGCTCTTACTTCAAAATACAGTATCTTCTATTGATTTTCATGTTCAAGATCAGCCATCAATTGCAAGGCTAAACAACTTCTGCTAAATGCACTACTTAATCTCAAGTTATTTCCCACTGCGTCGAAGCTCGCAGCACTCAAACCAATTCCACATTGCTTATGGAATCTTAGAGGCTGTCTCAGTTGCCAAAATGAAAATGTAAATATTTTATAGGTAGAGCAAGTCCTGTTCCGCTTCAGCAAATGAAGACACGTTGTTGCCTTAGATCTGGAATGGAGATACAAGAGACTGCTGCAGGTGGTATCTGCAGTACAAGACAAGCTGCTGGAGAAAATCAAGTCAAGCCACATCTGTGAAGTAGAAAGAAAGAAACTTTGGTAATCCCTTTTTTACCTCCACAGATATTGCTTGACCCACTGAGATCCTTCAGCATTTTGTTCTTTACTCATTACCTAGGAAACCATTTTGCAGAATCAGACCACAAATGAGAAATACTCCAGTTCTAAATCTATTGTGCATATATTGTTTGAACGTGTAACAAATTTCACATCATGTGCCGATGATAATAAACCTGACTCTGATTCCGATTCTGATTTTTTTGCACATTGCGTGTTCAACGGCCTTCTCTTCCTATGGGTTCTTTTGGGTTTCTTTGTTTCGGGGCTGCTTGTTAGGAGCTGAATCTTAAGGTTAGTATAATATATACATACTTTGATAGTAAATGTACTTTGAACTTTAATCAGGACATCACTTTCAATTTGGAATACCAGTTTTAGTAAGTCATTGGTTACAATCATTAATTATCCCTGTGTTCCCTTATTTAGCACAAAGGACATTGTGAATTAACAATGGCCTAAAAAATGGAATTGGTGCAATGGGAATTATGTCTTTAGCATCCTCTTGTTCAAACAATTCCCTCAGCAATGGAGTCTGCTGGGAAGCTTTTTTTAGTTTTCAAAGGGATAATGAACTTGAACATAAGGCATGCTTCCACTTTCAAACTAACAATTGAAGACTTCTGACACTCGTTGCAGTATACCTTTTCCACAGCGTGATGGGATTGTGATGTGAGCCACACTGGAAAAAAATATGATTAGTGCATTTAACGTGAAATTGAAAAAGCTAAGCATTAAATTAGCTATTATTGAAGTTTGTGAGAAAGATGTTGTCAAACTCAGCGGCACATATTTTTCACCGTGAAACTCTTCAAAAGTACTCCATTGTCAACAAAGTATTTGGGGAGTACTCAAGGTCATGAAAGGCAATAGCTTCTTGAATAAATATCTTCTGTTTTTGAAGAAACTGAAAGAGGTCAAAAGACAGTTTTATAGCAACTAGCTGCCCTTGAGTTTCACGACCACTCTTTGTGCACCGGCAGCCAATGAGAACTTATGGACACCATTAGGGTGCAGCACAGCAAGAGATGATGCCATACTCACTTCGTGAATGATGGCTCAGTGAAAAGTGGCAGATGTTGACAATCGACAGTATAGTCAGGCTCTTCCTGCTTACTACTCATTACTCCGCTTGTGTAAGGACAGCAATGAAGGAATTCCATCTTTGTCCATATTATCACACACAGATACAGAACGATTCTTCATTGCTGTTTCTGTAATGATTTTTTTTACCAGTCAGGGTTGTTAGCCCTGAGCTGAACCCCCAAATCAGGAGGACCAGTGGACCACTCTTAGTCTAGCTCTGACCTTTGACCTGTTTGGCATAGTTGACCCTACCAAGAACCAAAGCATAAAGCCCTGACTCCAGCCAACATAACTGAATGGGTCATTGAGGCACACAAATCTCCAAACCTTCTTGGAGTTTAGTGAGACTTAAAAGACAGAAATTTAGCATAATATCAGAATAAGGACATTGACCACATTAGCCTGAAATAGGAGAAAATTTTTCAGAGAACTCTAAATCTTTGAGGCTTTCAACTGCAGATCTACTGTGCATACTCAATACCATGACAAACAGATTTTTTAGCTGTGGGAAATCAAGGAATAGGAGAAGGGGCATGAACTATTATCTTATTAAATAGCATGTCCAAGGAGATTAGGACACGCTCCTGGATGAAATTATTTTATTGTTGGTATACAAAAACACAAACACACCTCACAATATTTTAAATATTTGGCTGTTATGTAAAACAAAGTAAATGTCATTGGGTTGGCATGAGGTGTGACACATCTATTTGAGGATCAACAGAAACTTTTCATCAAAAGGTGGTGAAATATGATTTAATGTTAAAATTCTGACACTTAAGCTGTGTGAATGCATCCTCAAGTTCAAAGTTCAAAGTACTTTTATTATCAACATATTTACAGTTTTTAAAACCTTGAGATTCATCTTCTTACAGGCAGCCACAAAGCAAAGAAACCCAATGGGAACTCACTGAAACAAAAGGAGACTGTCAAACCCCAATGTGCAGAAAGAAAAAGAAGGCAAATCATGCAAACAATAAACATAAGTAAATAGCATTCAGAACTGAAGTTCATGAAATTGAGTTCACAAAATATCAGTTTTAATTCTGACTTGACTGCTTTTTGTGATTCTATTTCCTGAAAAAAGAACTTATTTGTTACAGTTAGCTGGATAGATTGTCAGTTGGTGCTATACTCTTTGTCTTTAAAGGAAACAGCTATTAATTACTACTTTTTACATTAAGGATTCTTTACAAATGCAAGGTGTTTTCAGTTGTCCCATTTATTGCATTTGCGAAGACATATGCAATTAATTAAGGAGCATTTATTTAAATAATATTTTCAACCAAAGGCAATTCCAATGTTATTTTGAACCAAGTGCTGACTGCAATTATTATTATGCAGGCAAATATATCAGCTAGTGTGTGCAAACCAATGGCTCAGGAGCAATAATGACCAGATAATCTCTTTCTTTTAAAATTAAATGCTGCAGGTAGAAGAATAAATATTGACCAGAAGAACACCCTGATTTTCTTCAATTAATGACACATTTACCTCCATTCCACCTGAGAAGGAGATAAAATAATCACAGTCTGATGTTTCTTCTAACACCTTCCCAGCAAGCGCAGCATTTACTCAGCATGACTCTGAGGTTCAGCTTTGAGAACAAGTTCAGGGTGGTGGTTTGACTGTACAGTCTTCTGCGTCAAAGTTAAATGGTGCAGTGGTTCAATTTAATATCAGAGAATGTATACAGTTTACATCCTGAAATTCTTACTCTTCGCAGACATCCACAAAACAGAATGAATGATAGAAAAATATTAGAATCCCAAAGCCCCCACCCCCACCTCCCAAGAGTGGTATCCAAAGCAATATTTGACTCTTTCTTTTAAACAGTAGGTAGAGATAACCTTATATTGTTATAATGCCAAATATCACCTTTGTAGTTTTATGCTCATAGATGGTTAGAATAACAAATTTTTAAAATACATAAATAAAATTTTAACAGGGCAAACCACAATGTTCATATTAATATAATTCACCTCTCTCTGAAGATCCTCAACTTTGATTCCACTCGGCTCTTCTAATTATCACAAATACCACCTGTCATCAAAATAATGTCTTTAACGATAATAGCATTTTGCACACAAATTCAATCCACTTCCATGAAAATAATTACACTGGACAACTAAAGTTTTGCCTCCTGAATACTTTTGTGTGTATCGTATGGATTTTGGGTTGCTGATCATGAAAATCACCATGAAATTTCCCCATCATGCACCATTATTTTGAAATCACTTACATTTGTTTTTTCAATTCACAATTCAAATCAGAGTAACTGATGCCAAGGTCATCAATTTCAGGCAATTTGAAGGAGTTCTAGTGGGACCGGAGAAAATTGCATGGAAGGCATTCTGTGTACATACATCTATTGATGCTTCTGGACACATCTTCAGTGATGTTCCTGGAATCATTGGGTGTTTCAGGTCTTTCAACATCATACAACCTCCTCCAGGTGACCCAGCCGGGGCTGATTAGACCCCAGCTTGTGTCCAGATGGCTAGCTACTTATGATCCCATGGCTCCCCTCTTTTGAGCCACAGCTATCTTGAGGCCCTCTCTGCCGCATCGGTGGTACTGTGGATGGCTCTCCTCTTCCTCTCTCCCTTGATGCCCAAAATGCTGAAGGCTCTAACTAAAGAACGGGCTACGAATCCCCTCCAACCAACCTCCACTGGGAGACACCTCACTCTCCATCCAGACTGCTGACATTATATTCAAGATTGTTGTTGAAAATTTTCTTGACCGCTACAGAGCACTAAACTACAAACGTACATACAGTTGGTTGACAACATACTTCAAGCATATAAAACCATAAAGCACAGCACTTCACCGAAGTTTCATTTTCTGCATTTCCCATTTGGACTTCTTCCCTGCAAATCTGTCCACTGTTAGTGACGAGCATGGTGAAAGATTTCACCAGGGCATTGCAGTCATGGAGAAATGGTATCAGGACAACTGGAATCCATCAATGCTGGCTGATTATAGTTGGACACTTAAGTGAGAAGTTTCAGAGTACAAAGGAAAATCATCAACAAAACACTTTTAGCTTAGTTGAACTATTGCAAAGCATCAGCACCATTATGCATTTAAAAACATTATATTCAATAAAAGTTAATTTCTTGTTTCTCCAAATTCCTATGTGATACAAGTCATCAGAAACTATATTTGTGTTCAGACTCAAGCATTCTATCATAAACCAAAAGAAACAATTCTGAGAAAGCAACACCTTAGAAAAAATTTGGTGTCCAGTATAAGTGAATTAAATCTAAATACAGTTTTTTGAGGAAAACAACAAGCAGTAAAACTCACTGTGCTATCTAGATGTGAAATTTTGTCTTTAAGATGTAAAAATAAAGTAGAAAAAGTATACCAATAAAACTTCATATTGGTTTCCACTTTAGGAAATCTTTCCCTTCGAAATCAATGGAGGGATGAGGTAAACCATGCACAACTATCATATAACGTGCATTTAATGCACATCAGAGGAAACAAATTTTTGCTATTGCTGGCTGACATACAGCAAAGGTGTACCAAAACGTTAGGAAAGCCAATATCATATAAATTATTGCTGCAAGGTAAATATTCAAAGTTGAGAACACTGCTGAAATTGTAAAAGAATTTGGGAGTTCAGTGAAATCCTCTCTCACTGCTCCCCCCTCTGTGATCTCTACTGCCTTCCAACTTTCCAACAATATCTCACCCAGTCTCGCTACCACAACCAACCAAGCATCCTTCCCAGGAGCTTGTCTTCACCACTGTCACGTGCCACAAAGCCTCCAGATCTGTTTTCAGGTTTCTTGGTTTGGATTTCTCCTTCCGGTAAACAAATCCTTCCCCTCTCCCTTCCTCGATTTTCCGATCTGAATTTTTACTTCTTCACAGTTCCCTTCTTCCTTCATTTTCTCCTATTGTCCACTCTCCTCTCCTATCAGATTCTTCCTTCTCCAGTCCTGTATCTTTCCCACCCGCCTGGCTTCACCTATCACCTTCCAGCTAGCCTCTTTCTCCTCCCCCTACCTTTTTATTCTGGTGTCTTCCCCCTTCCTTCTTAGTCCTGAAGAAGCATCTTAGTCCGAAGTGCTGACTGTTAATTTTTTTTTCACCAACGATGCTGTCTCAAGTCAAACAAAGTGTACTACAGCAGGTAACAGTCCCTGCTTGTAAAAGACAGGCTTTGAAGTGGATATATTGTCAGATTTTCAAAATAATTCAGCACTAAATATGAAATCTTCTTTAAAATGTACTTCATTAGGAATGTTTCCAAGACAATTTTTAATTTATTTTGTTTACCTAATGATACAAGATGGTAACAGGCCCTTGCGGCCAAACAAGCCCACACCACCCAATCACATCCATATGCCAAATTAACCTACTATCCCGTATGTCTTTGGAATGCAGGAGGAAACTGGAGCATCTGGAGGAAACTCGCAGTCAAGGGGAGAACAAAGAAGCCTCTTACAGACAGTGACGGCTTGAAACCAAGTTGCTGGCATTGTACTAAAACTGCTGCACTACTGTGCTCCACAACCAAGATTCTAAACTTAATGCAGTCCTGACGAAGGGTCTCGGCCCGAAACATCGACTGTACTTCTTCCTATAGATGCTGCCTGGCCTGCTGCGTTCCACCAGCATTTTGTGTGTGTTGCTTCTAAACTTAATTTCTGACACAATTAAGCCACAAAAATAGAATATGCATGAATGCTTTGGAATTAATTTATTTAGAAGTTCAGCTTTAAAGCAATAGATTACACACATTGTACCTGCAATAAAAAACCACAGACAGATGACCTTCAATGAGCCAATGATACCAACACCATCAGTAATCAAATGGTGATGTAAGTTACATAATAAACTATCTACTTTCCTCCCTTATGATACACCATTCTTTAAGTACTGAGGGAGGCAAAAGACATGAATTTATGTGCAGGTTAACCTGACTTCAGTGATTGGTAAGATTTTAGAGTCCATTGTGAAGGATGAGATTTCAGGGTATCTGGGAAGGTTCAGTTTTGTAGTGGTTAGCGCAATGCTTTATAGTACCGTCAACCCAAATTCAATTCCCGCCACTCACTGTAAGGAATTTGTATGTTCTCTCTGTGACCACGTGGGTTCCCCAGGTGCTCCGGTTTCATTCCACAATCTAAAGGGGTAAGAATTTGTACGTTCTCTCTGTGACCACATGGGTTTTCCCAGATGCTCCGGTTTCATTCCACAATCCAAAGGGGTAGTGTATGGTCGGTTAATTGTAAATCATCCCGTGATTAGTCTGGGAATAAATCAGGGGATTGCTGGGCAGTGTGGCTTGAAGGCATGATTCTGCGTTGTAGCTCAATAAATAAATAGGGGAGATCTTGCTTGACAAACTGCTGTAATTCTTTGAGGAGATAACAAGCAGGATAGACAAAGGAGTAGAGGGATGTTGTTTAATTGCATTTAAAGAAGGCCTTTGATAAGGTGCTGCATATGAGGCTGCTACACAAGATAGGAGCTCATATTACTGTCAAGCAGGGGTTTCCAACCTTTTTTTATGCCATGGACTAATACCATTAAGCAAGGGGTCCATGGACCCAGAGTGAGAACCTCTGCTGTAATGGTACTAGCATGGATAGATTGACTGACTGGCAAAAGGCAAAGAGTGGAAATGAAGGTGGCCTTCTCTGGTTGGCTGTCAATGACTCATGGTGTCCTGCAGGGATTGGTGTTGGGTCTGCTATGTTTCACATTGTATGTTAATGATCTGGATAACATACTGACAGCTTTGAGGCTGTGTTTGCAGCTGATACAAAGACAGGTAGAATGGGAAGTTAGTGTTGAGGAAGAAGGGAGTCTACGGAAGGACATGAACAGGTTGAGAGAATGGGCATAGAAGTGACAAATGGAATACAGCATTGGGAGGAGTCTGTTCATGGACTTTGGTGGAAGGAATAAGGATGTAGAATGTATTATTAATGGGAAGGGAATTAAAAAATCAGATGTGTAAAGAGATTTAGGAGTCCCTTCACAGTTAACTTGCAGGTTGAGTTGGTCATAAGGAAGGGAAATACAATTTAGCATTAATTTCAAGAGGCCTAGAATATAAAAGCGAGGACACAATGATGAGGATTTACATATACATTTGGAGCATTGTGTGCAGTTTTGGGCCCCTTATCTAAGAAAGGATGTGATGGCACTGGGGAGAGTCCAGAGGAGGTTCACGAGTGAGATTCCAGGAATGAATGGATTAACGTATGAGGAGCATTCGATGGTTCAGGGCCTGGACTCACTGGAGTTTAGAAAGATGGGGGAGGGGTGTGGGGTGGATGTGGAAAAATCTAGGATCAGAGGGCACAGCCTCAGAATAGAAGGACGTCCCTTTAGAACAGAGATGAAAAGGAATTTCTTAAACTAGAGGGTGGTGAGTCTATGGAATTCATTGCAACAGATGGCTGTAAAGGCAAATTTATTAGGTATATTTAAAGTGGAGGTTAATAGGTTCATAATTTGTAAGAGTACAAAGGTTATGGGGAGATAGCAGGAGAATGGAGTTGAGTAGGAAAAATAAATCTGCCGTGATTGAATATTGGGCCAGGATTGATGGACTGAATAGCCTTTTCTGCTACTATGTATTATGCAAAAGATATACTACAATTCTTGGCTCAGAATGCCAAGCAAGTAAGAGGAAAGAGAACATGAAATTCAAGCTAGTCTATTACTCTATTCTGTATAGTGCTTGAATCCTGCGCTCTTTTCGACTACCATAAAAAAATCATATTTCAGTCTATATGACTGATATAAAGACACTGTTATTTGTATGCTAGCTATAAATATTACATCTGAAAATCATTTACTTGTATTTCTTTTATTTTGAGTATATTATCCAAGAACCATTTTAGATCTTGGAAAATCTGAACAGGCTATTTTTATTGTTCATGCATTTTATTGCTCACCTCTTCAAAGTCTTCACTAACCCATAAAGTAATGGGTTTTCCCCAATATTTGTTCTGAGAACCAGCTCAGTTGCTTGCATCCTCCAACCAATTCCCAAACCTTTTCTCTCTGACAAATTCTGGCAGCCTGTGCATGGGAATTGTGAGTGCAATTGAATCAAAATAAATAATGCATTTTCTTTATGTCATTTCAATATATTTTACAGCCCTGCCTCTGGAGCTCATCAATCCAAGCAGCTCTCAGGAGATCTGAACATACAATGGCCTTGAATTCATTGCAAAGGTTGATAAATGCTATGACTAGCAGGCAAATGGAACTCGAATGTGGTCAAACAATGCTACAGAGATGGAAGTATCTGGCGATGGTGTGAAAATTGGTTTGGTATTTTCAAAAGTCAAGTTATTTGTTTGTTCAATAGAGCTAGACATTCAGAGTGTTAGGGGAATACTATAGCACATATCTCTCCACATCTTGCAGTGCATCAGGTGGCAAACTTGCCGCTTCTTTAGCATTTGTAAATAAGGCCAAGTTGCTAGCTCAACCAGCACAGAAAGAAAGCGTGAAAGGAACTAGCCAGGTTCGAACCCAGGACCAACTGCCTTGAAGTCCATTGCTGAAGTCACTACACCACTGTCCGACCAGCACATAGAAGGGTTTAGACATATACCCTCTCCACTAAACAGTCTCTGGACAGTTTCAAGTAATGGACGAAATTGACTATCAAATCTTTTCTTCATCTTTTATTTAAGTCTATATTTTGACTGCTCCTAATGTTCAACTCAGTACATGCAGGGGAGGGGTCATCTGTAATTAATTTTCACAGGCAAAGCTCAATTTAATTTGAATTACAAAGTTAATTCAGAATTCTATGGATTTCATATTTATAGTGCTGTCACTTTTCATAAAATGAATCTAATTATGTGTCATATTGAGTTGAATTCAAAAATTAACATGATGACCCTTTGAATGATTCAATTTCTGAAAAATCTGTGGAATACCCTTTCAAAGATATTGCATCAAACCATAAAGGATATGAAATGCATAGAATACTGATGAAAATTGTTGACTTCTATTTTTGTTACAGTACAGTAGATTATATCCATCTCTTACCTTCATGCTAACTGCCAAGCCTTCACCACTATCTTTTAAAGATATTTTGTCCCCTCAGATTGTGTCGATCAAACTTCTCCTAGAGAAATTTGAGAGAAGTCTTAAGAGAAGTTTAGATATGTACATGGACGGTAGGGCTATGGAGGGCTATGGTCACAATGCAGGTTGATGGGAGTAGGCAGTTTAAACGGTTTTGGCACAGACTAGATGGGTTGAAGGGCCTGTTTCTGTGCTGTAGTTTTCCAGATGATCATCTTCCAAGGTTCCACTAGTGTTGTTCTTACTGGTGAAGTGAAGGCTCAGGACCTTTGAATGAGTGTAATAAAACTGACTACTTTTTCTCTCTTTCAACTTACATTCATTCAGGTAACATACAAAATGCTGGTGGAACTCAGCAGGTCAGGCAGCATCTGTGGAAATGAATAAACTCTTGACATTTCCAGATCCTAAAGGAGGGTTGCAATTTGAAATATCAACTGTCTATTCATTTCCAAAGATGCTGCCTGACCTGCTGAGTTCCTCCAGCATTTTGCGTATATTGCTTTGGGTCTCCAGCACTTGCAGAATTTCTTGTGTTTATGATTCACTCAAGTGCTACATTTGGCAACCAGGGTAAAATTGTCACATTATTGTGTAGAATATATGCAGAAATTGTCAAGATGTTCATTGTTGGTGTTCAGACCAAACATCAGAATGGGAAAGAAGTGACTTTGACCATGGAATGATTGTTGATGCCAGAGTATCTCGGAAACTACAGAACCCCTGGGATATTTTACACACAATAGTCTCTGGAGTTTACAGACAATGGTGTGAAAAATTAAAAACATCCAGTGAGCAGCAGTTCTGTGGATAAAAACACTTTGTTAATGAGAGAGGTCAGAGGAGAATGCCCAGACTAGTTCAAGCTGTCAGGAAGGCGACAGTAACTCAGGTGACCACACTTTACAACAGTGGTGTACAGAAGAGCATCTCTGTATGTACAACATGTTGAACCTTGATGTGGATCAGCTCCAGCAGCAGAGAAACGCATTGGTTCCCACTCCTGTACTGGTAAAGTAGCCAGAGTATATATGTTTCTGCTTCTATTTCTCACAATCCTTCCTTAAAAATTATAACATTAAACCTAGGCCCAAACATATGTGATACTAGAGGAATTAAAAAATCAGGGTAAATTAATCATTTTAAGTACTGTTGCAAAATTTGCAGAAGTTTCAACATCAGGCATTTTTTTCCAGAAATGTATCACCTTATTCCTCAAACTTCAAATTCTTGTTGGATTTGATTTGGCTATCCAACATTGTCAAAAATCCATTACTATGACTATCAGTCTCCCAAACCAACGTACTAAGAAGTCTACAATAATGTAGCAAATGTAACTGTTTGCTTGTGAAGGATTCATTTTGCGCACTGAAGCCAGAAGATTTTTGCAGCAAACTCTTGTTTAATATCATTGGCATATGTCATGAAATTTGTTGACTTGGCAGCAGCAGTACAATGCAATACGTAAGATCGGGAAAAAAATGTGTATAACAGTAAGTATAATATATATAAAATCATGAAGCACATCACCACAGAGAACTGGATATCTTGTTCACCCAGAAATATTTGACCTCACAATATAATGGGAAGATTTTCAGTTTCATGATATTTGCTTTGTCTCAAATTCATTGTTGAATAAGATGGTCAATAGTGTTTGGAATTTCTTGACTTATCTTTCAGACTACCAGAAACACCCCAAAATGGGACTGAACCACTATTAGATAGTCAACACATATGGCAGGGGTCACAACACAATGATAAAATTGTTTTATAAAACTGCTTACAGCTTAAAAGGCTAGCACGTAAATGTTCATTCCAAATTGCCATGAGAACTCTTTGTTAACCCACTTTCTCAGACTACTGAAATTGCGGGGGCCCTGGCAGAAATATTTAAAATGTCGCTGTCTACGGGTGAAGTGCCGGAGGATTGGAGAGTGGCTCATGTTGTTCCGTTGTTTAAAAAAGGATCAAAAAGTAATCCGGAAAATTATAGGCCGGTGAGTTTAACGTCAGTAGTAGGTAAGTTATTGGAGGGAGTACTAAGAGACAGAATCTACAAGCATTTGGATAGACAGGGGCTTCTTAGGGAGAGTCAACATGGCTTTGTGCGTGGTAGGTCATGTTTGACCAATCTGTTGGAGTTTTTCGAGGTGGTTACCAGGAAAGTGGATGAAGGGAAGGCAGTGGATATTGTCTACATGGACTTCAGTAAGGCCTTTGACAAGGTCCCGCATGGGAGGTTAGTTAGGAAAATTCAGTCGCTAGGTATACATAGAGAGGTGGTAAATTGGATTGGACATTGGCTCGATGGAAGAAGCCAGAGAGTGGTGGTAGAAAATTGCTTCTCTGAGTAGAGGCCTGTGACTAGTGGTGTGCCACAGGGATCAGTGCTGGGTCCATTGCTATTCGTCATCTATATCAATGATCTGGATGATAATGTGGTAAATTGGATCAGCAAGTTTGCTGATGATACAAAGATTGGAGGTGTAGTAGACAGTGAGGAAGGTTTTCAGAGCCTGCAGAGGGACTTGGACCAGCTGGAAAAATGGGCTGAAAAATGGCAGATGGAGTTTAATACTGACAAGTGTGAGGTATTGCACGTTGGAAGGACAAACCAACGTAGAACATACAGGGTTAATGGTAAGGCACTGAGGAGTGCAGTGGAACAAAGGGATCTGGGAATACAGATACAAAATTCCCTAAAAGTGTCGTCACAGGTAGATAGGGTCGTAAAGAGAGCTTTTGGTACATTGGCCTTTATTAATCGAAGTATTGAGTATAAGAGCTGGAATGTTATGATGAGGTTGTATAAGGCATTGGTGAGGCCGAATCTGGAGTATTGTGCTCAGTTTTGGTCACCAAATTACAGGAAGGATATAAATAAGGTTGAAAGAGTGCAGAGAAGGTTTACGAGGATGTTGATGGGACTTGAGAAACTCAGTTACAGAGAAAGGTTGAATAAGTTAGGACTTTATTCCCTGGAGCGTAGAAGAATGAGGGGAGATTTGATAGAGGTATATAAAATTATGATGGGTATAGATAGAGTGAATGCAAGCAGGCTTTTTCCACTGAGGCAAGGGGAGAAAAAAACCAGAGGACATGGGTTAAGGGTGAGGGGGGAAAAGTTTAAAGGGAATATTAGAGGGGCTTCTTCATACAGAGAGTGGTGGGAGTATGGAATGAGCTGCCAGACGAGGTGGTAAATGCGGGTTCTTTTTTAACATTTAAGAATAAATTGGACAGATACATGGATGGGAGGTGTATGGAGGGATATGGTCCATGTGCAGGTCAGTGGGGCTAGGCAGAAAATGGTTCGGCACAGCCAAGAAGGGCCAAAGGGCCTGTTTCTGTGCTGTAGTTTCTATGGTTTCTATGGTTTACTGCAGTCTTGTATTGAAGGTACTCCCTCAGTATTGTTGATAGGGAATAGTGGCTGATTGGTAGCAGTTCAGAGGGTAGTAGTGAATGACTGTTTTTCTGGACTGGAGGCCTGTGACAAGCATTTTGCCGAGGACATCAGTGCCTGGTCCACGATTGCATGTCATCTACACCAACAATTTGGAAGAAAATGTTAGTTGGCTTTATTAGTAAGTTTCCAGATGACACAAGAGTTATTAATAGTGACAGTGATTCAACGATCCAAAGTGAATTTTTTATTTAAGTATGTATGTAGTGTATAACCCTGAAATTTGTCTCAGGGTTATGTGAGATGAAAACGGGATTTAGGTGAACTGGGAAGGTAGGCAAGGATTGGCAAATGGAACTTAACTCAGGCAAGTGTGAGGTGTTTCATTTTGGCAAGGTAAACCAGGATAGGACAGACACATCAAATGGCAGGGCCGGGAGAATAATGTAGAACAGAGAGATCTAGGGCTACAAGTTTGGAGTCTGAACTGATAGTAAGGATATCGTTAAGCTGCAAAATGTGCAGAAAAGGATGTTGCTGGGACTGGAGAACTTAATTATAAGGAGAGATTGGATAGACTGGTGCATCCCTGGAGCATAAAAGTCTGATGAGTCACTTTATAGAGGTGTATAAAATCATGAGGGGCATAGGTAAGGTCACTGGTTACAGTATTTCTCCTCAGGGTAAGGGGAGTCTAAAGCTTCGAGGTGAGTGAGGAAAGATTTAAAAGGGATCTGAGGAGCAACATTTTCCACAGAGGGCAGTGAGTACATGGAATGACCAAGTGGTAAAGGCAGGTTCAATTACAATGCTTAATAAATATTTTGACATGTACTTGGATAAAGCATTGTTTTGAGGGATATAGGTTAAAATCTGACAAATGGGACTGATTTACATTGGCATGGCTGTGTCCGTGCTGCCTAACACTATGAAAGTACAAATAACCCAGCAAAGATGACAAAACGATTATACATTTTCATAGCAGAATGACATGATCCAGTCTCAGTGAAATAAAGTAAGTAGTGGTTACTTGAAAACAAACTAAAACCATGGAGAGACTCAGTCAGTGAGGTCAACTGCATGACGCTCTTCCAAATAACGAATTTCCAAATCAAAAACAATATGTTCGATACTTTATTATGAAATCAGCAAAAATAAACGACCTTGTAGCGATAAGAAGCTACTAAAACTAAATTAGCGATGTAGGGACCTTAGCATTCAAATCAATACTGTACAACTAAACATTATCTGTTTATCTCAACAAACATGAGGAGAGATTTCTATACCCAGAGAGTGGTGAATCTGTGGAATTCATTGTCACAGATGGTTGTGGAGGCCAAGTCACTGGGTCTATTTAAGGTAGAGGTTGATAGATTCTTGATTAGTAAGGGCATGGAGGGATACAGAGAGAAGGCAGAAGCTTGGGGCTGAGACAGAAATGGATCAGCGATGATGAAATTGTGGAGCAGACTCCATGGGCCAAATGGCCTAACTCTGCTCCTATATCTTATGGTTTTAAGTTCTAATTACTATTCTGATAGTGTAATAAGCAGTCTAGCAACATTTCAATTAGTGGTCAACGAAAAATATCATTCCCTGTGGCTCACCCCCAATCCACTAGACTAAACTAAACTAAGACAAGCATGAATGCGTAACTATACTCATTTGCTTCTACAAGGTCCCAACCAAACGCGACAGATTACCATAATAAACACATCACCAAATGCAGTAGAGACAAAAAGTAGATACATTATTCTTAATTCACTAACCCCAATACCAAATTGCAACATTACCTTGTACTTCACTGAAGCTAAGATCCTCCAAAAGTTCACATTTAAAAAGTTGAACTGTCAACTCTCTTAAAATATGTTATTATCACTATTTTATCATTCAGTAATTAATGTTGATGAGGATAGAAGCAGGAGAAAAGAGTTGCTTTTAGTAAACAAGTTTCCAGTCCTTGTTTTTTTCAATCAACGAAAGTAGAGAGCATTCTAATTGGTTGCATCACTGGCTGATATGTGGATGATGGGGAGGTGCAGGGGGTGGGGGGGAGCTACTGCACAGGATCAAGATAAGCTGCAGATTGTTGATAACCTAGTCATCTCCATCATGGGCACTAGCCTCATGGTATCCAGGACATCGTCAAGAAGCCATGCCTCAGAAAGGTGGCGTCCATCATTAACAACCCCCATCACCCAGGTCATGCCTTGTTCTCATTGTTAACTCCAGGAAAGTGGTACAAAAGCCTGAAGACACACACTCAACGATTCAGGAACAGCTTCTTCCCCTCTGTCATCTGATTTCTGAATGGACATTGAACCCATGATCACTACCTCACTGTTTTTCGATTTCTGCTTTTACGCTACTTACTTAATTTACCTATTTAATATACCTTAATTCACATTTTTTTCTATTATTTTGTACTGCATTGTACTGCTGCTACAAAGTTAATAAATTTCACGACATACGCCGATGATATTAAACCTGATTCTGATTCTGTTTCTGCTATTGAGTGTCACCATTCACCAGTTGGCTCTACTGATGGTGGTTTCTTGTACAAGAAGTCAATTCTTGAGGTTTATTATATTACAGGATCAGCTGTGCAATAGAAAAGTCAAGTTGATATTCAGATTACCATCAACTGTCTTGCAGATCCCTTCCCTTCCTTGGCTCTTGATTTAAAAACATAGCTTACTCTTTCCAGTGTTTTATTTCTTCAAGTTAAAAAATTGTGTTCTTCCCTCTTCAAAAACTCAATAATCTGCTCCATATTTTGTTCATCTCCTGTTTTTACTAATTTGCATCTTCTGTCATGCTACAATGAAGAGAGACTCAAGTTATGATGCTGAAATCTGCAAAGTTTAGAGTTAAACAGTTTTGATCAAAACTCTCTCAAAAGTTCTAGATGTCTTCCACAAAAGCATTAAATGGTTCCACCTTGTGGTAAAAATTCACATGACAATGAGCTGCACTCATACTGCTACCCTGCATAAAATACTAAGACATCCAGTTGAAGTAGGATTAATTGTACTTCCAATCAAACTATCAGGTGACATGGTTTTATTCTGCTGAATTTTGAAATCATCTTTAATGCTGAATGTCTTTTAATCACAAGTTATCAGCAACCTTTTGATGTTCACACATTGAAATAAGATAACCTGATAGTTTAGAGAAAGTCACTGACTCCGTTGTTTCTGTCTTGTTATAGTTTGTTGCCTCACTGCTTGCAAAAATATTTTTCCCCTATAGGTAACAAATGATTTGCAGAATTTTGATTTAACTTATTGACTATTAATTTGGCATGTCCTTGTTGACAAAGCATTTTTTTAATATAACCAAATGGAAACCACCTCAGCCAACAATGCATTTCATACTTCCTCACTTGCCACGACATTGACATATCAAGGTCACAGTGCTCCTCTTATTTACGACTACTTCAAAACACACAGCAATTAAAGTTTACCCCTCCCTTGTAAGATGTAAGTGGGGGGGGGGTTCACGACTGGCCGCTTTTCGAAATCCCAAAGACGTGGACTGGAAGCTTTCAGGTTCCGAGATATCGTGGCCCTGTGGATGGTCTGATTCTATGCTGGTGTCACTGACCAAAGCATCGCATGATAAAACAGAATATCGAGAGCAGTGGATCAGCTGTCGGAGGGGGAGAGTTGGTTGACGATTCTCGGGTCGGAGAACTTGGGGAAAAAAGAGGCGTGGCAGACTTTATCATTGTAAATCAGCAAGTTGTTTTGTTATGTCTCCCCTCTTGCTGCGAAAGGGGAAACCTCTTTTACCTTTTATTAGGGGGAGAGCGAGAGTCTGTGGTATCTTGAATTGTCAGGTGAATGATTAGTTGTTGTACTGCAGATCATGGTCTTTTGGGGGGGGGGGGCTACATTATTGCTTGCTTGGTGGGTGGAGGGTCCTAATAATTTTATTTGTGGAAGTGTGTGGAGGTGGGGGAGGTTCGTTGCTTTGCTGCTGCTCGTGCATGGGGGCTAGAAGGGGGGCTTTGAGGTTCTAAGTTTTTTACTGTCACTCATTCTTTAGGGCACTCCTCTGTTTTCATGGATGTCTGCGAAGAGCAAGAATTTCAAAATGTATATTGCACACATTTCTCTGATATTAAATGGAACAATTAGAACTATTGAAAATAGACACTATTAATAATTGCGAAGAAGGAAAAAAATGTATCCCTAGAAGGTGCATCGCATGTTATAAAAGCACCAACATAGAACCACCGCCAAAATAACACATTGCAGTAAGACTTTCAGAGGCCTTCTTCGACATCAAGAAAGTGAGAACCATATTCAAAGACAACTATCTCACAATCTGCATTAGCACAGGTGCACCCAAAAGCTGTGTGCTAAGCCCCCTGCTCTACTCGTTTTACACTTATGACTGTGAGGCTCAGCACAGCTCCAATGCCATATTTAAGTTTGCTGACAACACCACTGTCAGTAGGCCGAATCAAAGGTGATGACGAGTCAGCATGTAGGAGAGAGGTTGAAAATCTGGCTGAGTAGTGCCACAACAACAACCTCTCACTCAATATCAGCAAGAGCAAGGAGCTGATTACTGTCTTCAGAAAGAGGAAACCAGAGGTCCATGGGTCAGTCTGCTTCTGGGGATCAGACGTGGAGAGGATCAGCAACATTAAATTTCTCAGTGCTGTCATTTCAGAGGACCTGTTCTGTGCCCAGCAGGTAAGTGCAATTACGAACAAAGCACGGCTGTGCCTCTACTTCCTTAGGAGTTTGCGAAGATTCGATATGTCATCTAAAACTGACAGACTTCTATAGATGTCTGGTGGAGAGTACATTGACTGGCTGTATCATGGCCTGGTTGTGGTCAACCATATATATATGTTGTAACTGGGTTACCTGTCTGGACACGCCCCTCTGCTAACTGCTCCTGTGGCTCCTCCCACAGACACCTGAATAAAGGCGATTGTGCCATTGCTCCTCCCTCAGTCCAGGGGCAGATACTCAGCATGGTGGAGGTCACATTTTACTGCTAATAAAAGCCTTTCAGTATTTACTCTATTTCCAGTCTTTTGGAGTTATTGATAGTGCATCACTTGTACAGTATATTATTATGGTAATTATTTCTTTCTTTGCTTTTTGTATTTGTTCAGTTTGTTGTTTTTTTGCACATTGGTTGTTGGTCGTCCTTTAGAGGGCAGACTTTCATTGACTCTATTGTGTTTCTTCTATTTACTGTGAATGCCCACAGGAAAGTGAATTTTAGGGTGACATGGTGACATATATGTACTTTGATAATAAATTTACAAAAGGTACCTGGCAGATATATTTTTCTTTATTGAGTTATGTGTAAATGAGAAAAAAGATATCTTGATGAAATCTGTGTCCCTTGACACTTAACTTTAAAGCAGCTGGAGCAGAATTGTGGGTACTTCTTTTTACATTGTGCCTAGGTAACTGAAATACTGGTAGAATTATTGAATCTTGCTTCATAACCTTGATTTAGGGAAGGCAAACTCTGTTGGCTTTGGTGTCCTGGGCTACAAAATATTATTTTATGAAGATAGAACTGGGCTTTCTGTGATATTTCTCATAATATAATATTTATAGAATATTATATTTTATAATAATCTCTATTATATTTCTAGATCCTATTTCTGTTTGGTACTTGGTGATTTTTTTTGTGAAATTATAGATCAACAACTAACTAATGCATCGCGTTTCAAGCCTTAATGCACACCAACTCTGTTTTCTTCTTCAATCCCTTCAGCAATTTCATGAATTATTGCCTTTTCACAGGTCAGGCACCCTGCTTGTTTACAAAGCTGTTCCAAGTTGTTTTGTACGAGTGGAGATCATGGTGACAAATAGTGGAGAATAACAACAAATGCCACTGGCAATGACTTGTCTCAATGAGCAATATTGAATTGTGACGGTGTATTAATCATTTTGATTGAAGTAGATATTTCCAACATGAATTACAGTAAAAACTAATTCTGAAATATGTTTTACTGCACAATAATACTTTAGGGTTGTTGGTTTTTAAGGCATTAGACAAACTAGTCATCATTGTCATTCTGCTCCACACAAATATTCTTTAATTCTTGTGTTTAACTTTCATTTACAAAACTTGACACTTTAAAATCTGTTTGCATTTATGTATGCATTCTTGCATTCGATTCAGTCCTAACTACCTCAGATTATGAAGAATACCATGAACTAAGAGCTATACTTTATACTTCATTGTCGCCAAACAATTGATACTAGAACGTACAATCATCACAGCGATATTTGATTCTGCGCTTCCCGCTCCCTGGATTACAAATCGATAGTAAATATTAAAAATTTAAATTATAAATCGTAAATAGAAAATAGAAAAATGGAAAGTAAGGTAGTGCAAAAAAACCGAGAGGCGGGTCCAGATATTTGGAGAGTACGGCCCAGATCCGGGTCAGGATCCCTTCAGCAGTCTTACCACAGTTGGAAAGAAGTTGTTCCCAAATCTGGCCATACGAGTCTTCAAGCTCCTGAGCCTTCTCCCGGAGGGAAGAGGGATGAAAAGTGTGTTGGCTGGGTGGGTCGTGTCCTTGATTGTCTTAGCAGCACTGCTCCGACAGCGTGCGGTGTAAAGTGAGTCCAAGGACGGAAGGTTGGTTTGTGTGATGTGCTGCGCTGTGTTCACGATCTTCTGCAGCTTCTTTCGGTCTTGGACAGGACAACTTCCATACCAGGTTGCGATGCACCCTGGAAGAATGCTTTCTACGGTGCATCTATAAAAATTAGTGAGGGTTTTAGGGGACAGGCCAAATTTCTTTAGTTTTCTCAGGAAGTAGAGGCACTGGTGGGCCTTCTTGGCATTAAGATGAGATTTCATGAACAATTGTATCCATTTAAAAGTTGCAAGTTTCAAAGTACATTTATTATAAAAGAATATATAAATTATACAACCTTAAGATTTGTTTGGCAAGAAACCCAAAAGAACCCAATTAAAAAAGAATAAAGACCAACACCCGATGCATAGAGAAGGGGAAAAATACACAAATCATGAAAGCAATAGAAGCGAGCTACAACATTCCAAACAAAGTGAGTCTTCAGACCTGAAACAAGCAGCAGCCCGGATTAGGCCCAAAGCCTCAGTATCAGTTCATCACATCAGCAGGCACGGAGCAGAGCAGCTAGGGCAGTCTTCATAGCTTCAGCACCAAGGAGAGAGAAGCGAACATTGTAGGAGCACAAACGAAATCGGCTCTCTCCAATACCAAAACCCTGTCTTTCCAGTATATCTGGGCCAGCATTTAAATTGTCCAAACAGCGTATCGTACTTTGCAGTAGGACCCAGGCACCACTTCAGTGAAATGCTCTGGGCCCAGATTTTGCCACCCAGTCTGAAGCCGCTCTCAATTTCTCCAACTGGCTCAGTGCCCAGAGCAATCCAATCTTGCACCCGGCCATTTGGTTGGGCATCAGTTCTCCTCGGCCGCGACTTCTCCTCTCCGAATGGCGCACACCATCTATGTCAATTCTACAATGTACCAGCACAGTTTATCCCTCAAATTCAGAGATTAAGGGAGCTAGGGCTTTATTCTTTGGAGAGAAGGAAGATGAGAGGAGACATGATAGAGGTGTACAAGATAATAAGAGGAATAGATAGAGTGGACAGCCAGCGCCTCTTCCCCAGGGCACCACTGCTCAATACAAGAGGACGTGGCTTTAAGGTAAGGGGTGGGAAGTTCAAGGGGGATATTAGAGGAAGGTTTTTTACTCAGGGTGGTTGGTGCATGGAATGCACTGCCTGAGTCAGTGGTGGAGGCAGATGCAGTAGTGAAGTTTATGAGACTACTAGACAGGTATATGGAGGAACTTAAGGTGGGGGCTTATATGGGAGGCAAGGTTTGAGGGTCGGCACAACATTGTGGGCCGAAGGGCCTGTACTGTGTTGTACTATTCTATGTTCTATGGTAAATTTACTTCGCCTTCGCTTGCCTCTGCATTGCTTGTGGTGACAATACAACTACCATGCCGTTAAGTGAGGAGTACCGGAACCTTGAACCAGTGACAATGAAGTTGCAATGATTTAATATTCAAGTTTGTCTGGTGCACCATTTGGAGGTGATCATCATTAAATGCACTTAGTCCTTTCCAAACAATACTCTTTAAACAAAAACCTGATAGATCTCCACAGGAGATTTTAGTTCCCTTTATTGATTTAATTTAGTTAATTAAACTTTTTTGTCTGATGGTGGATCTTTGAACAGCAATTGAAAAAGTGATGATCTGAATTTTGCATCATTTCTAACTATCATCCTTTGTGCTTTTCCATTGATGAAATCAATAGGATGGAATAATAATAAGCCTTGAGCACATGTCCTATGGGACTCGTCTGTTCAGTCTCCAAAGAGGAAAGTATCCTGGGTTGTTTAAGCTGAAATCAGTCCCATGTTTCTGAAAGTAATGCTACTCATTTTCTTCAGTCAGTAAAGATGTTCTGACTGTTTGAAGAAAGCATCATGTTTAAAACTAAGCTGTGCAAATTTATCTAAGTGAGGTTCCAGCAATCCAGGTTTGATCATGACCTCTAGTTCTGCGTGAATTTTGCACATTCTTCCTGTAACTATGTAGGTTTCCGCCTGGCACTTTGGTTTACTCCACATCTCAAAGATATGTTGGTTGGTTTGTTAGCTCACTATGGTAAATTACCTTTAATCTAGTTAAATTCCAACCTGCACCTTGTGAGGCATGAAAATGCCCGACACAGGCCTCTCATGGTCTGAGTCAACTTTCCCTCCCTCTCCTCCCCTTCGAGTTAAGTGGCAAGAGGACTGGGCATTGGTGCTGTTGTGGATAGCTTCTAGATGTGAGAGAGAATGGATTACAGGGAAGTGGGGGAATGGTACTCATACAAATGCTCAGAGTTGGCATAAATTTCAGCCCGAAATGTTGACTGTACTCTTTTCCATAGATACTGCCTGACCTGCTGAGTTCTGCCAGCATTTTGTGTGTGTTGCTTGGATTTCCAGCATCTGCAGATTTTCTCTTGTTTGTGGTTGCTACTTAATTTGTCATAAGAACATATAAATATGAAAAGACTGTAAATCAGGGATCTTTATAGTAAGAAACTGGACAGGAAAGGAACAGAGGGATAAAGGCCCAATGCAGGTAAATGGGATTAGCAAAGGTAGATATCACATTTGGCATGGATAAGATGGGTTGGCGCATCCTTTCCTCTGTTGTGCAGCTTTAGGACTCCTTAGCCCACAGTTCTTGCACAAAATAAAATTAAGAATAAATAAAAATTTTAGGATCACGGGAAATGTTAGGTTGAGCAACAAAACTGAGCCATTTAAAATACAGTCAAACTGAAAATTAAGCAGTCATTGTAACGCCGAATACTAAGATTGTATTATTATCCTTTGAGTCTGCTTGTCTTCTTGGCTTTGGGGCCCGCAGTCAATGAACCACACAGTGCTAGACTGAACTGGACTGAGCTGAAACCAAACATTCCTGGACTATTTCAATTACTTTGTGCTTCATGTTTTATATTCTGTGATTATTGCACTTTTTTTTTGTTGTTTACCCAATTAGTTCTTTTCTTGTGCTTTGCGGGCTTGATGCTTTTCTTTGAACAGGTTCCGTGTGGTTTTCCTTGTTTTGTGGCTGTCTGTGGGAAGATGAATCTCAGGGATGTATACTGCATACATACTTCGATAATAAATGTACTTCAAATCTTTGAGTCGGGCTGTGCCTTTAGCTGACACTAGCGACGAGAATCTTCGAATTCTTCCTGTAAAACTTCTTTCCTTCTATTTTCTACATCAAGCTTTGAATTCTCCCACGTTGGTGCTTTGATGCATTTTAAATGCAAGTTGTTGACCATGGTGATAAACGGCAGTTGTGGAACTCTGAAGAAGGAGGGGGAGATAGGAAGAACAACATTTCTGAAAGGTCACCGGTGTGACGAGACGATTGTTCAGGTGACCATTGGAGTGATTCATGGTTGATTCGGGGGGCTGAAGGAAACACATCTCTTTCAAGCCTGAAAGTGCCCTGCAAAGCCACTTGTCTGATTAGTCATATCGCTTCCTGAAAGAAAATGAAAGGCACACAGCCAAAGTGAGTTATTGAGTTATTGTGTCTGAGGAGTGGACTAATCCCTCATTGAACTGTACATCACAGAAACAGGCCCTGTCAGCCAAACTCATCTCTTCCTTCCAAGAGGCCTATCTACACTAATTCCATTTGCATGCACTAGTCCCACTTCCCTCTGTGCCTTTCCTCTCCAAATATTTGTCCAAATGTCTCTCAATGCTGTAATTGTATCTACCTCTACCTCCTCTTCTGGCAGCTTGTTCCATATAATTACCACGCTCTGTGTGGAAAACCTAACCCCTCAGGTATCAGTCAAAACTCCCCCTCTCCTCTTAAGCCTATGTGTTGGAAGAAGACCCCGATGTCTGTCTTATCAATCATCTCCATACAGTACTGTGCAAAGGTCTTAGGTGCATATGTATGGCTAGGGTGCCTAAGAGTTTTGCACAGGACTATATTTGTCAATGTGGAGTGGAGAGGGAGTTTGTGAATCTGACAGAAGCAAAGGATGTTGGGAATGGTGAGGGAGGATCACCAAGGGAGGGGTATGTAGCAGGTGGCAGAGAAGGAGTGCCGGGGCAGGGGAGGAGGGGTGGCATGAGTGCAGATACACACAGCCCTGCAATGATTGAGAAGTAATAATAGTTCCTGAGCATGGTGGTGTGAGTCCTAAGGCTCCTAGACCTTCTTCCTGTTGGCAGCAGTGAGAAGAGAACATGGCTGGGGTGGTGGGGGTACCTGATGATGGATGCTGCTTTCCTGCAACAGTGCCCCCGTATAGTTGTGTTCAATGTTGGGGTAGTTGAGGAAAGATGAGTGCGACAAGTCCACAAAGGGTTTATCATGAAATACAGACCCCCACTTTTTGCCTTCTCTGAAACAGCAGTCTGGTCCACCCTGTGTATCGAGAAGCCCTCAGGTCTTACTGACATATCTGGCATGTGCCATGTCTCTGTGAAACTGAGAAGGCAGCAATCCCTCATTTCCCTCCAATACAGCAATCTTTAGATTAGGTTAGATTATGAGGACACACAGTCCTCTTTTATTGTCATTTAGTAATGCATGCATTAAGAAATGATACAATGTTTTTCCAGAATGATATCACAGAAACACATGACAAACCAGGACTGAAAAACTAATAAAAACCACATAATTATAACATATAGTTACAACAGTGCAAAACAATACCGTAATTTGATAAGAACAGACGGTGGGCACGGTAAAGTCTCAAAGTCCCATCATCTCACGCAGACGGTAAACCTCCAGCGCCGCAAACTTGCCGATGCAGCATCCCGGAAGCATCTGACCACAGTCTGACTCCGAGTCCATCCGAAAACTCCGAGCCTCCAACCAGCTCTCTGACACCAATGCACCGAGCACCATCTCTGCCAAGCACTTTGACCCCGGCCCTGGCAACAGGCAATAGGCAAGGCCGAGGATTTGGGGCCTTCCCCTCCGGAGATTCTCGATCCTGCAGTAGCAGCGGCAGCGAAGCAGGCCTGCCCTTAGGTCCTCAATCTTTTTCTCCAGTGACTTGTACATTTGCTAACAAGATGCTAGGTAGAGAAAATTTTATATACTGGAGTTTCAGCCTAGCTTGGAGTCTTCCCCCTCTCACTGCTTAAAGGTAATGTGCCTGCATGCTTGAGAGTAACGTCAGCCAAGCCCTTCAGAAGATTGTAAAATTGCTAGTTCATCACAAGTACATTAGCAGTGGGAGTACTTCAGTAATAGACATAGAAGTCTTGTAAGCTTCCTGCAACATGTCAGCATGGTTTGCCAGCTTCATTTTGCCTCAAGTTTAGAAGGGAGATGAATAAAAGGATCGTCTAGAAACAGGAGATGATTTGTAACTCATTGCCTGAAGAAGTAGGAGAGCTTAGCACCTTCATTACATTTACCAAAGTACAGGATGTCAACTTCAAGATTCATAAGGAGTATTGATCTGGTCCAGGAAAGTGAGGTGAGACCCAGCTGATCTTTTCAAACCATTGTAGACAAAATGCGTCTGCATTATGATTTTTTAATGATTGTATTTTAAGTATCTTATTCTGTTTTATTTCAAGTTGTATGACTGCAGTGGAGTCTGTAAAGCCATATGTTCTGCAAGGGCTGGGGTCCTTGGAGCAAGAAAAATCTACTTTTGCATATTATGTTAACATTTATTGTTCTCTGCTGTAAGACAGAAAAAGTAGAGAACCATTTTGTATCTGATAATTATCTGAGGAATTATACCCCAGACATCTCTTCTCTAGCACAATGGAAAGACCATAAGACATAGGAGCAATATTAGGCCATTTGGCCAATTAAGTCGGCTCCACCATTCCATCATGACTCATCTATTATCCTTCTCAACCCCATTCTCTGCCTTCTCCCCATAATCTTTGATGCCTGATTGAACAAGAACCCACGAGCTTCTGCTTTAAGTATACCCAATGGCCTGATCACTACAGCAGTCTGTGCCAATGAATTCCATAAATTCAACAACTTCTGGTTAAAGAAATTTCTCCTCATCTCTGTTCTGACTGCATGTCCCTCTATTCTCTCTATCCTGCCTCTGTGCCCTCTGGTCCTAGACTCCTCCGCATCCACTCTACCTAGGTCTTTCAATATTCGACAGGGTTCAATGAGATTCCTCCTCTGCCCCCAGTTCTTCTGAACTCCAGCGAGTATAAGCTCTGATAATTGCTGACTTCTAATACTCAAGGACACAGTGCAAAATATACTATAAGCTTTGCCTCCTTTCAGCAATACCTACTTATGAAATTCCAAGGTTTATAGTAGAGTTCTAAATTGTCACAGTGAATAATTGACAGATAATTTTACCTACATTAAGCAATCCAAATAAAATAAATAGAGCAAAATAAAAAATATCTTTCTTTATGCAAAGAATTGATGTATGTTTGAAGAGAGTGTGTGTAAATTGTCTGGCACAGTACTGAACAGTGTTTGAACTAATCAGAGCAAGGTAATGTGCACCCACTTTAAAAAGCAATCAAGTCTCCCTTCCACAATATAGGAGCATTGTTTCTGTACTTTGGTTAATTCAACTTCAGTTTTAAAAATAACTTCCTGTAAAACACAAACTGACACGATATCCATTACTTCAGAAATGTGAAGGGCAATTTTCTAGAGTTCTAAAGGAAATCCAAGCATGTTTCCATAATTGTTATATCTGTTACTAAAAAGGAAGGGTAGCCTTGCCAATCAAAAACATGGATTAGATTCAGGTAGCTAATACATTTTAAAAATGCCAGTGCATTTAAAATTGGATTAGTAACAATAAAAGCTTTGGATAATACTCTACTGTGTAAAAGCTAAAAATAACAACACAAATAAGACATTTTTGGAAAATAGGCCAATGTACTGTAGGTTGGTCACGTAAAGAGGAAGGACTTTTAACCCTGAATGTGCTGGAAATATAAAAATAACATCCTGCTCCAAAATACAACTCATGCTCAGCTAAACTGCAGTTTGAAAAGACAATCAAGTGTTTTACCATGTGAATTCTGAACTTTAGTATCTGTTGCAAACATAATTTCCTTATCTCAGATTCTAATGCTATGCATTGCCACTGCCCAGTTTTGCAACTGACCAGACATGACTTTGACCTGAGCTACAACCAATACATCCGGAAACATGATCATCTATATCCACCTCCATATTATCCTTGCTTTAGCTCAGGTACTGCCTAAACCATATCCCTTGTCTTTTTGTATATTCAAAGCTGTCTGTATTAAAGATGAATAAAGCAGGTTCTAAGGGACAGAGATAATGGGGAGAAACAGACTGGAAACAATTCTGAATGAGATGAATGCAGGAGATATTAAATGACAAAAAGTATGATAATGCAAGATAAATGGGAGTAGCAATAAGACAAATGACGGAACTATCAATCCTTTTGACATGTAATCACCCTGCATTCTTCCCAACCTTCAAATCTATCTTCCCTTTTCCTTCCTTGGTTTCTTAAAACTGATCTTATCTCCAACCTTGCCCAGTTCTTATGAAAGGATCATTTTCTACTTTTATTTCAAATTTCCATCAACAGCAACATTCCATTTCGTACTGTAACGATCTGGTGTCCTACCTTGCACCTTGAAGAGCGTTTGACGGCTCTAGGCCTGTATTTGCTGGAATTCAGAAGAAAGAGGGGTGACCTCATTGAAACCTATTGAATGGTGAAAGGCCTCGACAGAGTGGATGTGGAGAGGATGTTTCCTGTGGTGGGAGAGTCTAAAACCAGAGGAGACAGCCTCAGAATCGAGGGACATTCTTTAAGAACTGAGATGAGGAGGAATTTCTTTAGCCAGGGAGTGGTGAATCTGCGAAATTCTTCACCACAGGCAGCTTTATGTATATTTAAGGCAGAGGTTGATAGATTCCTGATTTGTCAGGGCACTAAGGGATACGGGGAGAAGGCAAGAGATTCAGACTGAGAGGAAAATTGGATCTGCCATGATGAAATGGTGGAGAAGACTCGATGGGCCAAATGGCCTAATTCTACACTCGACAAACTTGAGCTGAGCCAAGCCAAACTCCAAGTTTCATTACAAGTCACTCCATTGGTTATATTAACATGAGCTGCTGATCTACATTAGCATAATTTAAAAATTCTCATCTCTGTTTTCAAACCTTTCCATGACTGTCTTTTCTCAACATTGCAAGCTCAAAATCTGCATCCTTCTAAGCACTTTGCATGACTCCAGTGACTCAGATCTTCGCAAGACTACCAACGGCAGACCGGAGCTCCATCAGAGTACCATACAATTTTTCTTCTCACTTTCAAAATGTCCTTCTCAAACATACTTCTCAATCACATCTCTGGTTAACTGGCCAAAGATAGCATTCTGAGGCTATGTATCAGATACTGTTTCATGAAATTGTGAACCATCTCTTGAGATACCCATGATGTGGGTGTTACATGTATAAATGAAATGTTTCTTTGTTGATGTAGTTGGTGCCCACAGTTGAATTACAAATTAACCATGATTAACAGAAATGATGGAACTAGCTCAAACAACTATGTACCAGTCATTGAAAGTGGGCATGCAGGTACAGCAGGCGGTGAAAAAGGCGAATGGTATGCTGGCATTTATAGCGAGAGGATTTGAGTACAGGAGCAGGGAGGTACTACTGCAGTTGTACAAGGCCTTGGTGAGACCACACCTGGAGTATTGTGTGCAGTCTTGGTCCCCTAATCTGAGGAAAGACATCCTTGCCATAGAGGGAGTACAGAGAAGGTTCACCAGATTGATTCCTGGGATGGCAGGACTTTCATATGAAGAAAGACTGGATGAACTGGGCTTGTACTCGTTGGAATTTAGAAGATTGAGGGGGGATCTGATTGAAACGTATAAGATCCTAAGGGGATTGGACAGGCTAGATGCAGGAAGGTTGTTCCCGATGTTGGGGAAGTCCAGAACGAGGGGTCACAGTTTGAGGATAGAGGGGAAGCCTTTTAGGACCGAGATTAGGAAAAACTTCTTCACACAGAGAGTGGTGAATCTGTGGAATTCTCTGCCACAGGAAACAGTTGAGGCCAGTTCATTGGCTATATTTAAGAGGGAGTTAGATATGGCCCTTGTGGCTACGGGGGTCAGGGGGTATGGAGGGAAGGCTGGGGCGGTGTTCTGAGTTGGATGATCAGCCATGATCATAATAAATGGCGGTGCAGGCTCGAAGGGCCGAATGGCCTACTCCTGCACCTATTTTCTATGTTTCTATGTTTCTATGTTAACATAACATTCTAATCATACTATTTGCTTTCTTGGTCGTCTTCAGTTAAAACAGTGCTCTTTAATAGTAAGTTCTAAGCCATTTCTTGACAAAATTAAAATGTAATTCTTAAGACACTGAAAATTTTCAAATATTTTAAATATAATTGAGGTAGTTAACCTGATGTAAGTAGTAAAATTAATATTTTTCTTGTGACATATTACAACATTGCCAAAAGACATCAGAATCCTTGAAGTGAAATGCAAAGTAAGCCATATTTTTATGTAGCACAAGCCATCTTTGAGGCAACAGAAAGTCATGTGGCCTCAAGGATATGGACATTACTGACTTGGACGACATATAAGATCTATCTCCAATTGTCCTTCACAAGTAGTACTGAAGTAATGTGAATTACTGCAGACTGGTGAAGGTACTCACACATTGGTGCTCACACTTAACTGCAAACGTGGCTTTGCTACAGTAGGATGGTGTTAACATTTTGAGCCCAAGGAGCTGCCTGAACTATTTTCCAAAATAAATTCAGGATGGTGAAATTACTTTAAACATTACACAGTGGTGAAGAAGTGCTTCATTCGATTTAAGCTAAGAACACATCAAGGGCACAAATCAGAATCAGAATCACTTTATTTCCAGTATGTGAAACATACCGGAATTGATTGTGTTTTGGTGCCAAGAATAAAACACAGGACAATACCATGACAGTCAACACAATAGCAACCAGAAATTTATAGGACATTTGTGCAAACAGTCATGAGCAATCAACAGTTAGCAGAATGGTCATATGCACAAATGTCAATAACCAAACTTAAATAAATGTGAACATATGAACAGACTCCATAATTATCAACAGAACAAGGAGAGCAGGAAAGACCATTTAATGGATGTTGTGCAGTTGAGAGGGTGCTGTGTTAGTTTCAAGTTGCTTGGTATACACATCACCGAAGACCTCACCTGGAATCTATACACTGGTTGTGTGGCAAAAAAAAAGCACAACAGTGCCTCTTCCACCTCAGGTGACTGAAGAAGTTTAGCATGAGTCTAAAATCCTCAAAACCTTCTGCAGGGCACCATCAAGAGCATCCTGACTGGCTGTATCACTGCCTGGTGCGGGAACTGCACCAACCTGGTGGGGGAACTGCACCAGCCCAGCCCATCTGTGGATGTGAACTTCCCTCCACTGAGGACATTTACAGCAGCGAGTGCGTAAAGAAGGCCTGGAAGATCATCAGGGACACCAGTCACCCCAACCATAACTGCTTCAGCTGCTTCCATCTGGCAAATGGTACCACAGCATTAAAGCCAGAACCAACAGGCTACGGGACAGCTTCTTTCTACAAGCTATTAGACTTAAAAGTTCACATGTCTGTACATTGTGACAGAGTTATAACACAAAGACTTTTACTTCCTCACGTTGTGGGATGGATGTTAGATTTAAATAAATTCAAATTCAAATTCAGTTAGGGTATTACACTTTAGTGAGTTTTGTTGAGAAGCTGGATAGCTGCAGGAAAGAAGTTTTAGAGGTGGCATGTAGTCTTGGTGGTGATGGACTCGTAGCATCTCCCTGATGGCAATTTGGTGACTATTGGGGTGGGTGGACCTCCAAGAGGACCATAACTTTGTCATAGGGTTTGGAGGCTTACGTGCCTCAATGATCCGAAAAGCTATGTTTGTGCTAGTCACGGCTTTATGCTTTAGGTCTACACGTGCCAAACAGATCAAAGAGTAGAGCCCAGACTAAAAGCAACCCGCTGGTCTTCCAGGTTCAGGGCTAACAACCCTGACTGGTAAAACAAAGCTGTTATGGACAACAGCAATGAAGAACCCCTTCTACATCTGAGGGCAGTATTCTTGAATCTCCACCCAGAATTTATATGTCTGATAGTAGTGAAAACTGAGCTATTGAAACAATGGAGGAAGCCCTGAACACCACCAGAGATGGAGGACCTTCATTGCTGTCCTCAGTGCCAGCAGCCAAAGGGTAGCAGGAAGTAAGATGGTGGGTGGTGTTAGCGGTAATTTTTACAGCTCCTTTCTTCACTCTGGTGATGAAGTGCATTTTGCTTTCCAAATGAATATGAATTCATACATGTTTGAAATTATTTTCCTATTCTGTGACCAGATTGGCATAGATCTAGAAATTTCACAAATTCGATTGCAGAACAGAGTTCTGATAGCTTTTTCTCATGGTTTTTGCATAATTTTTCTCAAGGGTGCTGATAAATTAATAAAAGATAAATTAATCATTGTTTTATAGCACATTAACAATAAAAAACCAATACTATGCATGTACTATTGAAATAGCCTTTACCTCTTGGAATACAGGGACACTTAATTTATAATATCAGTTACTTTTTAAGTGACAAGAATTTTTTTAAGCAAGAAACAATCTGCTGGAGGAACTCAGTAAGTCAAGCAGAATCCGTGAAGAGGAACAGTGAAACTGGAGTCTGAGGTGATTGGTAAACCAAGGAGGCACGTTAAATGGCAGACAAGATGTTGGGGGGTGGGGGGGGGGTGGGTTAGCTCATTTGCCAGTCGAAAGCTGCTTCCGCTGTGCCAGTTGTTCATTGGCCTATTTAAAAGTTGTAGCTGCTCTTTCCTGTTGGTTGGTTTGGGAGCCATGGCCAGTGTCCGGTTTCAAGCACCTCCAGGGTATAAGAATAGAACATGCAGGAGACGTGGTCTTGGTCTCTATCCCCACGGTCCACTTCAGACTGTGGTGAAGAACTGTTGGGGAAGTATGCTCCAGACTTAAAGGCCTGCTTGCATTCTTAGCTAAGTGTCTGTTTCTTGAATATTTAGTTTTGTAGTATGTGTAACCTGGGGGAACTTAAATATTCAGTCAAAACTTTTACTGAATTGAATTGAATTGAATTGAATTTACTGTTTGTAAATAAATGATTAATATGCTTATTCGTAGTCAGTGTTTTCTATCTCACTCACCAAACCTGTGAACCTGCTTCCACGTAACATATACCAGGTGGGGAGCAAGAGTTAAGTGACATTTAATCAGAAAATTAAATCAAGTCAAGTCAAGTCAAGTCAAGTCAAATTATTTATAAAGCACATTTAAAAATAACCCATGTTGACCAAAGTGTTTTACAAACCATAACAGGTAGCTAAAATACAAATACAAGAAACACAGATATAAACAACAAGGCACGCAGCTTGTAGGCACAAAATAAACAACACATGAGCCTAGGCACAAGCCAAAAATCAGCCACATCAGGAAGATTCAAACACTAGTGAATAACTGTAAGTTTTCAGCCTGGACATAAAAGAGTTAAGGGAAGGGACAGATCTGATAGGGAGGAGAATGCTGTTCCACAGTCTAGGGGCTACAACAGCAAAGGCACGGTCACCCCTGAACTTAGTTTAGATCATGGGACAGCCAGGAGCCCCAGGTCAGCTGACCTGAGGGACCTGGAAGTAGAATAAGAGGTTAGAAGGTCTGTGATATAGGAGGGGGCCAGCCCATTTAGGGCTTTATAAACAAATAGGAGAACCTTAAAATCAATTCTAAACCGTACTGGTAGCCAGTGGAGAGAGGCCAGGATAGTAGTAATATGGTCCCTCTTCCAGGCACCTGTCAGGAGCCTGGCTGCGGCGTTCTGGACCAGCTGCAGGCGGGACAGGGACGACTGACTAATCTCAGTATACAGGGAGTTGGAGTAGTCCAAGCGGGGGGTTATAAGGGCATGGATTACTCTTGAGATTTTTGAAAGAGAGAAATGACTTAATCTTGGCAATAGTATGAAGCCGGAAAAAACTGGCTTTTACTTCTGCATTAACTTGCTTGTCAAACTTAAAGATGGAATCAAATATCACACCAAGGTTTTTGACATGGGGTTTGACAAGCCTGGACAGGTTACCAAGACTGTTGGTAATCACTTTGATGGAGTCAGGGGAGCCAAATACGATAACTTCAGACTTGCCCTCATTCAACTGTAGGAAGTTTTGTGCCATCCAACACTTTATGTCCTCAAGGCGGTTCATGAGGCTGACTAGATTTGACTGGTTGTTCGGTTTCAAGGGGAGATAAAGCTGTGTGCCACCAGCATAACAATGGAAGGAAATGTCGGTGTTTTTGATTGATTTGACCGAGGGGAAACATGTATATGGAAAAAAGAATGGGACCTAGGATGGAACCTTGTGGGACCCCGCAGGAGAAACTAGCCTGAGAAGAGGAAAATTTGCCTATGTTGATGGAAAAGCTTCTATTTTTGAGGTAGGATGTGAACCAGTTCAAGGCAGTGCCATCAACACCAACCCCGTACTGGAGACAGTCTATTAAAATAACATGATCCACAGTATCGAATACTGCATTGACGTCAAGAAGAATTAGGATGGCAGGGTCACCTGAGGAGGAGAAGATCATTGTACACTTTCAGCAGGGCAGAGTCTGTGCTATGATAAGTGTTAAAATCTGACTGAAATCTTTCCAAGATGTTGTTTTGGTGTAGGTAGGGCAGCAATTGACTAAGAATAACCTTTTCAAGAACCTTTGACAAGAATGGAAGTTTAGAAATAGGTCTGTAGTTACTAGGTAAGGTAGGGTCTAAGTTGGGTCTTTTCAGGAGGGGCTGGACCACGGCACGCTTGAAGCAGGTTGGAACGGTACCAGTGGCCAGGGAGCTGTAGATAATAGAGAGGATGCGGGGACCAGCTATGGCAAAGACATCCTTCAGAAGGGCAGTGGGGACAATGACAAGGGGGCAGGTTGCAGGTTTCATGGTGGAAACAATCTTTGTAAGGGAGGGTAGCATGATGGGTTGGAAACAATCCAGTTTAGGTGAACAGACCAGTGAGACAGTTAGGTCATGGGTAGTGGGGGGGGGGGGGGAATGTTCATTCTAATGTCTTCAACTTTGCTAATGAAGAATTTTAAAAATTCGTCACTTAGCAGGGGACACATCTAAACTAATTCTAGGGGTGGGACAAATGAAAGAATTTATGGTACTGAGTAAGACCTTGGGATTATGAGAGTTGTTAGAAATTAGGTCAGAAAAGTATTTCGTTCTCGCAGCCTTAACTGCATCCTGATATTTGTGAAGATTGTATCTCAAAATTTCAAAGGAAATTTGAAGCTTATCACACTTCCACTTTCGTTTGGATATTCTGCACTTCCTCCTCGGGGCTCTGGAGGTGTCATTAAGCCAAGGCAGACCTTTAGGCTTAGGCTTTTTGAATTTAAGGGGAGCAACAGTATTCGGAATAGAAGAGCAGGTGGTATTAAATAAGTTCCTCAGTACGCAGATAGAGAAGAGAAACCTCAATAGTGCAGGTATTAGGAGCAGCTATGAGAACCTCAGAGAACTTATTGGCAGTCGAAGTGTTAATGTAATAAGAGCAACGTACAGGAAGATGAAATTTAGCAGGGGAAAAAGACAGAGAAGCATCAAACAAAACAGCACTATGATCCGACAGACAAGCATCAATGATTTCCACATTGCGGATCGGAAAACCAGACGATAAAACCAGGTCAAGTGTACGGCCTAGCATGTGAGTGGGTCCAGTGATAAGCGAAGCAAGATTAAAAGACTCAAGCAGACGCATAAAATCACTTACGAGAGGCTTAGCAGGACAGCAAACATGAATATTAAAGTCACCAAGAATCAGAACTCGATCAAAGTTGGGCATAGTATTTGAGAGGAAGTCCGCAAATTGAGCAATAAAGTTTTTTATGTATTTTTGGTGGACGATACACAAGAGCAATTAAGAGGGGATTGACCAGGCCCACTTTAATTAATTGCACCTCGAAGCTGGGGAAATAATCAGAGTTCAGTAGACGGCAATTAAAATGTTTCTTAAGCACAGCAGCTAGACCCCCTCCGCGTCCGGAAGGTCTAGGCATGCTAAAAAAGTTACAGTCATCTGGACAGAGTTCAACAAGTGGAGCAAGCTCGCCAGTGCTTAACCAGGTTTCCGTCACCAGTAAGAAATCCAGTCCTTGGGCGGAGAAAAAGTTATTGAGAAATGACAAATGGAAGCAAAGAGGGAGAGAAAAAGATGAGGGGGCAGATGGAACAAGGTGGGAAAGTAAAATGTAAGGTTGGAGACAGGTGCAGGGACCTAAAGGCTAATAGTTTTTGGAATCTGATAAGTGAAGGAGGTGATAATGAGCCATTCAAGGGTGAATGGCATATTGACTCTTTCATCTTTCAACCCGATTCAGTCTGCCAATTACTTTGGAATACAGCCCCGACTCCTCCTCTTCCGAGTGGCCATGCACAATTTTGTCCAAAAACAACAACGATCCTGCCAAAGATGCTACTTGACCTTCTGGTGAGTTGCTTGTTGCTCCAGATTCTAGCACCTGCAGTCTCCAGTGTCAAGACTTTCTTTGCAATCAATATTTTAACACTTCAGAACTACACAGATGAGCATATTGTTGGGCTTTGTTCTTTGATTGATTTAACTTATAGTGGTAGAAAAGCTGAAACTGATTACAAGAGATTTGCATTTCAGACGCAAATTCTTCCACTCATTCCACAGAATATGATTAGAAAGTGGAGGACAGAAAAAACAACCCTTTAGATGACTAGAATATTTCAGTCAAGTGCACCACAACAGAGACTGTTTTAAATAAATTTCACAGTTCAAATACATTTATTTTATGTCGCCGTATACAAACCTGAGAGTCATTTTCTTGCATCCAATCACAATTAATACTAGAAACACTAAAGAATCAATGAAAGACTGCACCTAACAGGACGAACAGCAACCAATGTGCAAAAAAATAACCTGTGCAGATACAAAAAGAAAGAGAAAATAATAATAATAATAATAAATGATCACAAGTACATTATGAAACACCAATAAATTCAAGATGATGAATGCTGAAAATAACAAGAGAAACCAGAAACGATCCAACACATTACAGGATCCTGCAGCAGTTTAACTCAAGCTGATTACTTACACAGGCACAATCAGTTGGAATATATCATTCACCAAATTCTTGCTTTAAAATACAAGCTCATAAAAGACACTATACCTTACTATAAATACAAGCTTGATCCAATTTTAGAGTCAGAATACCACAAGTTATACTATGACTGATTTATTATTATGGTAAAGTTAATCCATAATAACCATCTGGGTACAATATTACAGAACAAACAAACAAGAACATCTTACTTAATAGATATAGCCATTCCAAACACATATACCTGTAACTTATGGAAATCAATAAGTAAAAACACCAGAAATATGCTGAATTAAAAGAGGAAATTGAAAGACTATGGAACTTGAATGGGGTGTACATTGCCCCAATAGTAATATCTACAACTGCCATCATCCCAAATTCACTACACAATAGCATTAAACAATTAGGCCTCCACAGTAAAATCTATGTAAATCTTCAGAAAGCCACAACACTAAACACCACAAGTCTGAAAGTTTCTGCAGTTGAGAAATGAGTGTGCTTGGTTATGCTCACACCTCTGGTCTTACCAGCTTGAGTTGAGAAAAAATAAAAGCAATAAATAAACAAGCATTGAAAGGTATTGATCGTGTGGATAGTCAGAGGCTTTTTCCCAGGGCTGAAATGGCTAACGTGAGAGGGCACAGTTTTAAGGTGCTTGGAAGCAGGTACAGAGGAGATGGCGGGGTAAGTTTTTTACGCAGAGAGTGGTGAGTGCATGAAATGGGTTGCCAGCGGCAGTGGTGGAGGCGGATACGATAGGGTCTTTTAAGAGACTCCTGGATAGGTACATAGAGCTCAGAAAAATAGAGGGCTATGGTAATTTCTAAAGTAAGCACATGTTTGGCACAGCACTGTGGGCCAAAGGGTCCGTGTTGTGCTGTAGGCTTTCTATGTTTCTATGTTTCTAAATAAGCAATAAATATCGACACAATGAGATGAAGAGACTTTGAAAGTGAGACCATGGGTTGTAGGCAAGTTCAGTGACAGGGCAAGTGAAGTTGAGTAAAGTTACTCCCTCTGGTTCAAGAGCCCGATGGATAAGGGGTAGTAACTGTTCCTGAACTTGGCGGTTCAGGTCCTATTCAGCATTCCCCCCTAGTTTGTTTTACAGCTGCACCAACCAACCATTGCTCTGAGCAGGAGATCTTTACATGGTCTAAAAACTGTGTGTCACTTTAATAAAACATTATATAAAAGAAAAATTGATCTGCAAGGTGATGTGCTCAGGAGCATTTCAGTTACAGTGCGGCCGTACACCCACACAGCTTAAATGTCATAGTGATCCTAAGGCTCCTGTACCCTTCACCTGATGGTAGCAGTGAGAAGTGAGCATAGCCTGGATGGTGGGGGTCCTTGATAATGAATGTTGCTTTCCTACAACAGTGCTCTGTGTCCATGTGCTCATTGGAGGGGAAGGCTTTTCCTGTGATGGACAGGCCATATCCATTACCTTTGGAAGTTCACTTCCCATAGAATGGTGTCCTTACTTGAACCAAATCAGTTAATAAGGTACTTAATAGAGTAAAATCTTTTGGATAACTGAACAGCCATTTTATTGTGCTGATAATTGTCCCATATCAAAAATCTTGGTATCAAACTCAAATGGAAGCGAGCAAAATTCTAATCTCTTCATAGTATGATTAAAAGCTCTACATATTCCGAACAACTCTTACTTCTAGTAAAATGGATAATTGTGATTGGAGGTACCACCATGAACCAGTTAATACTTATTTTTCAGATATTTAATAATATCTTTGTCTGCATCATAAAGGGATATTGGAGAGTATGTAAATCCAAATGTTAAGGACTTTGAAGTTGAAGAATATATTTTAAGATAATTATGTTAAAAACATTTAAATAATTCATGAAAAAGCGGATGAAGGCAAGAGACTTCAGAACTAGATACTAAGCATTATGAAGCAATAAACCTAACTGTGAATCTTAAGTATACTTCACATGACTAAATGCAAATATGCCAATTATTTACCATTTAAACCATTTGTTAAGTCATCTTTCCTACAATCATGAATGTGAAACAACTACCAACCTTTACATACTGTCTGCCAGTCCTTCACTTCAGGTGGGAAACAACCAGAGGCATTCACAGAGCATGCAGGCGATGGATCTTTCTGGATTGTGCCATAATCCATACAGACACAAAAATCATCCTGCAGATGAAATACTGAATTAAGCTTGTTCAGGCAGTGAAGTTCAGAGAAAGCTTGCAAATGATGTTGACAGAAATATCTGACATTGTAAATTAAGTTTCAATTTTCCTATTATTTCCAAAACTAAGTCAAAAAAAGATCACTCCACTAATACAAGGATAACAGCTCTAAACCAATAAATCTGTAACTCATGTAAAAATATAATCTTCATCATGCGACTGATCTCCTCCTCCGTCTCTTACACCCCTGGACTGACTGGGAAATCTGCTTTGACACAAGACGTACTCCTTCAGCCAATATCCAGTCTTAAGATCTGTATCTCAAGAGGCAATGATGTTTTCTGACTCATATCTTTGCTCTTTTCCCTAAAGTTACTTAATTCTTTCACAACATCCATGATTGTAGAGAGCTGAGGGGAAAGGTGGACCTTATATCACTCCATTGCCAACCTTCCCTTTATGCCAGACATGCCAGCTATACAAGCAATGATCCTGTTCCTTTCAAAGGGATAATTGCGCACGGTTAAGGTTTATTTTTCTTTCATGTTTTTAATGCAATTTACAATAAATTGTACAAGGCCAAATTTTGAGTATTGTGTACAGTCCTGGTCACCGAATTATAGGAAAGATGTCAACAAAATTGAGAGAGTACAGAGAAGATTTACTAGAATGTTACCTGGGTTTCATCTCCTAAGTTACAGAGAAAGGTTGAACAAGTTGGGTCTTTATTCTTTGGAACATAGAAGGTTGAGGGGGGATTTGATAGAGGTACTTAAAATTATGAGGGGGATAGATAGAGTTGATGTGGATAGGCTTTTTCCATTGAGAGTGTGGGAGATTCAAACAAGAGGACATGAGTTGATAGTTAAAGGACAAAAGTTTAGGGGTAACATGAGGGGGAACTTCTTTACTCAGAGAGTGGTAGCTGTGTGGAACGAGCTTCCAGCAGAAGTGGTTGAGGCAGGTTCGATGTTGTCATTTAAAGTTAAATTGGATAGCTATATGGACAAGAAAGGAATGGAGGATTATAGGCTGAGTGCAGGTCAGTGGGACTAGGTGAGAGTAAGAGTTCGGCACGGACTAGAAGGGCCGAGATGGCCTGTTTCCGTGCTGTAATTGTTATATGGTTATATGGTTGAATGCGAGGGACGTATGGGGTGTCCAGAGAGGGATAGCACCTCTGGTGAAGGGGCTAGTCAAGTTCATTCTGGGGCAGCCCACTTCACTTTGGTCCCCACCAGACACTCAGCTCTCCCCTGTGGCTCCAAGCAGCTGTTTTCATGTGGCAGCGGCCACACCCTGGTGCACCCCTTCAACAGGCTGACTGAACCAGGTGAGAGTAGCCTGCGGCCTCATTCCCCATTGATTTAGGGACATGCCCTTCCCAGCACGCAAAGTCAGCTCTGGTGGACTGGGCGGATGAGATCTACAGAGAGATCCAATGGCCAAGAAGGTGGTACTGCCACGCTCTGTGAAGAGCGAAGTGCATGACAAGGCACTGAAGACTTCATGGTCATCCATTGCAACCAAGGAAGGCTCTAGTTTGTGACACTTGCTTGATGTGGGCTTCTGAGGTCAAAAGAGTGGAAATGCCAACTCTCCTGCACAGGTTTCCTGTCATCATCAGACACAATGGACAACCAAGCACCACAATAAGAGTGTATTTACATGTAAAAATATACTTTTAATTTAAACTGTTTTAGAGGTGCCAAAAATAAGAACTTGAAAACAAATTTTCAAAAACTTTTGACAGCAGTGAGTGGTAAAAAGCATCAATGCGGTTATATCAAACAAACTGTCCAAGGAAGTGGTAGTGGTGGATTCAATTATAAAATTGAAAAGACATTAAGACAAGTACATAGTTTTAGAGCGATATAGGTCAAATGGAGAGAAATGGGATGAGCATGGGTTGAGTTGGGCTGAAGAGTCATACAACACGGAAACATGCTATGAGACTCCAAGGTGATGTTCGGTGGTGGGATCTAAGGTTTGATAGGTCACAATAGTTATCTATAGCCAACTGCCGCACAGGAAGGCAGCAGAACAGAGGCCAGCAGTTCAGACCATCCTGTGGGTACCACAGCAATTAAGAGGCTGCGCAAAAATTACCAAGGAGACCTGATGCAGGTGTCACTGTTAGGTTTAGCACAACTGGTCCCAGTGCCAAAAACTACAATTAGGACCTTAACAAAACTGCTATAAGTGGTGTTAATTATATTTGTTAGAACCAACATTTTAAAGACACATTACAGAAAGCAGAATTTGGGTGCAACACCAATGAAATGACAACAGTGCACCTCCACAATGGTTTTCCAGTTTATGTTAAATTCTGTACAGTATTCCATTTGTTTTAGCTTTCTTAAGGTTGATGATATTACAACTATAAATTGTTTCTTTGTACGTTCTTGCAATGGATAATAACAACGAGTGAAAATTATCAGGGCCATGAGATGGAGAAAGGTTTTCTTTAAAATTAATGGCATCATCACTAGAGAAATAAAGTGTCATCATTTTCATCAATGTAGCTTCATCTATGTAGCCATGTCCCTAGAAAGCCAGAAATTCAGATTTATATACACAGCAAAACCTACTTTAAAATCATCAAAATATTTTGAAGCGGGAGCCAATTGAAAACAACGTGCCTCATTGGGTGTGAGTCATATTTTGAAACAGCAAATGAGGATGCAGTTTCTGAGCAGAGTGGGAGCCATTTCAAACCAACAAGTCTCATTGGATGTGAATTTTATTAGAGCCAATAAGGAGAAATGAGGTTCAAGTGGAACAGCCATTGTTGAAGAGGCCAAAATTAGACTGGTCAGGCATTGGCTTTAGAGGCTGCGGCATGAAAAGATGGATGCTCTAAGTAAGTTATTTTTCTTTCTTTGTCTACTAGTACATAGTGAGGTGAGAATGGATCCAGGGTTAGTAGTCTGCTCTTCGTATAATATGTGGGAACCCTGGGAAAATGCCATTCTCCCTGATAACTACATCTGTGAAAAGTGCATCGAGATGCAGCTCCTTAGAGACTTTGTTAAATAACTGGAGATGCAGCTCGATAACCTTCGGCTCATACGGGAGAATGGGGAGGTGATAGGGAGGGAGGTAGTTACCATTAAATTGCAGAAGGCAGGTACCTGGATGACTATCAGGGGAGGAAAAGGGAATAGGCAGCCAACGTATAGAACCCTGTGGCTGTTTCCCTCAATAATAAGCATACTGCTTTGGATACTGTTGGGGGTGGGGGGGAGTGCGGTGTAGGCCCTACCAAGAAAAGCCACAGTGACTGGGTTTCTAGCATTGAGTTTGGGCTTTCACTCAGAAGGGAAAGTAGGAGCAGGGAAATGTAGCAGTGATAAGGGATTCCAGAGTTAGGGGAGCAGAGGGAGATTCTGTGAGAATAATAGAGACACTCAGATGGTATTTTGTCTCCCAGGGTCAGGGATGCCTCGCATCGGGTGCACAGCATTCTAAAGGAGAAGAGTAAACAGCCGGAAGTCATGGTACATATTGTTATCAGTGACATAGGTAGGAAAAAGGAAGAGAGAATATATGTAATTAGGTAGAAAGCTGAAAATCTGGACCTCAAGGGTCATAATCTTTGGATTACAGGCTGTGTCATGCAACAGGGATGATAAGTCTTGGATGATCTAGCAGATGAACTTGTGACTGAGGAATTGGTGCAGGGGGCAGATTTTCAGATTGTTGGATCATTGGGATCTCTTCTGGGGAAAGTAGACTGGTACTAGTACAGTTTATACCTAAACTCAAGGGGGATTAATATCCTTGCGAGCAGGTTTGCTAAAGCTTTCGGGGAGAATGGAAAGCAGAGTGATAGAGTTGAGGATGGGACAGTTGGTATACAATTAAATGCAATGTGTAGTGAGATTGTAAGGAAGGAAAGGCAGATCGTAGGGCAAAACTACAGTTAGTGGAAGAGTTTGAAGTGAAACATGGGGGGCGAAATTGAAAAGGGTGATGAATACAGGAGTGAAGGTGTTATATTTGAATCCATGCAGTACACTGATAAGGCAGATAATCTTGTAGTGCAGTTAGAGATTGGCAGGTATGACACTGTGGGCATCCAAGGATACACATTGTGAAAAAAGGAGAGGCAGGTAAGCAGAGGAGATGGGTTGACTCTGTTGGTAAAACAATGAAATCAAATCCTTAGAAAGAGGTGACATAGGACTTGTGGGTAGAGTTTAGAACCCATGGTATTACAGGAAAGATACTAGCATGATTAGAGCATTGGCTAATTGGCAGGAGGCAGAGAGTGGGAATAAAGGCGGTCTATTCTGGTTGGCTGCCAGTGACTAGTGGTATCTGATGGGGTTTTGTGTTGGAACTGTTCCTTTTTTACATTATATGTCAATGTTATGAATGACAGAATTGATGGCTTTGTGTCCAAGCTTGAAGATGATACTAAGATAGGTGGAGGGACAGGTAGTGTTGAGGAAGCAGGGAGTTGGCAGAAGGACTTAGACAGATTGGGAAAATTGTCAAAGAAGTGGCTGATGGAGTACAGTGTAGGGAAGTATATGGTCATACATTTTGGTAGAGGGAAAAAAGGTGTAGGCTATTTCCTAAATGGGGAGAAAATTCAAAAATAAGAGTTGTAAAGGGACTTGTGCAGGATTCCCTGAAGGTTAACTTACAGGTTGAAGTTAGTGGTAAGGAAGGCAAATGCAATGTTAGCATTCATTTCAAGAAGACAAGGCTATAAAAGCAAGGAAGTATTGCTAAGGATTTATAAGGCATTGGTCAGACTGCACTTGGAGTATTGTGACCATTTCTGGGCCCCTTATCTAAGAAAAATGTGCTGGCATTGGAGATGGTCTAGAGGAAGATCATGAGAATGATTCTGGGAATGAATTGGTTAAATATGAGAAACATTTGATAGCTCTGGGCCTATACTCACTAGAGTTTAAAAGAATAGTGGGGGTGGCAGGACCTCATTGAAACCTATTGAATATTGAAAGGCCAAGATAGAGTGGATGTGGAGAGGACGTATCCTATAGTAGGACCAGAAATTATAGCCTCAGAATAGAGGGGCATCCATAACAGAAATGAGTGGAAATTTCTTTAGCCAGAAGTTGGTGAATCTGTGTAGTTCAGTGTCGCAGACAGCTGTGAAAGGTCAAGTTATTGGGTATATTTAAAGAGAAGATTGGTAGGCTTTTGATTTGATTAGTAAGGTTGCCAAAGTTTACGGTGAGAAGGCAGGAGAGTATGGTTGAGAAGGATAATAATTCAGCCATGATGGAATGGCATAGCAGTCTCGATGAGCCAAACAGACTAATTCTGCTACTATGTCTCATGATTTATTAATTCCGTTCAAAAGTTCACACAAAGGAAGATGGATTAGAGCTGAAAATCACTTCTATTCACAAACAAAAAGAATGTTTAAATTTAGGGATATTTAAATGAAACTTGAATTAATTGTAGACATCAAAAATATATCACCATGGAAATTTTAGTGTGGTATACACTGATGGAGAAGAAGTGGAATTTCAAAAGTGGCCACTAGTATGTTAAAAAAGTTACCCAGTATTAACCATGAAAAAATAAATACTTACCATGCCCAAATATGGAACCTAATGTACAACACTTGTAACCTGTGCCCTCTTCCTCTTTAATACAATGTCTACAAACAAAGAGAAAGCTCCAGTTTCTTTACACCTCAAAAGAAATATATGTAATCTTCAGAAGTACTTAAGTATCTAATGAAATCCTAGGTAATCAGATGTATACGCAACAATCTTGTAATAAATAGAGAATATTGAAACAGGTCGCTTACTTGTTTAAGTTTTGCGAAGTGTAAGTGACAAAATTAAAACAATTAGCCATAATAAATTACCAACAAATGAATGATTCCTAAATGGAATATCTCACTTTCCATCTTCTGCTTCAACTTAATTCATCTGCTCCAAATCAAAGATATAGCTTTGAGAACTTTTATGCAGAAAGATTGGAACTTAATTAAAAGAAAAATTCTCTCAACATTTTTATTATAAATTGATCCATTTTATATAATCCTTTCCTAATGAACTCTATGTTGCATAAACATTGAGTAATGCAAATACATTTACAAAGGTGATCCACTACAAGAGTTCAACTAAAACAGTATTGGACATAAAACGTATACCAGTCCACGAATGGATTTGTTAGAGGGCGTGCCAGTACTTTTCTGTTTTATTTTATGACTAATAATGTTGCATTTTAATGAAAACTACACATTTTCTCATTAATCAAATGATTGAACCGTAGTAACCTCTTTTTTTAAAAAAAAGAAATCAGAGGCATCTCGTATGACTAATCCAACAGTAACTCATACAGTTTTGCAGTATCAGAATCAAAGTCAAGTTTAATTTCACCGGCATATGCCCTGAAATTTGTTAACTTTGGGACAGCAGTACAATGCAATACGCGATAATATAGGGGAAAAAACTGTGAATTACAGTAAGTTAAATTAAATAAGTGGTGCAAAAATAGAAATGAAAGGTAGTGAGGTAGTGTTCATGGGTTCAATGTCCATTCAGAATCGGATGACAGAGGGGAAGAAGTTGCCTGAATCACTGAGTGTGTGCCTTTCGGCTTCTGATGACAACCATGAGATGTGGCCCATCTTGGGTGGTGGGGCTCCTTACTGATAGACGCTGCCTTTCTGAGGCACTGCTCCTTGAAGATGATTAGCAGTGCAGTTGGATGTACCACTGTACTGTAGGTGAAGGGAGAACAGTTTTTATAGGAACTTGAGAAGAACCTTATTTTTAAACACAGAAATTGATATAAATGTGGAATGAATGGCAGAGAAAGTGGTAGAGACAGCTACAATAGCAACATTTAAGAGACACTTGGATTGGAAAGGTTTAGAAAATTATGGGACAAGTGCTGACTAGCTTGGATGGGCATCTTGATTGACGGGCCTTTTTCTGTGCTGTATGACTCTATGACCTTCTCATTAAAGATCGTGAACCTGAAAACTTCTTTCTCTTTTTCAGATATTGTCTGACCTACTGAGTACTTCAACTACCTCTGACTTTATTTTAAAATGACTTTCAAAATTAACTAGCCATGAAATACTACATCTTTTTCTTATATATTCATACCATATTTCCTCCCAAAGGAGTACTACCCCCAAATAAACACTACAGTATAATATTAAATAGAACTTTCTGGTCAAAGCTTAAAAAAAGATAAAATGTGTTTATGTTGTAAATAGAAATACAGAACATAGAATAGTACAGCACAGGAACAGGCCATTCGACCCACAATGATGTGCTAAAAAGCAAACCAAAAACATCCAAACACTAATCCCTCCTACCGACACAATGTCCATATCCCTCCATCTTCCTTACATCCATGTACCTATCAAAAATGTTCTTAAAGCTTCTAATGTTTCTGCCTCTGCCACCATACCAGGCAGCACATTCCAGGCATCCACCACTCTGAGTTTAAAAAAAATATACCCCCTCTCACCTTTAATGCATGCTTTAATGTATTAGACATTTTAGCCCTGAGAAACAGATATTATCTATCCACTCTATCTGTGCCTCTCATAATCTTGTAAACCTCTGTCAGATCTCCCCTCAGGCTTTGATGCTCCAGAGAAAACAACCAAAGTTTATCCAGCCTCTCATGTTAGCACATACCCTCTAAACCAGGCAGCATCTTGGTAAACCTCTTTGGAGAGGTAAACTTTCTCCAAAGCCTCAACATCCTTCCCATAGTGGGGCAACTAGAACTGTAAGCAATACGGCAGTTGTGGCCTAACTAGAGTTTTATAAAGTTGTAACATAATCTGCTGACCTTTGAACTCAAATCCTACATATTAAAATGCCCAGAGCCCCTTAACTGGCTTCAGCATGCTTGAAAGTTAAACTATTTTTGTGCTCTCCTGCCATTTTAATGTCAATATGCTGAAAATAGCTTCCACAATTTATATTAATAGAAATGTAATTGCAGGCTAATTTTTTGATTGTAAGTCAATTCAAAAAAAAACAAATCACATTGATGGAATAAAATAATGAACTACTGATTCAGACGGATTTGGAAATCACAGTTGTTCACAAAAATATTTAAAACATTTCATTATAGACCTTTGAGTTTTGTAAGCAATCCAAGTATGAAGCTGTATATTCATGTGATTTTTATAATAAAATTTGCTGAGTTATTTATAGCCCATAATAAAATAGGGCCGCTCTTTAATTGCTTTCCAGACGGCTAATTATTAAATATATTTAGTGCAAGCCACAATGGCAGAAGTTTAGATTATCACAGCATCTAACCATTTCAACTCACTATTTTTAAAAAAAGAAAGAAGCACTGTTGATGACCCAGTGAGTAGGAGGAATTAATCTCTATTCAAATACTGAGTGAATTATGCAAATTATATGTTTCCATATTTTTGTCGTCTCACCTCTTTGCATTGAAATAATGAAGAAATAGCTTTAAGGATTGATTGAAAGAGGATAAAAAAAATACTTATGATATGGTGTAAATAAATCCAAATGCCCTCACAAAACAGTCATTCAAGGTTGGCTTTAAAGAAATCACTTTTCTATGTTTTAAGTCTTTTAAATGGAAGAGTTTCATCAATTCAGAAATGATTCCGAAGGGACCACCTTGCTCATTACTTTATACTTTATTCTTTATTGTCACCAAACAATTGACACTAGAACGTACAATCATCACAGCAATATTTGATTCTGCGCTTCCCACCCCCTGGATTACAAATATTAAATATTAAAAATAGTAAAAATTAGTAAATATAAAAATTTAAATTATAAATCATAAATAGAAAAATGGAAAGTAAGGTAGTGCAAAAAAACCGAGAGGCAGGTCCGGATATTTGGAGGGTACGGCCCAGATCTGGGTCAGGATCCGTTCAGCAGTCTTATCACAGTTGGAAAGAAGCTGTTCCCAAATCTTGCCGTATGCGTCTTCAAGCTCCTGAGCCTTCTCCCGGAGGGAAGAGGGATGAAAAGTGTGTTGGCTGGGTGGGTCGTGTACATTCATGGCTTTTAAGAAAGGACCTGAGGTTAATTTCTCTTCCTGGATCTTGGTCCTTTGACTTGCAGGTGTTATGTCTGGCTGTTCATACATGGAATTAAAGAGCTCAGGGAATAGCAAATAGTTATCTAATTTACCTGATAAAGGATGAGAGAATATGAACACTAGCTCACTACTTTTTTAATTTTTATTTTTAAACTACCTATTTAGTTTAACTGTTTAATATATATACTTACTGTAATTCACCTTTTTCCAATTATTATGTATTGCATTGTGCTGCTGCCACCAATCAACAAATTTCATGACAACAAATACAAAATGCTGGAACAAGCCAGGCAGTGTCTATAGAAAAGAGTAAACAGTTGACATTATGGGACAAGACCCCTTCCTCAGGACTTCATGACCCTTCATGAGTCCTTTGTTCCTCTAGCACCTTGTGTATGTTGCTTTGGATTTCCAGCACTTACAGATATTCTCGTGTTTGAAATGTCATGACATATGCTGGTGATATTAAACCTGATTCTGAAGAGATTAGTTAAAAATCTAGATTTTGTTTATTGATTCTGCCAAGGTGATCTGCTAATTAAAGGAGATTTACTTTTCTTGGATCAAAATTTACTCAGAGATACCATGACCCTACTTAACCTTGATCATAATTAATTTACAAACACAAGAGATTCTACAGATGCTGGAAAATCAGTCAATGCATACAGATTGGTGGAGGAATTCAGCAGGTTAGGTAGCATCGATGAAGATGAATAAACAGTCAAGGTTTTGGCCTGAGACTGTTCATCAGGTGTCAACGGTACGAAATTGGTCAAGAGGCTTAATCTTTGCTGTGTTCTGATTTTTATTTTACTTGTCTTTCTATTTGCTTTTCTCAGTCACCCCCTGTACTTAAAGACTAATTTGTGCATTTTGTACATATTAAATGTCCAAAATCCCTTCTAAACTTAGTGGAATCAACTTCTACCGCCTTTTCAGGAAATGGTCAAAATCCCAAAAATCAAGAAAAATATTTTACATCTGTCCTCGGAATATTTTACCTACCTTTAATCAGTGAACTCTAGTTACAGACCAAATTATCAGCTGGAATAATTTTCTGTATCAAAATCTCAGTCAACTCAAAACTCTCTATAATGCAACAACTCACTGTTTCCTTCAATTTAAGAACAATGGTATCAACCGTTCCTAATCTACCCTACTAACTTCCTCTTCAAGGACTTTACATTGAAACCAAACATAGGATTTTTAACCCCACTCATGTCTGCTCTCCTAACATTTATGATCATGACCCACCCACAAGACTCCACAGCAGAATTAGACCACTTGCCCCATTGAGTGTGTACTGTTGTTTGATCATGGCTGATTTATTTTCTCTCTCGACCCCATTCTCCTACCTGCTTTCCATAACTTCTGATGCCCTTGCTAATACCGGACACTCAAGAATGTCAGGGAAGAGAAGTGTGCGCAGTCACAATTACGACAGAGAAAGTACTCAGGAAGCTGAATAGTCTAAAGGTAGATAAATCTCCTGGACCAGATGGAATGCACCCTCATGTTCTGAAGGAAGTAGCTGCGGAGATTTCGGAGGCATTAGCGATGATCTTTCAAAAGTCGATAGATTCTGGCATGGTTCCGGAAGACTGGAAGATTGCAAATATCACTCCGCTATTTAAGAAGGGGGCAAGGAAGCAAAAAGGAAATTATAGACCTGTTAGCTTAACATCGGTGATTGGGAAGTTGTTGGAGTCAATTGTCAAGGATGAGGTTACAGAGTACCTGGAGGCATATGACAAGATAGGCAGAACTCAGCATAGATTCCTTAAAGGAAAATCCTGTCTGACAAACCTATTGCAATTTTTTGAGGAAATTACCAGTAGGCTAGACAAGGGAGATGTAGTGGATGTTGTATATTTGGATTTTCAGAAGGCCTTTGACAGGGTGCCACACATGAGGCTACTTAACAAGATAAGAGCCCATGGAATTACGGGAAAGTTACATACGTGGATAGAGCATTGGTTGATTGGCAGGAAACAGAGAGTGGGAATAAAGGGATCCTATTCTGGTTGGCTGCCGGTTACCAGTGGTGTTCCACAGGGGTCAGTGTTGGGGCCATTTCTTTTTACATTGTACATCAACGATTTGGATTATGGAATAGATGGCTTTGTGGCTAAGTTTGCTGACGATATGAAGATAGGTGGAGGGGCCGGTAGTGCTGAGGAAATGGAGAGTCTGCAGAGAGACTTGGATAGATTGGAAGAATGGGCAAAGAAGTGGCAAATGAAATACAATGTTGGAAAGTGTATGGTTATGCACTTTGGCAGAAGAAATAGACGGGCAGACTATTATTTAAATGGGGAAAGAATTCAAAGTTCTGAGATGCAACGGGACTTGGGAGTCCTCGTACAGGATACCCTTAAAGTTAACCTCCAGGTTGAGTCAGTAGTGAAGAAGGCAAATGCAATGTTGGCATTCATTTCTAGAGGAATAGAGTATAGGAGCAGGGATGTGATGTTGAGGCTCTATAAGGCGCTGGTGAGACCTCACTTGGAGTACTGTGGGCAGTTTTGGTCTCCTTATTTAAGAAAAGATGTGCTGACGTTGGAGAGGGTACAGAGAAGATTCACTAGAATGATTCCGGGAATGAGCGGGTTAACATATGAGGAACGTTTGTCCGCTCTTGGACTGTATTCCTTGGAGTTTAGAAGAATGAGGGGAGACCTCATAGAAACATTTTGAATGTTATAAGGCATGGACAGAGTGAATGTGGCAAAGTTGTTTCCCATGATGGGGGAGTCTAGTACGAGAGGGCATGACTTAAGGATTGAAGGGCGCCCATTCAGAACAGAAATGCGAAGAAATGTTTTTAGTCAGAGGGTGGTGAATCTATGGAATTTGTTGCCACGGGCAGCAGTGGAGGCCAAGTCATTGGGTGTATTTAAGGCAGAGATTGATAGGTATCTGAGCAGCCAGGCCATCAAAGGTTATGGTGAGAAGGCGGGGGAGTGGGACTAAATAGGAGAATGGATCAGCTCATGATAAAATGGCGAAGCAGACTTGATGGGCCGAATGGCCTACCTCTGCTCCTTTGTCTTATGGTCTAATCAAGAACCTTTTAACCACCGCTTTTACTTCAGAACTTCAATTGGTCCAAGGTAATTTTGCACTCTTTAGTGCATTGGAAATCATAAATGGGCCACTTAAGTGCACAGTACAGAGGTTTATTTCCTGAAACTCATTTTGCAAAGTGTCTTCCATTGCACTTGGCATTCTACAGTAGAATAAAACAGCTTATTAAACAAACTAAATGAAGTCTTAACTCAGTTCACTGTCAAAAGACCATTAAAAACTGAGCCCAGGGATATGGCTAATATCACACTAGGCCACTACATCACCAGTACGTACAGTAAAGACTTGTAAATACCACTTACAAAAATGACTGACATGACTAAACTCAAAAATTATCAAATAGGAATATTAAAAAACCCAGCACGTGCAATGGCTTGACAGTTCCTGGTCCTCTGTTTGTCCAGGTATACCAACGCAGGTCTGCAGAATCAGGATTTACAGGCCCAGGAGCTTTGAACATTTAAAGATTCAGCATTGCAACACAGGCATTCTGAGACCAGCTTGTAGTGAATCACAAGATGAACACGTTAGCTTAGATATATGCTAACAAGCTTCTAAGGATGGAAACTATTAAGTACCAGCAGTTATGGAGTATTTGGGAACTGGAAGATCTTCCCAAATATTTTCCGCCATTCAGTGGAGAACTACAATGTTAAATATACGATATGTCCTCTGTTCGATACGTGAGTTAAGACCAAAGAAAAAATGGCTGGAGTTGCTTAGCACTTTAGTGGAAGGGTGTTCATTCGGTACGTCAAAAACCAAACTTAGAAAAGTTAGTGAAAAGAAAAATGCCAATATTTACAAAATGATATCTACCAGAAAACACAATAATAGCTCAGTACTTATTCTTGTCCAGTGTGAACTCCCAGCAGTCCCTATCTCTCTCTTACTGAGGGCGATGAGCTGCTTCTTATTCGGCACTAGACCTGCCACCCTTAATTACCAACATAGTTAACTTAAGACTACATATGAATTAGAATATGATGCACACAACAATGTAGTTACAATCATGTTACAAAATAAACAGAAGTATCGACATTAAATACAGTTTCCACACAACATATACACCAGGGGTCCCCAACCTGTTTTGCATTGCGGACCGATTTAATATTGACAATATTCTTGCAGACCAGCCGACCAGGTGGGGGGGGGGGGGGGTAGGGTTGCCAACGGACAAGAATAGCAGTCAAATGCGTTGTTTACCCAGAAAGACTACAATGACCATGAAGCCTTGCGCCGCAAATCCTTTCTGGCGATTCGGTTCGTGGGGATGGGTGTTAATCACTACTGGAATATAGGCGATAAGTGGGTAATACACTCAATTTTGTTTCTAAAAGGGTTTATCTAATGAATTTAATATTAAACACACAGCGCATATTTTCCTCGCGTGAATACAGTGATAAGTCAATTAGCAGGGGAGGACAGGGGAGTTTGAAGTAAGTGTTGAACGAACTTCCAGTAGAAGTGGTAGAGGCAGGTTTGATACTATCATTTAAAGAAAAATTGGATAGGTATATGGACAGGAAAGGAATGGAGGGTTATGGGCTGAGTGCAGGTCGGCCGGACTAAGTGAGAGTAGCTTTTGGCACGGACTAGAAGGGCCGAGATCGCCTGTTTCCGTGCTGTAATTGTTATATGGTCACTTATAAGTCAATAGCATCAAAACATTTTAAGTAACATTTGGATATTAAACACACAGCACATATTTTCCCTGTATAAATATATAAAATCATTGCAACACACCAATATCGCTGAATCAGTGGGAGCCCTGGGCTTGTTTCCCTGCAACAACACGGTCCTATTGAGGGGTGATGGGAGACAGCGATACTCGATCGGGGTTCCTTATGTCCAGTCTATTCCGCAGTTTAGTTTTCGTTGCATTCATTGCAGAAAACTCCGCTTCGCAGAAAAATGTTGGAAATGGAAGCAACGTTTTCAGTGCTTTTGTGGCTATCTCAGGATATTTAGCCTTGACTTTGATCCAAAATGCCGACAGAGATGTTATGTCAAACATACTTTTCAGCCCGTCGTCATTTGCAAGCTCGAGGAGTTGATCTCCTTCCCGCACTGACATGGATGATGCGTGGATAATGACCTCGCATGCGTTATGGCTGATCAGTGGCCGTGACAGGGAATGAGGGAAGGTGCAGCTGACTTATATTGCCAAATCATATTGCTTCCTCGCAGCCCAGTAGCGCATGCTCTACGGCCCGGTACCGGTCCGCGGCCCGGTGGTTGGGGACCGCTGATATACAACCCCCTTACTAAAGAAATCGAATTCCACCATGTATGGCGGGAAAATCACCATAAAGTCAACTTGAACGCATCAACTCAGATTAGGATTAAACTAAACTTTGATTTCTGACTCTGAATGTATGTAGCAATGTGGAGGGAAAACTGTGGGTTAATTATGAGAATATACCGGGAAAGACATTGAAATACAGACTCTCACCACAGTGACAGAAGAATGACAAGGCAATGTTTGCGTGTGTGTGTATGGAGTGTGTTTACCAAGTGCTGTCTACCTCCTCCTCTAACCCATGTCTCTTAATCCAGCCAGTCTCATAATGGAGTCACATATATTTTTCTGCCTGATCTGGATGCACCTTGGAATTTGATTCAAAACAAAAGTCCTATCATTTCAGTTTTGTACTGCAGGGGTCCCCAACCTTTTTTGCACTGCGGACCGGTTTCATATTGTCGATATTCTTGCGGACCGGGGGGGGGGGGGGGGCGCGTGGTTAGTGTGATGGTTGCCAACGGACAAGAGTAGCATTCAAATACGTTGTGTTTACCCAAAGAAAGACTACAATGACCATGAAGCCTTGCGTGGGCACCTGCGCAAATGTGTGACTTGCGCATGCGTGCACGTGCCGATTATTTTTCTACAAATCGTTTTTGGCGATTCTGTTCGGGTGGGGGGAGGGGGGAGTGTAAATCACGACCGGAATATCGGTGATAAGTGGCTAATACACTCAATTTCGTTTCTAAAAGGGTTTATCTAACGAATTTAATATTAAACACAGCGCATATTTTCCTCACATGAATATAGCGATAAGGACAGGGGAGCTTGAAGTAAGTATTGAACGAACTTCCAGTAGAAGTGATAGAGGCAGGTTCGATATTATCATTTAAAGTTAAATTGGATAGGTATATGGACAGGAAAGGAATGGAGGGTTATGGGCTGAGTGCAGGTCGGTGGGATGAGGTGAGAGTAGCGTTCGGCATGGACTAGAAGGGCAGAGATGGCCTGTTTCCGTGCTGTAATTGTTATATGGTTATATAAGTCAATAGCATCATAAAATTTTAAGTAACATTTGGATATTAAGCACACCGCGCATATTTTTCCCGTATGAACATATAAAATCATTGCAACGCACCAATATCGCTGAATCAGTGGGAGCCCTGGGCTTGTTTCCCTGCAACAAGACGGTCCTATTGAGGGGTGACGGGAGACAGCGATACTCGAAGGGGGTTCCTTATGTCCAGTCAATTCCACAATTTAGTTTTCGTTGCATTCATCGCAGAGATATGTTGGAAATGGAAGCAACATTTTCGGTGCTTCCGTGGCTATCTCAGGATATTCAGCCTTGACTTTGATCTGGAATGCCGGCAGAGACGTTATGTCGAACATACTTTTCAGCCCGTCGTCATCTGCAAGCTCGAGGAGTTGATCTTCTTCCCGCGTTGACATGGATAACGCGCGGGTCATGACCTCGCGTCCGTAACGGCTCAACAGTGGGCTTCACAGGGAATGAGGAAAGGTGCAGCTGACTCATATCTCCAAATCATATCGTTTCCTCATGGCCCGGTAGTGCATGCTCTGTGGCCCGGTACCAGTCCGCAGCCTGGTGGTTGGGGACCGCTGTTGTACTGTACATATTCTCTCACTTGCTCTGTGGGGTGGAAAATTCCAAGAGTTCATAAGCCTCAAGCATCTCCATCTTAAATGGGATTCCACTATCTTTCCTCAGTCTTAAGGGGGTGAATATATATCATCAAGCATAAAAAATTCATTACAAGCAATTTTTGTAAAGCAAACATGCTTATCAGTATATTAAGTTTTTGCATGTTTATAAAGTTTGACTATAATCTACAATTCAGAATTCAAACTAAAATATGACTACCTAATGTAACAATATAAGCTAATTTTTATCAATTATCTTCAGTTTCTTCACGGGCCAGAAAGATTCTATGAAGGATGAATACAAGGTCTTATAATCATTCCTATAATCAATCCAGGGTCCCAAACCAGTGATAGCAGTCTGATGAGGAAAAACATTATATTGACCAATCTACAATAAATTCAACATGAACAACTGACTCAACATCCTTTTTTATCTGTATATTGGTGTCATTCCCAACACATCTCTTTAAAGAAAACCCCAAACTTTTCCTGAATTAACTCCTGAAATGTTTCCGTTGATGACAGATTTCAGGGTTCGAATTAAAATTGCTCATTGAAAAAATACAACTTCCCAATTAAACTTTTCAATTTTCTTAGTTACCAAGTGAACCTTCATATTTGCCATAAGCCTCCATTTATCAGTTTATTATCAATGAATTCCTGTGTCATGCAGAGATCATGAGCTGTGGATGTCCTACCATTTCTCTCCAATACAGTATGGTTAGGTTGAACCTTAACATTCTCTTTCACACACATTTTCCTGAAGTATGTAACAGCCAGACAAACGATAAAGTTTACTGTTGTGAAAAACAAAGAGGAAAGACAAGGCAAAATGAACTTTGCTGAGAATTCATAAGATTGTTTCTACTGCAACAGATGCTGCCTGATTGGTGGTTGTTTCCAATATATTCTGTTTTTGTAGATGAAAGTGAGAAACAAATTTAAAGTCTATTTTCAATGTCATTAACAACTGATTGGTAAGTTGCTATTTTCAATGTTATGGTAAAAATTACTGCATGCATCTGTTTACAGCTGCCAGGAGAGAGGCGTCAGAGCAGATGCACTCCACTGGAGGCAGTGCGGTGTGACATCCAGGCTGGAGTCAGTGCTGCCCTCCAGTGTTCACTCGGCAGAAGACAAGCTGTATTGTGAACGACTGCAGATTTCGAAGGCATTCATGGGTTGGGTCTGGACTTTTTTTTGCATGGCTGTATCTTACTGATGTCTTGTATGTGTTATGTGTCCTTTGTGCTGTGTGACTGTTGGCACTATGTTTTGCACCATGGGCCTGGAGTAACGCTGTATTCATGGATATTCATGTATAGTTGAGTGACAATTAAACTTGAATTGAATGAAAGGAACAAGTGTTCAATCAGTCAACATATCATCAGATTATATTTTTGTTCGTCCATCGTCAACATCGATGAGGACCTTGACACCATTATGATGGTGTCGAGACTAGCGCGTGATTTGGATTTAAGTGAGGGAGAGTTGCGCAGCGTCAGCCTCACTCTCTCTTCCCAATTCCCATCTGGATCCAATGGCAAGACAAGAGCCGAGATGGCTGGAGATGGGACGAGGCACAGTGGATGACCAGGCCATCTTCTGTGTCTTGTCCTGCTCTACATGTTCCACAACGCTTGCAGAGACAGCCTTCTTGACCATTGGACCTTCCATTCGTCTCGTCCACTCAATCTGCCAGAGTCTGTCTTCACATGGTGGGACAGACAACTCCCTACCTCACCGAGGGTTTGAGACCCGTCAGCTACCCTCACCTGGTTTAGTCGGTTTGTCGAAGCCATTGCCCAGGGTGTGGCCGCTGTCACATGCAAACAGCTACAGGGAGCCACAGGTGAGAGTTGAGTGCCAGGTGGCGACCAAAGGTGAACAAACCGCCTTGAAAAGGACGCGACATGTTCCCCCACCAGAGGTACTACCCCTCCCTGACACCCCATACACCCATCAGATTATAAGCATGAGATCAAGTGCTAACTTTTCTAGGATGCTATATTCAGTGTTACATTTAAAGAGTGCTACCTCTCTGGCTTCCAATATTATGCAGATATGCTCAATAGAGAGCTCTGTTAAAAAAAAATGCCAAGGAATCAGTGGAGTTTGACAGGTCTGTGTGGAATGAATTGTTACAATTTTTTTTTTTAATTTTAAGATCAAGTTCTTGGCATCAATCAGAAAATAGAATACATTTCCAGCACAGTATCAACATCAGAAAACTACTTCTCAATCTCATGTTAAAAATCTATCTTTTTTTTCCTCCATGGGATGTTAACATTACTGGCTAGATTACCTTTTAATACCCAAAACAAGCTCTTTTCATAATTGCCTCTGTCATTGTGGTGAAAATATTCCCACTATGATCTTAGCATGTAATTCCAGAATTTTAATCTAGTTGCGGTGTGAAATGATGCATTTACAAATTAGGGTGATGCAAGACATGTGGAAATTTGGAGATGGTGTCCTTTGCCTCTGTTTGTCCATGCGGTATAATTTGCAGATTAGAGAGATGCTGTTAAAGAAACATTGATATGTAACTCCAGTAGAATTCAAAGCTGTCATTGTGCCTCAAGGAATTGAGGAAGAGGATTTTCAGAGTAGCAATTGGAATGGCACAAGTTGCTTTGTGCTAGATGGCACTGGAGTTTTATTGATTCCTCATTCTTTCAACGGACAAGTTCTTCATTGTAATGTTCAGCAATGGCCAGGGAGTTCTGGGAGTCAAGAGGTGGGTCACTTACCTGAGAGTACATGGCCCCTTCCTCACTCTTACAGAGTGCGGTAGGGCAGAAACATTTAAAAAGCACTTTGGCGGGTCCTTGGACAGGAAGGAAGTAGAGAATAAAGGGCTAAATTCAGGCAAATGATGTGCCTTGTGGTCAGCATGGATGAGATGGACAGAGTTTTTGTGTTTTTTCATTTTTTTTTCAAAATTTTTCAGTTTTGTGTTTTATATTTTATATTTTCACCTGATCTTTCTTGTTGCCATTTGAGCAATTTGTTTATTTTGTGCGTGGGTAGCTTTGGGCTTGATGTTCCTTGTTGCTTTTTGTGTAATTTGTTGTTTTGCGTGAGGGGAATTTGGGGGTTGATGTTCTTGTTGCCGTTTACACTATTTGTTTATTTATTTTGTGTGGGGTGGGGTTTGGGGTTTGCTGTTCCTTTTGCTGTCTCCATGATTTGCTGTTTTTTGCGCATGGGGGGGTTGACGTTCTTGTCGTTGTTTGTGCTGTTTGTTTTTTCTTGCATACGTGGGGAGGGGTGATGTTTACCTTTGAACGGGCTTCATAGTTCTCCTTGCTTCATGACTGTCAGGAGAAGACTTATCTTCGAGTTGTATGCTGCACACATACTTTACTAATAAATGTACTTTGAACCTTGAACCTTGAACCTTGGGAAAGGGCCGTTTCTGTGCTGTATACTTTTCTAGTTCTACGAAGGATCCATACCTATCTTATACTTAACTGTTGATCACCCCTTGGTGTCACCACTAAAACTATATAATTGCTTCTACATACTTACCCTAATTTTATCATAGTATCAGCTTATCCAGAGCTGAAATCCTTAAACATGTTGGTGTTACGCAGAGACTTAATTATACCAATAAATTCTTGGTCACTTTCTACTTCTTAAATTTATCCAAAACCCTTTTTTGTGTTCCAACTCTTACTAAGTGCCGTTGCACAAATTTTCCATATATGTGCTGCTTCTTCACTCCATTGAGATACTTCTTAAAACTTATCTCGTCAGATAAGCTGTTGGTCTTTTGGTCCAATATCTACTCACAATGGACCTGGACTTCCCAACCTTTTCTATGCAATGGACTCCTACCCTTAACAGAGAGGTCCATGGACCCCAGGTTGGGAACCCTTGCAACAAGCTGTCAAATTTCATATGAAAACGCTCTGCTAAAGCCACTTCAGTGCTTTACAACATTAAGGATGAACAGATTCTTGCTGGTAACTTTTGAATAACTACTCTAGGTTTCTCCAAAGTAGGCCACTGACTTTGCACCCCTGATTCATTCAAAACAACAGAGCAAATATCCCAACTCACTCTATTCCATCCACTGATCTACATTGGCTTCCTGCCCAGCAATCCAAAGGCTTCCTGTTCACCCTGATGGTCATCATTCTCAGCTGCCTTCATCTATCTATCGTCCGTTTTGTTCTTATGTGCCGTGTCATATAACGTGGGCAATCATGGTCTATCCATGACCATGATTTCTCTTGGCTCGTTTTTCCACAGAAGTGGTTTGCCATTGCCTTCTTTACAAGACAGGTGACTCTAGCCATTATCAATACTCTTCGGAGTTTGACTGCTTGGTGTCAGTGGTTGCATAACCAGGACTTGTGAAATGCACCTTCTGCTCATATGACCATCCGCCACCTGCTCCCATGGCTTCGCATGACCCTGATTGGATAGCTAAGCAGGTGCCACACCTTGCCCAAGGGTGACCTGAAGTCTAGTGGAGGGAAGGAGTGTCTTACGCCTCCTTTGGAAGAGATATATCTCCACCCCAACACCCGACTATCTACACACACCAAAATTCCCTCTCTAGATCACTCAACATGGCAACACAGTGGTGCACCAAGAAGAGTGGTCAAAGACCTTCATTCGGTCATAAGCAGATATAGGTTCATCAGATGACTGACCCCTCATAATTGCTCGTGGGATTTATGTAGGGTTAGTATCTAGCATCACCTTATGTGTGTACAATCAGATAATATATATAATGGAATCTTATGTATTTACATTTATTGTGTTTTAATGCTTATTGTGTTCTTTTTTAATGCTGCATCAGATCTGGAGAAGGAATCATTTCGTTCTCCTTTACACTTGTATACTGAAGAATAATATTAAACAATCTTGAATCTTGAATGGGTAGTTGCAAATCAGTGGGCCAAAATAAATGACATTGCCTCTGTTTCTCCCTTCTCAGAAATGTCCAGTTTTTTTTTACCACCTAATGTCTTATGTGGTTTGGTGTCAAATTCTGCTTAATAATCACCCATGAATTCCTTTCCGATAATGTTTCCTGTTGAATGACCAGGATGAGAAAAATTACTGTTTTTTTTCGGGGTTAAAAGCATTTAAAATTGTTATTCGTGTGCAGATGAAAACCAATAATAGTTCTACGAATAAATAGCTGAGCTAGTAAGTCATTACCCTATGTGGCATAGAGGGTTCGCTCTCTGAATGAAAGTTCCAGCAAAACTGGATAAATGTAGACCATGGTTACCATGGCAATGCAGGTGTTAAAGGACAGTGAAGGACAAAACAAATATCACTACAGGTTGCACAGACATTTAAAATAGAGATTGTCTAGTGAGCATGTGCATTTCTTTTTGATATCTGTCTTCTCCTAAAGTAGGGGTTTCCAGCCCAGGGTCCACCGACTCCTCAGTGAATGGTGGGGGCCCATGGCATAAAAAAGTTTGGGAAACCCTTCCCTAAAGGCATTAGATTCTTGCTTAAGTGCATTTCATCAGCAGCTGTTGGCCTCTGCACCTTGTCCGAGAGTCATTATTCACATGCGATTGTCAACAGTAAAAAACTGGGATGCTATAAAATTACAGATGCTTTGCAGATGAACCCAAACCCAAATACGTAATCACACTTGGGTTATACTCCGATAATTCTTTTCCAGAGAAAATAAAACAAAAAAAAGTGCTGTAACACTAAACAGATCAGGCGGCATCTGTGGAAGGAGACAGACAGTAATTGTTTCAGTTCAAAGACACTGCCTGAGAACCTGAAATATTAGCTCCGTTTCTCTTTTCACAAATGCTGCCCAGGTTACAGATGCACTCATTTCAGTCTCCCAGTGCCCGCAATTATTTGATTATAACTCTTTGTGAAATTTATCTTTTTTTAAAGCAACTAACTCAGTGCAAACGGAGATCTTAACTGCTTTCAGCAGATGAGGAATTTGAGAACCCTATGTGCAAGCACTTAGGGTCACAACACCTGCAGAGTGGAAACAGGAATTCACTCTCACTGAGAAACAGAAAACAAAGGAAAATATTAAACCTGGAATTATATTTGCATATAACTTTTCATATTCTGTCATGTGCTGTCTAGAGCTGGGGTGTCCAACCCGGGGTCCATGGACCCCTTGCTTAATGGTACTTGTTCATGGCATAAAAAAATTTGGGAACCCCTGACCTAGAGAAAAAAAAGTATTGCCACAGCATGATTCCCAGCATGTACCTGGCCTGGAATGCTTCATACTCTGCTAGTAAATTGCACATTTCACAATGCAGAAGCATTATAGTGGAAAGTGTACACAGTAGCAATCAATTGCATAACACAAATTGCAGCAGAACATCAAAATAGTTTATTTAAAAGTGACAATCTAGTACCTTCAAAAACTGACTTGAAAGTAAAATCTACTTAAAAGCAAGGAAGGCACCTTCCCCTGTCCTTTTCAGTTCTGAAGAGGGGTTTTGGCCCAAAACATCAAATGTTTATTCATTTCCATGGATGCTACCGGTCTGCTGAGTTCCTCCAGCATTTTGTGTGTGTTGCTAAGTATCAAAGCTATCATTTTCAAATGAAACTTACTTACTTACTGCCTGGTAGACCACTGGTGTTTAGGGCAGCAATGAAGGTCCTTCATCTCTGGTGATGTTCAGGGCTTCCTTCATCATTGTTGGGCATGTGGCCAAGTGGTTAAGGCGTTCATCCAGTGATCTGAAGGTCGCTAGTTCGAGCCTCAGCTGTGGCAGCTTGTTTGGGTCCTTGAGCAAGGCACTTAACCACACATTGCTCTAGTGTCTGTGTGAGGAGTGGTGCCCCACACAGACTTCCAATCTGTGCCTTGTAAGGCATGAAAATGCCCGACGCAGGCCTCTCATGGACTGAGTTGACGTTCCCTCCCTCCCCTCCCTCCCCCTTCATTATTGTTAGCATGTTTTTGGGGGTTAGGACATATAGCAAGTAGCTTCAGAAACTAACTTCAGCCACCAGTCCTCAAATCTGAATATGGACTGGCGATGAAATTTAAAATGCAGCTCTGGACAATGGGTTCTTAAGAGTTCTGAACCACAGCTAGACAATGTTAATTTAAAATTCATTTTGGATATCAGTAATGTGGGTGCAAAGAGGGAGGTGTGAAATTTTTCTGTAGTTCAAAGGAAGCATTGTAAATATAGAATTGTCCTTTGATCGTTAGCATATAAAATGCTATGTAGTGCTGGGTCGTGCAGGCCTTTTCCTCTGAAAGGCTCTCAACATGATGTCTACTGTGTCTCATTTTGTCGAATAAAAGACTACTTTCATATCTACCAGCTACGTCTCTCCAGTGACTTTGTTCTCACGTCAACAACTGTGTCAGTAGCTTGTACTCAGTTTTTACTACTGCCAGTCATGAAAATCCTGGGTGGAGAATCGGGAATACTGACGCACGGAGATGTAGAAGAATCCTTCATTGCTGTTTCCATGACAATTTTGTCTCAGTAGTCAGGGTTGTTAGCCCTGAGTTGAACGCCTGAACCTAGAGGACTGGTGGACTACACTTAATCCATCCTCTACCCTTTGACTTGTATGGGATGGGTGATCCTACCGAAAGCTCTGATTCCAGCCACTATGGGTTTCCATGTCACTGAGGCACGCAAGTGGATCAAGTGCCATACCTGCACCTACACCTCTTCCCTCACTACCATTCAGGGACCCAAACAGTCTTTCCAGGTGAGATGGCACTTCACCTTTGAGACTGTTGGCGTCATGTACTGTATCCAGTTCTTCCGATGTGGCCTTCTGTATATTGGTGAGACGCTTTCACCAAGCACCTACACTCTGTCCACCAGGAAAAGCAGGTTCTCCTGGTGGCCACCCATTTCGATTCTACTTCCCATTCCCATTCTGGCATGTCAGTCTAGGGTCTTCACTACTGCTGCAATGAGGCCCCCCTCAAGTTGGAGGAACACCACTTTATATTCTGTCTGGGTAGTCTCCAACCTGATGACATGAATATCGATTTCTCAAACTTCTGGTAATTGTCCCCCCCACCCTTCACCATTCCTGTTTTCCTCTCTCACATCATCTCTTTAAATGCCCATCACATCTCTCTGGTGCTCTTCCCCCTTTCTTTTCTTCCATGATCTTTTACCCTCTACTATCAGATTCCACCTTCTCCAGCCCTGTATCTCTTCCACCTATCAGCTTCTCAGCCTTTATTTCACCCCTCCCCCTCTCCCGGTGTCACCCTTCACCTACCACCTTGCCCTTCTTCCTCCCCTCCTCCCACCTTCTTGCTCTGACTTCTCATCTTTTTTTTTAATGTCCTGAAGAAGGGTCTCGGTCCCAAACATTAACTGTTTACTATTTTCCTTAGAGGCTGCCTGGCCTGCTGAGTTCCTCCTGCAGTTCTTGTGTGTCACTTGGATTTCCAGTGTCTGTAGATATTCTTACCTTTAAGCCTCCAAACCCGAGAAGATTGTGGTCCTCTTGGAGGCTTTCAAATGAAAGTCATCAGCGAAATGAACATTCCAAACAGACATGTCAGAACAAGATCCTAGTTCCTGTCCTGAACTCAGAGGGATCTGTGTCTATATCAAGTCAGGTAAAATCCTAAGTCCTCTACCTCAATTAAGAGTCAGATATTTCTTTACATAAAATATTCTCTTTTTTTGGGATCTCAGCATCACTGGCAAAGGCTGCATTTCTTATTCATTCTATGTTGCCCTTGAAATGATTTGCTTGCTAAGCTGTGCAAGAATCAGACCAGCCCTTGGCCAGCTCAGAGGAGGTTAGCAGATTTCCTCTCCTCTTAAATAGCTGTAACAATCATATAGTTTGTTTGTCTATTTATTTGTTTCGAAGTACAGCACATTAACAGGCCCTTCTGGTCCACTGAGCCTGTGCCGCCCATGTGACCAATTAACCTGCTCACCAATATGTCTTTGGAATGTGGAGGAAATACCACACAGCCACAGAGAGAATGTAAAAACTCCTTACAGACAGACAGCGTCACAATTGAATCCAAGTCACTGGTGCTGTAATAATGTTACGTTAACTGCTACACTATATGCCACTAACTGAAGTTAAATTCCAAAAACTAAGTGCCTGAATTACTAACTTACCACTTTCATCATTACACGCACCATAACTTTGACCATGGTTAGATAAGGTCCTGGAAAGAGTCAATTCCCAACAAGTGGAATAATCATTTTGTGAAAAGCATCTCCAATATTGATGAGAAAACCATGACTACAGAATTTTCTGAGACAACTTTGATTTTTAAAATTCCATATATTTGCCTTCTCTTCCAGATCTACCTTTCGATATTCAGTAATGCCTTTGATTTTGGCTGCATTACTCATTTTTCACAATCTCTCCTGCCTTCCACTCAATGACAGACATATCTTTTGTTCTCTCCTTCCTGCCTTCTCTACATATTAAAACTATGTTTACCCTAACTTTTCTTTGTTCTGTTGAAAGGTCATCATCTCAAGAGTTAACTGTTTCTCTCTACCAGTGCAGCTGATCCCCTTTTACCTGCTCCTGACGTCCAGAATTTTGCATTTGGATCATACTTTCTCGTTGCTGACTTTCCACATAAATTACCTGGAAAGTAACCTAAATAGAAATATCTCTGAATTGCTCTTTCCTGGTATTTCAAAACACATTGAAGAGCTGCACGAGAAACTGTGAAGAGAAAGATATGCAGTGTTTTCATTGTGTGCAATGCCCAGCCTGCAATGGGGAAGAATGGAGAACTTTTAACATTACTGGGGGTGGCACGGTGAATTGAGGATTACAGGGAAAGAGAAGTAATGGCCAATATCCAATCACAATGTGTAGCACTTTACAGAGTAAGAGGGGGAAGTTTCAATGCACTCACTAGTTCCAGAAATAACCTGCAGTCAAAGAGGGCATTGAATATTTTTGAAGAATACTCAACAAGATCCAACTGAATTTTGCAAATTGTGGGTCATATCCAAACACATACATTTCTGGAACCTGTATATTAATTATACAGCCCTCCTTACAAGATGCCTTTTGACAGTATACAAACAAGAGAAAATCTGCAGGTGCTGGAAATCTGAGCAACGCACACAAATTGCTGGAGGAACTCAGCGGGCCAGGCAGCATCAATGGAAAAAAGTCGAGGTTTTGGGCTAAAACTCTTCAGCATTCCTCCAGCACTTTTTGAGTTGCTTTGGCGGTACACATGTGACTTCATTTTGACTATATCTAGTAACGTGTTTATTTATTTATTGTTTGTTGAGATGCAGTGCGAAATAGGCTCTTCCAGCCCTTCCAGCCTAGCAATCCCCTGATTTAATCTGATCCATGACCAATTAACCTACAGACCGGTATAGCTTTGGACTGTGGGTGGAAACCAGAGCAAGTGGAGGAAACCACACGGTCACAGGGAGAACGAATAAACTCCTACAGGCAGCAGCGGGAATTGAACCCGGGTCGCCTGTACTATAAAGCATTGCGCTAAGCAGTACGCTACCATGCAGCACATGTCCATGCCTACTCTTTATAACTAACTGATAAACATCATGAAAGATTTTACGAGATTAGCCCGTAGAATGCAAAGCTGGTTTTGTATTCCAGGCTTCAGAAACTTCAAAATTAAGCACACATTGTTTTGAAACATGTTTTAACTTTGATTTTCACATTTTGAAATTCAAAGTTGCTAGGCAAGGTCCATGGTGTTGCTGTCCAAGCAACCAATGAGACATTTGCATCTTCCTCTCATGGATAGGTCACAAAGACAGAAGGATATTGAATATCCTGCAAGAGAGCACTATAAAATATACATCTTTCCAACATCTAATAATTAGATATCTCAGTATAATGTATTTGTACATTTGGAAACACAAGTGATCATATCATAAATTCAAATTTACTGTTTCATTTTACATTTGCCATGACATATGAATAATTACTAAAAATGAATAGTTGCTCCAAATGGCTATTACAATTTAAGACACTTCTGGATCAAAATGTTCAACGAACACATCAAAAATTAAGCTATTTAGTATTAAACCACATTACAATTCTCAGAAATAAAACCATAACGTGTTGAGTGGCTCTGGAAATGTGGCACCAGAACTAAATGAATCAAAATCTCTTTCATAGTTCCTTGGCTGCTTACAAAACTTGTCAACCAGTCCCAACTGATTCTATCGCTATCAAGATTTGTTAATCTGCATTCAAAAATGTTATTCGCTCATCTTCAAGGTACAAACTAAAAAGATCTATCACATCTATTCATACAAAAAATCACTCTGATAAATATAGGGGGCTTCAGCTACTTCACTGCTTTCTGATGTGACATGGAAACAAGTGGCACCTCCTTTCATGCGGTACCTCTGAAAGGAGACAGAAATAGAAAAAGATAATTGTTCTCCTAGATTCCAGGGGTAAGTTTATAAAAGAAGCCTATTCATGAGAGATGATAATGCATAGATTGAAGGACCTTACTGACGGGTGACTATATATCTGGTGTTTATCGTAGCAAGTATATGAAGAACTTCACACAAATTTCGTCAAATCAATTTCACCACTTGCCTGCACATGTCTATGATGAAGCAAAATAACAGGCTTATCATCTGTCGTATCTGTATAGATGGATATAATATTAACCAACAATAAAATTATTTGCAGCATCTGAGTTAAAGTCTGTTATTTGCAGTTAGTATTGAGGGAAAGAGGATTGCAATAAACCCTACTTCTGAGGCAGAAATAAATATTTTGAATGGAGGTTAAGTGTAAATGTAAATCATCAAACAATTGCACTAAGAACCATTTCCTGCTGATTTATAATTCTTAAGTATCTGACCCCAGAATGCAAAATTTGAAGGATTTTAAGGTACAGAAGTACCACTGTTAGAACATTCATAAACTATAATAAATATTTAAAATTATTTGTTACCTTATAATTCTGATGTGCTTCAAAGTTAGAAAGTGGTGTATTGCATACAGTAGAAAATTGCATCACATTCACACTTCTGTAGACAAATCCTTAATCATAAACACAAGGAAATCTGCAGATGCTGGAAATTCAAGCAACACACACAAAATGATGGTGGAACGCAGCAGGCCAGACAGCATCCATAGGAAGAAGCACAGTCGACATTTCGGTCTCAATCTCGTGTCTATATTGTATACATATTTGGATAATAAATGTACTTTCAATTTTCAAGTCAAGTGAAGTTTATTATCATTTAACTACATAGATGTATATAATGTATATAACCATATAATGTATATAGAAACAAGACATCGTTTCTTCAAACCAGGCCAGGGTGAAAAGCACAGTAGTACACTGAACACATACAATATATGATAGCTTATGAAGATATGGATAAAATCTACAGATGAATCACAAATAAATAACCAACTAATGTGCATAAATTAAATACTGTAAGATACGGAACAGATTAACCAGTGACACTTCAAACACGATACGGCTGGGAGTTCAGAAGCCTAATGGTCTGGGGGAAGAAACTGTTTCTCATCCTGACCATTCTTATTTTTATGCATCGGAGTCTCCTGCCTGATGGTAGAAAGTCAAAGGGGATGCTGGATGGATGGGTGGGATCCTTAGTAATGAGGGCCCTGCGTATACAGCGCTCCTGATAAATGTTCCCGATGGATGGTAGGGGAACCCCTATGATCCCATCAGCTGTTCTCACAGTCCTTTGTACAGGCTTCTAGCCTGATGCTCGACTGCTCCCATACCAGACAGAGACGCAACTTGTCAGGATGCTCTCAATGGTGCTCCTGGAAAATGCAATTAAGATTGGGGTGTGGAAGCCTTATTTGCCTCAATCTTCTTAGGAAATGGAGGTGATATTAGGGACCAGGTGATGTGATCCGTGATGTGAACTCTCAGGAACATTGTACACTTAACTCTGTCTATGGAGGGGCCATGTATTTGCTGAGGAGGATGGCTTGTCTGCAACTCCCTGAAGTCCACAATGACTTCCTTTGTCTTCTCCATGTTCAGGCTTTGTTGTCTTATTGGAAACTTAAACTTTTACATAGCTTGACAGAATGGATGGACCCATGTTGTTCATCTTCGTAGTCAACGTCAACATAAAAAGTCAGCCATTCTGCACTGCAATAAGTTTTAAAAAACCTTACCAAAGGGGGTAGTGTAATCTTGGATTTTTTTTAACTCAAAAGGACTGTGGATATTTAAGCAGATATTGCAAGACTTTTGGGTATTTAGTCAATTGTGAAATACAGGATTAGTGAAGTAGAAGATGTGGAATTACCTGCTGAACGGCAGAGCAGGAACAAGGAGCTGAAGGACCCACTTCTACTTCCAGTTCTTGTATGCTTGAGTTCAGTCAAATTGTGTATTCAGCTGTTTTTGGAATCACAGGGTGAATCGAATGGGATTATGACTAGCTTGTGCGATGGTCGGGGTCTCACAACATGATAAGTAAAAGGAATGTAAGTATATCAGAACTAGATTGTAGTCCCCTCAAATCCACAACACAAGCTCATAATATGTAGTATCAACTGAACAGTAGTAAGGATATTATGTAAACAGTAATAGTAATCCAGAGACCTCAAATGACAATCCAAGGCAGATGAGCAATTTAAATTCAATTACTTAAACAATCCAATAATCTCACATCAGTGCGATGAGCATCAAACTACCATCTTTGGTTCATTGATGTCCTTTAAGGCTAGGAAATCTTCCATCTCAAACAAGTCCAGTCTCTCAACCACATGGTTGATATAAAAATCTTGAAATAAAGAACTATTAGTGTGATCAAAAAATTATAGATTACAAGGAATTTCTGCAATCCACAATTAACAAAAGCTCCTGTCAGAAACACTTGAAAACATGGAAATGTAGCTTTCAGCTTTATAGGATCAAGACCGCCACCTTCTGGTAATCATATGAAATTACAATGTTCATAAGCTTAGCTGGGCTATGCAAAGGGATAATTTATTTTATGCATTCACTTTGAACTATGTTATTTTATTTACAAACAAATCAATCAACTACCATAACTTTTAAGCCAGTGACACAATTACTGTAAATGTTAAGAACATGTTAAATCTTTAGCCTTACAGTAGTGAATCTCTGGAGCTCATTGCTGTGGATGGTTATGTCATTGAGTGTATTTAAAGAGGTTCTTGATCAGTATCTGTGTCAAAGGGTACGGGGAGAAGGTGGGAGAATGGAGTTGAGAGATAATAAATCAGCCATGATGGAATGGTCGAATAGATTTAATGGCCGAAAGATCTAACCCTGCTCTTATGTCTTATATTTTCCTAAACCTGGGCCGACCATCACATATATATCCATTTTTAGCAACATCTGGTGGACGGGAACATAAACAGTATCTGATCACTTTACAATCTCAAACGCTTGATGGCGAAGTTCTAAATCTATAGAAGTCCATCTAAGTTTCTTTATTTACCTTTGTCAGGATCTTGGCAGTGCTGAGAAAGCCAGCGTTCATTGTGCATCCCTTTTCACCCTAGAGAAAGGGGTGGCAAGTGATCTTCTCAAACTCCTTAGTCTGGATGATGATACGTCCTCAGTGCTGCTTAGGAATGAGTTTCAGAAGCAAGGACAATGGATAAATGGAGATAGGATTCCATAAGGGATGGGCCGAGGTGTGCACATATACTATACCAGCTAATGATAACAGATTTCTTACCCCAAAGGATATAGTGAACTAGATGGATTTTGACAACAATTCAGGAGCAGTTTTGTGCTATCAAGGTTCAAAGTACATTAATTATCAAAGTATGTATGCAGTGTACAACCCGGTGTATGCAGTTTTTCCACAGACAGCCATGAAACAAAGAAAGAAAACCATGGAACCCATTCTAAGAAAAAAAAGTCAACCCCCCCATGCACAAATCGCAAAAAAAAGCGAAAAACACAGACACCAAATCACAAATTATCAGTACTCAGACTAGTTTTTGTTTCCAAATTCATATAATTAAACAAATTTAAATTCTACAGTTGCTGCAGTAGATTTGAGATTACTGTATTTCAAGATTGTTAGTCCAAATCTTTGGATAGTTAATCTGGGAGTTTAATTTCTGCACTATCACCATATCCTGGGAACAACCAATCAGATCAGGATTGGGCATTGAACCTGGGCTGAATGCCCCGTAATTTGAGATTCATTACTGCGAAAACAAAAGTTATTACTTGTTTCCTTTCAAACGAAATAACACACTCATCAATGAACATAATTGACCCAGGCAAGTTATTCATAATGCCCAAAATACAAATTATCCCTGTGTTTGTTGGTAATTCTGTGCTGTGGTTTCTGACATTTTGTTGCATTGAATTTAGTTTCAAAATCCTTGTATAAACATTCTTCACTGTCGTCCTAAACTGGTAATTCTGTTTTCTTTGTCTGGCGCATTTCATGTATCTATTTAGTCTGGCTTTGTGTGCACTAATGTAGCATATCTATTAATTCTAGAAATGTTTTTGTTAGATTAATCATATCTTGTATTGGACCTTATATTATTGTCGGATCCAACAATTCCACCCCCCCGCCCCCGATTCTAAATCACACACTTAGAATCATTACATTTGAAAATTCAGAGGAAACAAAACTTGTGGTATCTATCGAACATTAAGTAGAAAATAATCAAAAGTACTTTGGTTATGAAATATCAAAGGGCATATATTCTTCAAAGTATTCATAAAATTATGTAATGGTTAGGAGGACTAGTAGGCACACTTACATGAGTTTGAACTAGAGTATTTTATTGATGATTACCTTTAAACAAGTAAACAAGAAGTAAATTATGCAAAGACATATTAGTATGAATAATATGATTTGCCAGGTACAACATTCCTTACCTATAACTGCTCATATTCCCCCCTTAACTGCTAACAGAAGATCTAATGACATATGATTTTGTAGGACCATCTTATGTATGGAGACTGTGACGAAACAGGGTTACAAAGAGTACACATAGATTAAGATGTTAACTGTCCTGTGCTGGCACCAGTGGGATCAACAGTTGATCTGCCACCTGTCTTCAGAAGAAAGAGAGATAAGGAAGACAATGGAGCAGCATTTGGAAATGTTAATGAAGAGACGGGAGAGTTTAACGGAAGGAGACACGGTCTGAGAGCTGTCAAGATCGGCTCCTTTTTTGAACTCTGAATTGTTTGAAGTGTGATGGACAGGTGATACCCCAGCAGGGGGATAAAAAGGGACAGGTTCGCTAAGGTAGCACACACGACACCACGAGGTAACGAGACCCTGGAAGCGGTGCGTCTCCCACAAGTCGGTGGGAGTTTTGGAGGGCTGTTCGCGGGACCAAGCCAAGGACGCACAGGGTGGAAAGGTACGTTCGGCGGGAACCTGACGTGTGTCTGCCCTTGCCTGGATGCCAGGTTCACTGCAGAGGAACGATCGTATCTGAAACGGAGGGGTCACAGTCGGTGACCTCAGAAGACATTACAAAGGGCTCGCCCGAAAGCTGACTGTGAGGAATATCGAAGGTCTGTTTGGAATCCGATTTGAATATTCATTCGCTCTCTCTCTCTCTCTCTCTCTCCCACGGCAGTGATTACTGTGAACTGAACTGAACTCAATTGAACTGAACTTTGCATCACTTTGAAACTGGTCATTTACCCCTAGACGAGGATAGAGCTTGATTGATCCTATTATCCTAGATCTGTGTACATGTGTGTTTATTCATTGCTAACCTGTTGCATTTATATCCTTACTATTAGAGTACTGTGTTGCTTATTTCTTTAATAAAACTTTCTTAGTTCCAGTAATCCAGACTCCAACTGAGTGATCCATTTCTGCTGGTTTGGCAACCCAGTTACGGGGTACGTAACAAGACCATTTCCGTTGTTACCTTTTGCAAGGCTTCAGCCATGACATTGCTTACTCTTTCTAAGGCTGCAGCAACATTTTTAATCTCTCTCATGCCTTGCAACACTGAAATGGGAACAAAATTGTTGCAAAATGATCTTCTGAAATGTTTCATTTATTTCTAGATTCGGGAGGGAAGGTAAGGCGTGTATATGTCTCAGGGCAGGAAAACATCATATATCAAATATGTGGAAGAGAGGTGGAAGCTCCATCTCCATACATTATGGAGATATTATTCCATGAAATTAGGCCATTTCTTATTACTTGACAGGAGCTTTGTTGATTTGTAATATTTCTGATTGTCAATTATACAAGTACAATATACATTGTGAGTCATCTCAACTGGCATAGTATGAAGAGGGAAAACTGGTAAAAATAAAGCAACTAATAGTACAAGTTGAGCACCCTATCTGAAAATCCAAACTCTGAAATACTGATGTTTTTGAGCACTGATATGACGTCACAAATGGAAAATTCCAGAAAGCGCTGGGAAAGTTCCCAGACAACGTGCAGATCTCTGCACACCCCAGACAATTCTGAGTGACCACACATATGTAATGAACGGAAGTTAATGAATAATAGAAAAGCCCTGCATAAAGTGAAAAATATCTCAATTGTATATTGAAAGAGTGGATTTGCCAGCATCGGAGTGAACATATGCCGCTTAACAGTACACTGATCATGAACCAAATGCAGACCTAGCACAATGAACTGAAGATTGTGAATATTCAGCAGGATGGTTGCGGAATTTTAAAAAAAGGTACAGCATTATATTTTAAAATATTTAAAAACTATTACAGATAAAACGTCTGGTGATATCAAAACGGAAAATAAATTCATTGAAGCGGTTGCCAAGATTGAGGCTGATGAAAATTTACCAGCATAACAAATCTGCAATGCTGATTGTTTTTATACCTTATGTAATAAATAACCACTACCACTGCTGCCACATATACATGTCCCGCCTGCAACAGAGCTTGTGGGCCCAGGATAGGACTGCATGGTCATCAAAGATCTCACCGTTAAAGGAGTGGACGTCGTCATTGGATTTCGATGGACAACCGAAGAGAGAGAGAGACAGAATAAGTAAAAGTAAAATACAAATACAATGTACAGTAACCCTTTAATCAAAACATGACATCGTAGGTGAAGACTAAAAGCCTGCTGTTATTTGTTGTTTGTTGTTGCTCACCAGCTGATTCAGCTATTCTCCTGATTCTGCTGTGTTGCTTCTGTTACTCTGAACACACTATATTTTCAACATATTAATGGTATGTAATAATTATTGCTGTTAAGCACATGATTGCGGTAGCTTTTCTGCTGCTCCAGAATTTCTTTTCTGGCATATCATGTACCCTTTAAATGTTTGTCGAGTTGTGCCCTGAACTTTGGATTCCACCACACATTAGGATTAAGGTTAGGGTTAGAGAATCTGTCAATCATCTTTTCCACTCTGATGTGTCCTAGGGGGTGTATCCGCTGAGCCAGATAAGAAAGCAATTTAGTTAGAGCTACTAGTCTATGACTAGTGCTTCATCACTGTTTAACTTCCCACCATTCTCCATCCAGAACCACTTTCTCTGGTTAGAACACTGAGCTTGCATCTCTTGAATATCTTGTATGTACATCTCTGACACAGAATTCAAGTTTGTTCTCATAATTGAAGTCATCGGGTTCACTGCATATGTTCTTGGTACTTCTTTTATTTCTTTTACTCCTTCCCATGCTGTCTTTTTTGCACCTGCATCCATCGATGTATTCCCATGGTTTTCCAGTCGTTTTCACCTGGCCTTCACAGTTTTATTCCAGCAACATCTGATCAGTTGTATCAGTTGGCCAATTTTGATTGGGGTTCCTACCGCCATATGAAATCCTCTTTGTCTCCATAAATTTCCAAAATCATGAACAATTCCAAAAGCATATTGAGAATCAGTGTAGATATTAGCTGATCTTCCTTCTGCCAACTCTCAGGCTTCAATCTAAGCTTTTAGTTCTGCCTATTGCGCAGACGTAGCAGGAGCCATGTTCCTGATGCCAGCACCAAAGACAACAATTTAAATTCCTCTTTCAGTAATTGAGGAGCCAGAAGTATATAGAATCGGATCTTTGGCTATTAATAATCAACAGGATGCTATCAGTCTCCACATTCTTGAGTTAAGACTGGGATCATATGTTTCTCATTGACAGACAAGGTAAATGGTCTACCTATATCAGGGATTCTTAATGCCAGTGCAGTACACAACACCATGGTTAAAGTTTGAAACACTCTCAGTTGTTCTTCCTTGAGAGTCACAGGGTTGTCTGAGTGCTTACTGTCCTTCAGCAGATTGTTGAGTGGTTTCAACTTTCGTCCTGTGTGTCTTCACTCCCTTGGTCTTTATTAGCCCATGTTGTGCCATAGCTATCAATCATCTTTCATCACTATCATCCTCATTTGAGTCACTAGATGCCGCTGTACAGTCCATGTCATGCCCATCTTGTAATACTTCAGAATTCAGATGTTGTTGGTTTCTTTGAGGACTGTCCAATGTAGGCAGTAAATATCCAGAGTTCAGTTGGAGGAGACTGTTTTATGTGGACTGCAATTCCTTGGGACAAACTTCAGGTGTTTCCTAGAGCAGACCATCATCAGTAACATCACTAGCAGCGTCACCCGAAGCGTCAGTAAGCAGAACTATACCCTTGAAGTTGCGGCTTTGCTTTCTTAGATTGTTTCAGATTGTTTCTAAGCCCCAAATAATGCACTTTGATTGAATTACCATGTTGCTCATTCACTCATTCGATTAATGCAAAGATTTGCATGATGAGTCCACTCTCAAGTTAGAAGAGTAACACCTTATATTTTGTCTGAGCAGCTTCCAACCTGATGGCATGAACATCAATTTCTCGAACTTCCGGTAATGACCACACCTCCCCCCTTCACTATTCCCATTTCCCTCTTTCACCTTATCTCCTTCCCTGCTCATCGCCTCCCTCTGGTGCTCCTCCTCCTTTTCTTTCTTCCATGGCCTTCCGTCCTCCCCTATCAGATTTCCCCTTCTCCAGCCCCGTATCTCTTTCACCAATCAACTTCCCATCTCTTCACTTCACCCCTTGGCCCCCCCCCCCGGTTTAACCTATCACTTTGTGTTTCTTCCTCCCCTCCCCCACTTTCTAACTCTGACTTCTCATCTTTTTTTCTCCAGTCCTGCTGAAGGGTCTCGGCCCGAAACGTCATCTCTACTCTTTTCCATAGATGCTGTCTGGCCTGCTGAGTTCCTTCAGCATTTTGTGTGTGTTGCTTGGGCTTCCAGCATCTGTCGGTTTTTGCCTTGTTTGTGGTTTGCTCTTTGGTCTGCTTTTGCAGTTTACTGCGAGTTTCACATTCCTTCTGATTAGTAAAAGACTTTACTCATCCCATTAACTCTTTCAATCGCTCACACATTTGATCAGACTGACTTGCAGTCTTATCTTGAAATCAGTAGCAGTTATTTTTCTGGTATTCAATGCATGCCTTCTTATTCTTAATCAACTTGACAATGTTGGTATTTTTCATCAGGAATTTTTCATTAATTTTATCAAAATGAGAAGTTTTATTCAGGTAGGAGTTCTCAATAGGTTTCAAGAATTCATGCATACTTTATATTACATTGACCGCAATCTCGAAATTTTAACTGGCTTCCTGCTACACAATTTTAATTCATTTTTTTAGATTAGATTATGAGGACATGCAGTCCTCTTTTATTGTCATTTAGTAATGCATGCATTAAGAAATGATACAATATTCCTCCAGTGTGATATCACAGAAACACAGGACAGACCAAGACTGAAAAACTAACAAAAACCACATAATTATAGTATATAGTTACAACAGTGCAACAATACCATAACTTGATGAAGAACAGGCCATGGCACAGTAAAAAAGTTCAAAGTCTCTTGAATGTCCTACATCTCAAGCAGACAGGAGAAGAAGAAAACTCTTCCTGCCATGCCAGACCGCAGTCCCACTCTGAGTTGTCCGAAAACTTCGAGCCTCCGATCAGCCCTCCGACACCGAGTACCGAGCACCATCCCTATCCAAACGCTTCGACCTCAGCCCGCATCCTCGGTCACCAGCAGCAGGCAAAGCCGAGGATTTTGGGGCCTTCCCTCTGGAAGATTCTCAATCGCGCAGTAACAGCGGCAGCGAACCGGGCATTTCAGAAATTTCTCCAGATATTCCTCTGTGCTTTCATGTCTGTCTCCATCAAATCAGAATTGTCCATGGCCCCCATTTAACAGATACGATATCATTTCACCGGAGAGCTGCATGCACTGCGTCGCGCCGCCATCCTCCTCCTCCCATCTCATTTTCCCCTTGCTCCATGAGTTTGCGCATATTTAAGTTTTCTCATGCACTTTGCTGGCTTGCACGTGTTTAATTTTTTAAAATTCGTGCCCTGCTGCTTGTGCAAATTTAATTTTTGACACACCACCAACATAGCAGTTCCTCACTCCTCACTCCCATCCAAAATCTGAAGCCATGCCTCTGCTCCAGGACCGCAGAGGAACAGGGAATGTCTTACCCCTTTGTTCAGCTGTTCCTAAAATCCCTGAAAATCTTCACTGACTATGCCACTTGTTGGGTTCTGGTGTTCAAATCCAAGACTCTTTCAGAAGTCTGGAAAGAGGCACAAAACTTTTTGCTTCATGACTCTTTATTCCTCTCCGTAGAAGCTGCCTAACCTGCTGAGCTCCTCCACCACTTTGTGTTTATTACTCCAGATTTCCCTTGTGGTTTGATTTTTTTTTCAATCCCGTTCTCCTGCCTTCTCCCTATAAACTTTAACCCCTTTATCATTCAAGAGCCTATCAATCCTTGTCTTAAATGCACTCATTGACTTGACCTCAGCAGCTCTCTAGGGCAACAAATTGCAGAGCTTTACCATCGACTTGCTGAAGCGATTCCTCCTTATCTCATGGGTGCACGGTAGCATAGCAGTTAGTGGGACACTATTACATCTTGAGGCCTCGGAGCTTGGAGCTCAATCCCAGCGTTCTCTACAAGGAGTCTCTGTATGTCTTCGCTGTGGAATGCATAGGTCATGCGATTTCCTCCCAAAGTCCAAAGATGTACCAGGTGGATTAATTAGTCATTGTATATTGTCTCATGGTTATTTTAATGAGATTGTCGGGGGTTACTGGACAGTGTGGCTCGAAGGGCTAGAAGGACCTATTCTGCACTGTATCCCTACATAAAAAATAAATAAAAATCTCACTTCTAAAGGAACATCCCTTTTTTCTGGAAGACCTGGACGAACCAGATGTAGAGATCTCCAGAATATCTTTAGAATCAAAATCAGAATCAGAATCCTTTATTATCGCCAAGTATGTGGACATATAGCGGGAATTTGATGCCGGTTTCCCTGAGCTCTCGCTGTACAGAATCAAAAATCAAACAAAACAATAGTGCAAGTAATCATGAACTATATACAATGAGGTATACCTGTGTATGTACAGGTGGACTTGGTTTATAATAGACTAAAATTCAAGTGTTCATAAGACTGATGTCATACGGAAAGAAACTGTTCTTGTACCTATTTGTCCTGGCATACAGTGATCTAAAGCGCCTACCAGTAGGAAGGAGTTGGAGCAGGTGATGTCTAGGGTGTGAAGGTCTACAATGATGCTGCTTGCTCGCTTCCCGACTCTAGATGCACATAAGTCTGAAGCCATCTGGTTTGTCCCGGCCTTTCAGTATTTTTTACGTTTCAATGAGATTCCCCTTCATCCATCTGAAGTTAGACCCAAAGCCTTCAAACGCTCCTGATACATTAAGGTTTACATCCCCAGTTGCATTCTTGTCAACCTCCCCGGTAGCACACCCTTCCTTAGATACGAAGGCACGAAAATGCTCACAATAATGCAAATGGTGTCTGGCTCACACCTCAGCAGTACATCCTTGCTTTCATATCTCAGTCCTCTTGAAATGAATGCTAATATTCCACTTGCCTTCCTTTCAATGCTGATGCGACCTTCCACAGCTTTAGGCACTGCCAGAGGGATAAGATTAGAACAGAAAACTGGAGACTAAGCCCTGGCATTTGCTTGAAGTTCTGTGAGATCTTCTGCATCCACTCAAGAGAGCAGACTGAGCAGGTGACCAAGTGGATTATCTTTTGTTTCTGAAAGCTTCTCCATAGCACACTGTAGTACGGAAATACTTGAAATTATTAAAGTTGAAAGCTCAAAGTCAATGTTATTATCAGAGTACATATATGTCATCATATACCACCCTGAGATTCATTTTCCTGCTGGCATACTCAGCAAATATATAGAATAATAATGATAACAGGATCAAAGAAAGATCAACCAGAGTGCAGGAGACAACAAACTGTGGAAATGCAAATGTAAATAAATAGCAATAAATAATGAGAACATGAAATAATGAGATAAAGAGTCCTTAAAGTGAGATCATTAGTTGTGGGAACATTTTCAGTGATGGGGCAAGAGAGAGTAGTTATCCTCTTTTGTTCAAGAGCCTGATGGTTGAGGGTAGTGACTGTTCTTGAACCTGATGGTGTGAGTCCTGAGGCTCTTGTACCTTCTACCTGATGGCAGCAGCGTGACATGAGTATGGCCTTGGTGGTGGGGATCTCTGATGATGGATGCTGTTTTTCTGCGACGGCGTTTCATGTGGATGTGCTCAATGGTTGGGAGGGCTTCACCCATGATGTGCTGGGTCAAATCAACTACCTTTTGTCAGATCTTCTATTCAAGGGCACTGATGTTTCTATCCCAGGCTGTGATGCAGCCAGTCAATACACTCTCCACATCTATAGAAGTTTGTCAAAGTTTTAGATATCATGCTGAATCTCCGCAGACTCCTAAAGAAGCAGAGGTGCAGCCATGATTTCTTCACAATTGCACTTACGTGCGGGCCCAGAACTGTCAAATAATAACACCCAGGAATTTAAAGTTGCTAACCCTCTCCACCTCTGATCCTGGGATGAGGACAAAATAGGCGGAAGGAGAAGATGGCAGCACGCCACAGCACGCGCAGCTCTCCGGTGAAATGATACTGTTTCTGTTAAATAGGGGCTGTGGTCAATTCTGATTTGATGATGACAGACGTGAGAGGCTGAGGAACATCGGGAGAAACTTCTGAAATGCCCGGTTCGCTGCCGCTGCTACTGTGCGATCGAGAATCTCCAGGAGGGAAGGCCCCAAAATCCCCGGCTTTGCCTGCTGCTGGCGACTGAGGCTGAGGTCGAAACGTTCGGATAGAGATGGAGCTCGGTACTCGGGGTCGGAGAGCTGATCGGAGGCTCGAAGTTTTCAGACAACTCGGAGTCAGACTGTGGTCGGGCATGGCAGGGAGAGTTTTCTTCCTTCTCCCGTCTGCGTGAGATGTGGGACTGTCGAGAAACTTTGAACTTTTTTACTGAGCTCATGGCCTGTTCTTCATCAAGTTATGGTATTGGTGCACTGTTGTAACTACCTGTTATAATTATGTGGTTTTGTTAGTTTTTCAGTCTTGGTTTGTCTTGTGTTTTTGTGATATCACACCAGAGGAATATTGTATCATTTCTTAACGCATGCATTACTAAATGACAATAAAAGAGGACTGCATGTCTTCATAATCTGAATAATGGACCAGTCCTTCATATTACAGGGAATGCAGGAAAATGCTGTACGTACCCTTCATTGCCTTAAGTGGTACTTTGTTAATGAAAAGTATTGCTTTATGCCTCATGCAGTTGTTTCACTTATAAAGTTTATTTCTCATTACTTTCCAGCTGCAACCGAAGTTAGCTAATTAGATGCAGCTTTGTAATATGGTTGGGACTCACTTGGGTTCTGTATCCATTCCTTAATTGAATAAGCAAAGCGGCAAACAGCCCAAAGCCCTGGGATTCATTACTGCGTGCTATGTTGTACATAACGTTTAGCTGATTTTCTGCTTCAATTTATGGCTGGGAAAATCTCCAGGGCACTTTGACTCACTGTGCTGAATTCACCTCCACCCACCCCCATCATTATGCCACCACGTCAGATGTGAAAAACAGAATTAAGACATGCACCCCCCGGCTCTGTGTTTTTCTTTCGATTAGTTCCATGTTTTGGAAGTAGAAGAACATTTAAAAAACGCTATTACGAGGAAATCTGAAGATGCTGGAATTTCAAACAACACACATAAAAGTTGCTGGTGAACGCAGCAGGCCAGGCAGCACATATAGGAAGAGGTACAATTGACGTTTCAGGCCGAGACCCTTCGTCAGGACTAACTGAAAGAAGAGCTAGTAAGAGATTTGAAAGTGGGAGGGGGAGGGGGAGATCCGAGATGATGGGAGAAGACAGGAGGGAGAGGGATGGAGCCAAGAGCTGGATAGGTGATTGGCAAAAGGGATTTGAGAGGATCATGGGACGGGAGGCCAAGGGAGAAAGAAAGGGGGAGGGGGAAGCCCAGAGAATGGGCAAGGAGTATAGTGAAAGGGACAGAGGGAGAAAAAGGAGAGAAAAAAATTATTATAATAATAAATAAACAAACAAATAAATAAATAAACAGATAGATAGATAGATAGATAGATAAATAAATAGATAAATAACGGATGGGGTACGAAGGAGAGGTGGGGCATTAACGGAAGTTAGAGAAGCCAATGTTCATGCCATCAGGTTGGAGGCTACCCAGAGGGAATATAAGGTGTTGTTCCTCCAACCTGAGTGTGGCTTCATCTTGACGGTAGAGGAGGCCGTGGATAGACATATCAGAATGGGAATGAGATGTGGAATTAAAATGTGTGGCCACTGGGAGATCCTGCCTTCTCTGGCAGACAGAGCGTAGGTGTTCAGCGAAGCAGGATCTCCCAGTGGCCACACATTTTAATTCCACGTCTCATTCCCATTCTGACATGTCTACCCATGGCCTCCTCTACCGTCAAGATGAAGCCACACTCAGGTTGGAGGAACAACACCTTATATTCCATCTGGGTAGCCTCCAATCTGATAGCATGAACATTGACTTCTCAAACTTCCGTTCATGCCCCACCTCCCCTTCGTACCCCATCTATTATTTATCTGTTTATTTATTTGTTTGTTTGTTTATTTATTATTATAATAATTATTATTTTTTTCTCTCTCCTTTTTCTTCCTGCTACATTCACCAAAAAAATACTATTTCTTCTTTCTGAAACCCCATCTTTCCGTCATTCCAAAAATTTATACTGTTTTGCTACTAGTCGACATCATCTGCGTGTGATCTTTTCAAATACTTTTACTGGACACAGATGGTCTAGAAGCTTCTGGGGCCAGAGATCCAGGACACCTAAAATTAATGCCGCATGGGCTGACCCTCTGAGTACTAGAATATACCAACTATTGACTGATCAACTATGCCTGTGCCATGTTTGATATGCTAAGTGACAAATCAGTCTGATCTGCAAGTTTCCTTGAACTCAATCCTTGAAAAAGAGTTGATAGGTTGGGGGAACAGTTCAGTGATGGGGCAGGAGAAGCTGCAATCTCGAATATCCTCTCTTTCACTCTTGTGAGGATTTATTTTTAATTTTAAAGTGTTTCCAATATCACATTCACAAATCTGATATATTACCTTGTTTTTTTGGTAGGTCCAGAAAGTGCTGTTTTATTTCAGATGTCTAGCACCTGCAGTATTTTGCTGTAAGCCAAGTTACTTAATTTGAAAATTGATGAATTCTTGATGGTGGTTTGAAGATCACCTTGCGAATGTCACCTCAGAGATTGCTTACAGAATGCTTAAGAATTGGGGATTGTCATTATGGTCCTATATTTATAAAAAATGGGGTGTGGAGATAAAATGCGTAAAATCTGGAAATACAAAAGCCGATTTAAAAATTCTGTTTTCACTCACAGACGGCCAGATTGTACAGCTGATGGCTATGAAGTTCACGGATCTGAGGTAAATTAACAGAGCTGGAGTAAGTGAATAGATAAATGGTGGAAGAGGGCAGTGTGTGGGAGTGAAGTCTTTGGATGTTTACTTTTTGTTTATGGGACATGGGTGACAGCATTTAGTACCCATTCTCAAGTACCCTTGAAAAGGTGTGATGTGTCAATCCCTGGTACTGCTGTGGTCCATTGTGGTGGATATATATTTCCAGAGTGCCACTGGATTCAGCAACAGTGTAACCTGGATATTTTTCAAGGATTCAAAGAACAAGGATCAACTTTATTCGCCATATACATTTATATCTATTAGGAATTTGCCGTGGTGTGTTGGTCAGAGTGCAACATGTAACAAAAAGCAACATTCAACAATTATAAATAATATAATTATCCAAGCACATATCCAGGGTTACGGATCCCACTGCTTTGTGGGTATCTTCGGGAGAAGAGAAGGCTAAGGAGTAAACCCTACACAAATCCGGAGTGGAGCCCCTAAGGTGGTTGGATGACGTATCACATCACCTCTCGGCAGCTCCTGCAGCCAAGCTGATGCCAAATGTACTGCTTTGCGTTCCTTTGGACCGCATCTGCGAGGCCGAGAGGGGGATCTTGATGTCTGGGCAGCCCAGGATCTCCATATTCATCGCGTGCCCCAGATACCGGGCGCATCCACTGTCTACTTAGACAGACGGAGTCATGAATGACAAGAGCATTTATATAAAAAAATAAAGAACCACTGTATGTATAAATAAAAAACTAACGAATTTAGAGGTTAAAGGACAGATATGGAATAAAATATGCTTAGATAAATAAATCCCAGCATGTCCTACAATGTAACCATTTACACTGTAAGACATAGACTGCTGACAGCAGCTTGCCAGAGTCCTCTATCCTGGGCCAGTCTTTCAAGTTGTCCCCACGTGTGACCATCTTTGAAGCTCCTTCCTCTCCCAGGGATGACATCTATGAAGCTTCTGCTGGTGTTTCAGTAACTTTGGGATTTTACAGGGTAGAGTTGCTAGCCTCCATGTCCAACCCTCTTCCTTTTTCAGCAGGGCTTGGGACTGTCCTTGGCGATGTTACAATGTAGAAACATTATAACAAGTGGTTTGAAGTGTTTACAGTGCTGTGCGTTAACGGGAGAAATAGATATAAGGGAGCAGTGGGTGCTAACTAGAATGGTTGATCAGATTAACTGCCTGGGGTAAGAAACTTTTAAGGTGGCATGATTTTTTTGTTTTAATTGCCCTGTAGTGATTTCCAGAAGGGAGCATTTGGAAAAGGCAGTTTGCAGGGTGGGTAGTGTCTTTTTTTTAATTAGGTGCAATCGTGAACAATAGCCAGATCAGAAATGCTGATCAAGTCAACTAGTTCCCAAAGAGAACTCTGATAGGCCAATCAGATGGTTCACTGCTGCTCAGCGATAGAACACAAAAAAAATCATATGTACAATTAAGAGATGTTAAAAAATGGTAGAAATATTGGAGTCATGATGATCATGATGAAGTCTGCTGGAGAGAGACATTTATACACATGCTGACCTCCATAATTCAAAGAGATTGAAGGATAAGGTTGCAGGGTGACAAAACGTGGCAAGAATACTTGGAACTAAGAACTAATCTCTACCAGGAGAAAACAGCACCTGTTCTTTCCGCACTGTCCTCCAGCAGTTTAAGGACTAAGTTCAGCCGGAACATAACTCACAAGTGCTCTTGAAAGTCAGGTATTAACCCTACCTACCAACAACCAGGCATTGCCATCCTGGTCCCCTTCATGATTGGTTATGAAGAGGCATGTGACTTCCCTCCCAGAGATGGTAGGTGTTTGTGCACTCGACTCTTGAAGGCTTGGACCCCATCATCGCAGATGTTTCCAACCACAGCATCTGGAAGCAATAATTTTCTTGCCCATTTCTTTGCCCTGGACATATAATGCAAGCCCTGGACTGATGCCAAATGGCAGACAATGATGCAATGGCCTTTTGGTTTGAAGGGAGACCTGTTTGCAGTCTTCCTGAATTACGCCATACACACATAATTATTATAATGAGACTTCCTACTTTCTTTGTAAATAATTTATTTTTCAAATTTATATATTGCCTGTTGAGTTTTCAAGCCTGAGTAAGTCACGTCAACAGATGAGAGGAAAAGATTAATCAGGGTGCAAGATGGTGGAATATGATTGTAAGGATTCCAACCTCTAGCAATAACATTTCTTTATATCTAAGGCAAAGTGTAATAGACATTTAAAGCACATTTAATGTTATTTATTGTCCTTGATAGCTAGTCGCTGCTGAACTGAGTTAGTGACTTCATAAATGCAATCTCCATCGTAGTCAGGACAGATTCTTTGCATATTTTCATTGGTCAAAACAAACTCAAAAGATTAATATCTTTGTATATCTACACAGGACTGCTAGCTGCAGTTTGCAGATATTTCCACTAGATGGCTTCAGCCACGAAATACATGATGGTGTTTGTGTATTTATGCACGTTATTTCCTATCTGTACTTTAATCTCTAACCTTTTTATATAATTATTTATTCTTTACATTTGTTGAATCTTGCTGTTTCTTGTTGCATATTGCATGTAAATGTATATGGTGAATAAAGGTGATCCTTGATCCTTAATCAAAGATTAACTTTATTGGTCTTTCCTAGATTCTGTTATGGTTATTATTCTATTATGTATTATTGAGTACGCCCGCAAGAAAATTAATCTCAGGGTTGGTTATGAAGAGAGGAGAAGATGGCGGCGCGACGCAGCTCGCAGCAGCCACTCCGGTGGTGATGTCTGTTATTTGTCAAGTAGGGTGCCGTGCACAATCCTGATTTGATGGAGACGGACATGAGAGCACGGAGGAACACCTGGTGAAACTTCTGAAATGCCTGCTTCGCTGCCGCTGCTACTGTGTGGTGCAAAATCTCCAGAGGCGAAGGCCCCGAGTCCTCGGCTTTGCTTGTTGCTCGGTGTCCGGAGCAGGGTCGAAGCACTTGGCGGAGATGGTGCTCGGTGCTCCATGTCGAAGGGCTGGTCGGAGACTCGAAGTTTTCGGACGGACTCAGAGTCCGCTGCAGTCGGGTGCTTCCAATTGTGCTGCATCGGCAAGTTTACGGCGCTTGGAGGTTCATGGCAGGGAGAGTTTCTCCCTTCTACCGTCTGCGTGAGATGATGAGGCTATCGGGACTTTGAGACTTCTTTTTTTACCGTGCCCATGGTCTGCTCTTTATCAAATTACAGTATTGGTTTGCACTGTTGTAACTATATGTTATAATTATGTAGTTTTGTCAGTTTTAGTCTTGGTTTGTCCTGTTTTTCTTGTGATATCATTCTGAAGGACATTGTATCATTTTTTAATGCATGCAATTCTAAATAACAATAAACGAGGACTGAGTGTCCTCATAATCTAATCTAATCTAAATATAGTGGCATATATGTACTTTGATAGTACATTTCCTTTGAACTTGATCTTCAATGTGTATTGGTTTTGTTTGTAAATGTTATCTGTGAACATAGCCTGCAAGAAAATATCAAGCACAGTGATATAAACAGCCAGCTTGAAATGGTACATCATTCTGGGAGACATCAAATGGGAAAAATACTCAGTGGCTACTTTATTAGGTGCCTCCTGTACATAATAACGTGGTCAGAGAGTGTATGCTTTCAGTCTGCAACTGTAGCCCATCCAATTCAAGATTTGACGTGTGTGTGTGTGTGTGTGTGTTAGAGATGCTCTTCTGAACACCACTGTTGTAAAATGTGGCTGTCTGAGTCACTGCTGCCTTCCTGTCAGCAAGTACCAGATGGCCATTATCCTCTGACTTCTCTCATTGACAAAGCATTTTCACCCACAGAACTGTCACTCGCTGTATTTTATCTGGTTTTCACACTTTACTCTGAAAACTCTAGAGACTAGTGTGCGTCAATATCCTGGGGAATAAATTTTATTTGTTTAGTGATACTACGCAGAGACGGCCCTTCTGCAGTGCTACCCCAGCAACTCCTGACAACCCCAAATTAACATAATCACGGGACAATTTACAATGACAATGGACCTACCCAGTATATCTTTGGACTGCGGGAGGAAACCGAAGCACGGGGGGAAATACCACGCATTCCACGGGGAGGATGTACAGATTCCTTACAAATGACGCTGAGATTGGTTTCCCCTGCCCTTGGCCGTGATACTGTTGCGCTAAGTGCTATGCAACCGTGGTGCCCAAATTAGCAGTTTCTGAGATACTCAAACCACCTGGTTTGGCACCAACAATAATTCCACAGTCAAAGTCACTTAGATCACATTTGTTCTCCATTCTGATGTTTGGTCTGAATAACAACTGAACCTCTTGACCATGCCTGCATGCTTTTATGCATTGAGATACTGTCACCTGATTGACTGATTAGATACTTGCATTAACAAACAGATGTACAAGTGTATCTAATAAAGTGGCGATTGAGAGCATGTCCTTCATTATCAATTCTTACATCTTGCACCTTCTAACTCAAAGAGGCTGGTTTCTGCCTGCGCATTCTGGTGGGAATGATTAAAAGAAACCACACTGTTTCTACAACTGACTGATGGCAGTGGAAAAGGTTCATTCTGCCAGGGCCTTGATGGAAAATGACTCCCCAAAGTGTACAGGATATTTGTGTGGGAAAATATTACAAGAGAAAGCCTTTCCATTCTGCTTTCTTCTGGAAAGAAGTGAACATTTTGTCTTTTACCAGTTCTTAAATTTCCTGTCGTCAAACACTTGGCTGTGATTTGGTGCAAGGCTTCACACGGCTGATGAGAACATATTTCTTTTCAAAGCAGTCATCCACATGGGATTAGTATAGATTAATGCCATTGGAATGAAAGAAATCAATGAGTCATTTTGACAGGGTTTATGAATTAATATTGCTTCAAGTGTAATACTTCGAACAGGATCACAAGTCTGATTCCATGTCCACACTGAATCAGGCAGACTCACACAGTGAAATGATGTATTTGTTTATTAGACCATAAGACATAGGAACAAAATTAGACCATTCAGCCCATCAAGTCTGCTCCGCCATTCCATCATGGCTAATCCTGGATCCCACTCAACTCCATACAACTGCCTTCTCTCCATATCCATTGATGCCCTTGAACATTGAACTTTTAGAAAGTGCACTGCAGGAAGACAATTAAAGTTCAAAGACTGAGATGAAGTAGATGGGGAGATCAATGATTCAACTGTAGTATGTGAAAGGCCCCCCTCAAGAATCTGATGCCAGTGGAAAAGAAGCTGTCCTGGAACCTGATCTTCTCAAGCTTTTGAAGATTCAGGGTTCAAGATTGTTTAATATCATTTGCTGTGCACAAGAGTGGGGAAAATGAAATAATTGTAACCAAAATATCACAAAAGTTAAATAACATAATTATAATAACAAAAGCCACACAAAATAAATATAAATACCTAAGATAGCCTATATATATATATAGATTTATTGTATGCCTATAAAGTAATGCCAGGCTGCACATAAGGTGACGGATGTGAGATAATAAAGTGGTGGTGGAATTAGTAGGTGGAGGTGTTGATCAGCCTTACTGCTTGGGGAAAGTAACTCTTTTTCACTCCGGTGGTCCTGTTGTGGATGCACCCAGATGGGAGTGGGACAAGCAGTCTACGAGCAGGATGTGTGGAATTCTCCATGATATTACTGGTCTTTTTCTGACACCTTTCTGTACATGTGTCGTTGATCGCAGATAGGCTGGTGCCAGTGATGCATTAGGCAGTTTTGACTACCAGTTGTAGAGCCTTTCCATCTGCCGCTGTATAGTTTCTGTATCAAGCAGTAATGCAGCTTGTTAGGATGCTCTCTACTTTAGAATGACACGACTGTATATATGCAAAGACCAGCTTTCTTCGGCCTCCTCAGAAAATATTGTTAAGTTTTTACTGATTGTGCAGGATGTATTCTGGGACCATGAGAGATTGTGCGAGATGTGCACTGCTTGTAGCTTCCACTGTTGTTTCGTCAGTGTAAAGACGGGTGTGAGCGGTGCGTGCTCCCCTGAAATCGATAACCATCTTCTTTGTCTTGTTGACATTGAGGAAGATGTTATTTGCCTGGCTCCAGCCCTCGAGCTCTTCCACCTCCTCTCTGTAGGCCGCCTCATCGTTGTTAATGATGAGCCCCACCACTGTTGTGTCGTCGGTGAACTTGACAATGTGACTGCTCGGGTGTTTGGCCATTCAGTCATGTGTGAGCCGAGTGTTCGGCCCTGGGGGATATGTATGTACGTTCTTCCTGACGGGGGTTTAGAGTAGAAGAATGTCCAGGGTGGGAGGGGTCTTTGATTATGCTGGCGATTTTCCAGTGGCAGGTAGAAGTGCAGCCGGGGTAAATTGCAAGGCCCAACAAGCCTGCGCCGCCCAGTTATGCAGATGTAACCGATTAATTAACCTTTGGAATGTCAGAGGAAACAGGAGCACATGAAATAAACCCACCAGGTCATGGAGAGAATGCACAAGCTCCGAACAGACAGTAGCAGAATTGAACCTAGATCACTGGTGCTGTGATAGCGTTAAGCTAACGGCTACGCTAGCCTAGAATTGGCCTTCAGAATGCTATTGCTTTGGGTGGAGGCAAGTGGGATCCTGAAATCACGAAGTTGTACAAGTGTAGAACTTTCTTTCTTATTTAAACTATTTCAGTTTTGCTTGCTTAATGCAGAGATTGCTAAATTTAGTATGAAGGTGAAAGGTTAAAGTATTGTACGACTGACAAGTCTGCATTAATGGTGCACTTGTAGAAATTTCATGTAGCACACGCAAAATGCTTGAGGAACTCAACACGTCAGGCAATATCTATGGAGGGGAATAAACAATCGACATTTCAGGCCAAAATGTCAGGATTTGCGCGTAGTCTATGTAATACTGCTGTGTTGGCATATTTTTTCTTTGATGGAATTTGATTGGCCTCAGATCTCAAAACATTTCATCTAGTAATACCTTTACCACTGCTCTCTGGGAAGCATTCACAAATGCCAAACAAGAGAGGTTGGGTATTGTTTGAACTCCAAAGAGGCCGAACAAATTCTGAAGCTGGGTAGGGACCTCGTTTGAGAGATACATCGTGTACAGTTCTGGTCACCAAATTATAGGAAAGATGTCAACAAAATTGAGAGAGTACAGAGAAGATTTACTGGAATGTTACCTGCATTTCATCTCCTAAGTTACAGAGAAAGGTTGAACAAGTTGGGTCTTCATTCTTTGGAGCATAGAAGGTTGAGGGGGGACTTGATAGAGGTATTTAAAATTATGAGGGGTTAGATAGAGTTGACGTGGATAGGCTTTTCCATTGAGAGTGGGAGAGATTCAAACAAGAGGACGTGAGTTGAGAGTTAAAGGGCAAAAGTTTAGGGGTAACATGAGGGGGAACTTCTTTACTCGGAGAGTGGTAGCTGTGTGGAACGAGCTTCCAGCAGAAGTGGTTGAGGCAGGTTCGATGTTGTCATTTAAAGTTAAATTGGACAGCTATATGGACAGGTAAGGAATGGAGGGTTATAGGCTGAGTGCAGGTCGGTGGGACTAGGTGAGAGTAAGAGTTGGGCACGGACTATAGGGGCCGAGATGGCCTGTTTCCATGCTGTAATTGTTATATGGTTATATGATTATAACATTGGTTTCTCTCCAAGCTCCAAACATTCTTCTTCAATTCTCTTTTCCTCTCCACAGCTTGTTCTCCCTTTTTTAAGGGGAACCTTATAACTCACCTGTGATATCAAAGTCAAAGTAAATTTATTATCAAAGTGCTTATTTGAGACTCATTTTACTTCAGACATTTACAGGAAAATAAAGAAGTACAATAAAATTTATGAAAAATGACACACAACTACTGTGCAAGAGAACATGAACATAGAACATAGAAGAAGACAAATTGTACAAATAAAAAATACTGAGAACATGAGTTGCGTCCTTAGAAGTGAGTCCACAGGTTGTGGAACCAGTTCAGTGTTGAGGTGAGTGAAGTTATCCACACTGGTTCAGGAGTCTGATGGTTGTTCCTGAATCTGATAGTGTGGGCCCTAAGGTTCTTGCACTTCCTATCTGCTGGTAGTAACGAGAAGAGAGAATGGCCTGGACGACGGGTTTCCTTGATTAAAGATGTTGCTTTCTTGTGACTTGTGGCCGAGCTCCTCGTGGATGTGCTCAGTGGTGTCCGTGTTGGACTGGGCTGCATTCACCCATTTCTGCAGGCTTTTCCATTCCTGGGCACTGGTGTAAATGAGAATATTGGTTACCTGTTGCTCCGTCATCTTCAGCCTGCTCTTAGCTTTTGTCTGGCTACGTACATGAAGGGCCTTGGGATTTTAGTATGAAGAAGTTATACACGCACGCTGTTGTTACAGTCTCATTCACGTGTAGGAAAGTCTGTGATTGTGTTACTGGGTAAATAAATCCCGAGGTCTGGATTAGCAATATGAGTTCGAAGCCTTCAATACCAGCTGTGAAATGTAATAACTATTGAAATAAAAACTAGTTTTAGTAATGAGGAAATTAGAAGATTTCAGGACTAGGTTTTTAATGGCAACTTAAGAAGGAACCCTGCCAGGTTTATTTAATCTGACTAAAATATGACTCCAGGTCAAAAGCAATTTTTTGGCTTTTAAATGGCCAAGTAAGGCAAACCATTCAGGTCTATTTGCCACATACATATCAGAACATTGAAACATATATTGAATATTGCATCAATAGCCAACACGTGCTGGGGGCAGTCTACAGGTGTTGCCATGCTTCCAATGCCAACATAATATGCCCACAAGTTACCAACCCTAACCCATGTTCCCGATGTTGGGGGAGTACAGAACCAGAGGCCATAGTTTAAGAATAAGGGGTAGATAATTTAGGACGGAGTTGAGGAAAAACTTTTTCACACAGAGGGTTGTGGTTCTGTGGAATGCTCTGCCTCAGAAGGCAGTGAAGGCCAATTCTCTGGATTCTTTCAAGAAAGAGTTAGATAGAGCTCTTAAAGATAGTGGAGTGAAGGGATATGGGGAGAAGGCAGGAAAAGGGTACTGATTGTGGATGATCAGCCATGATCACAGTGAATGGTGGTGCTGGCTCGAAGGGCTGAATGGCCTACTCCTGCACCTATTGTCTATTGTCTATATGGCTTTTGGAAAGTTGAGGAAACTGGAGCACCTAGATGAAACCCACATGGTCATACGGAGGAGGTACAAACTCCTGATAGACTGTGGTGCAGTAACAGCGTAACACTACTGCCAAGCTATCGTGCTGCCCTAAACCATTTACGTGTATTGAGTGATGGCCGATTCGTCATAGCCTTGGCCGATGCTCAAATTCAAGTCATTTGATAGTAGATTTATGAAGGAGAGGGCTTTTAGCTTTACTGAAAATGATTTAAGTGCTGAAATATTATTTATTCAGAAATCTAGCATAGAACAGACCTTTCTGGCCCAATGGGCTGCATCACCTAGCAACTTACCGATGTAACTTAGCAAATGACAAATGGCTGAGTCCGTACTCAGGATTACCAGCTTCAGCTGAGAACAAATAAAAATTAACAATAATAATACTGAATAAGCAACAAATTTTGAAAAGGTTTGATGGAGGATCCTTGAAAATGTGTCCATAATTCGTGGGAACAGTTCAGTGATGGGCTAAGTGCAGTTACCTCCACTGGTTCAAGAACCTGATGGTTGAGGGGTAATAACTGTTTCTGAACTTGGTGGTGTGGATCCTGAGGCTCACGTACCTTCTTCCTGATGGCAGCAGCGAGAAGAGAGCATGGCCTGGGTGGTAGCGGTCCCTGATGTTGGATGTAGATTTCCTGCGACAGTGTAAATGTACTCAATGGTGGCAAGGCCTTTACCTGTGATTTAATTATAAAGACAAATTGATTTTGACTTTAACTTCTGTTTCTTTTATAGCTTTATGTTCAAGTGAAGAGTTGCTGTTCTTCATAGAACTTCTGAAGACTTGCTGAAAAGTTATTAGCTTGATAGCTGGCATTTGTTTAGTGATAATAAGAGTATATTCTGTTTTGAAGGGTAAGTCTTTTGACTTCGATGGGCTTTATTTTATTAACACACGAGATTCTGTGGATTCTTGAAATACAGAGCAATGTCCACAAAATGCTGAAGGAACTCAGCAGATCAGGCAGCATCCACAGAAGGGAATAAACAGTTGATGGTTTGGGCTGAGACACCTCATCAGGACTCATTATTACTTTATTAAACTAAGGTCTGAAAGAGCAGTGCAGAATTTAGAATTTGCTTTTGTGAAGTATGTAGGAGCAGGAACAAAGGCCAGATTAGAAAGGCTAAGTTATAAATTCATTACGGCTTAAAGCAAGTCGTTTGGAATATTCTACTCATCTATTACATTACTATTTTCCAGTTCTTATGCTGCCTTTTATAAAATATTAATGTTCTAAATTATTACCACATTGTAGAACAATGCTAACTCACCAGTCCATAGTTTACCTATCATTACTTTCTGCCCTGAATTTTAGTCCAACACTCTATGTGGAAGTAGTCTTTTAAACATCTCCAAGCTTGCACAGTTCATTAGGCACAAACTGAGGAATGGAAAATCCAGGTACTGTGCATATGAGTTTGTGTTTCAGGAGCAAGTGAATGATGCTTCTAAAATGTTTCCATTCAACAAGGAGGAGGCCATTTCGCCCACTGAATCCAAGTTACTCTTGGAGCAAAGGAACTTTTCCACCAATTTTTCTCTCACAGGAAAAACCCTCGCTGCTATCGAGCACGTTTACAATGAGCGCTGCCACAAGGAAGCAGCATCCATCTTGAATGACCCCAGGCTCTCTACGCAGTGCTGCCATCAGGAAGGAGGTACAGTACGTGAGCCTTAAATCCTACCCTTCAACCATCAGGCTCCTGAACCTCCATCGATAACTCCACTCACCTCAACGTCGTACTGATCACTGAACACAACCTATGGATTCACTTTCAAGGACATTACAGCTTGTGTTCTCAGTAATTTTTATTTGTTTATGTATTATTTGTTTTTCTTCATATTTGCATTGTTTTCTTTTGTTCATTGGTTGCTTGTCAGTCTTTTTGTGCATTTTTTCATTGCTTCCCCTGAATAGTAAGTTTACCGTCCTGGATACTGTTGGCGGGGACAACCGACCAGGTGTGAGCCACGGTGACAGGGCCTCTGGCACTGAGTCTGACCCTGTGGTGCAGAAGGGTGGGACGGAGAAGAGGAGAGCTGTCGTCATTGGAGACTCTGTAGTCAGGGGAGCAGACAGGAGAGTTTGTGGACCTGAGAAGGACACCCGCATGGTTTGTTGCCTCTCGGGTGCCAGGGTCCGGGATGTCTCTGACCGGGTGGACGACATCCTGGTACGAGAGGGAAAGCAACCAGAAGTCGTGATACATGTTGGCACCAACGACATAGGCAGGAAGAGGGATAAGGTCCTGAAGTGTGAGTTTCGGGAACTAGGCAGAAGGCTGAAGAACCTCAAGGGTGGCGTTCTCAGGATTGATGCCAGTGCTACGTGATAGTGATGGTAAGAATTGGAAGAGATGGCAGTTGAATGCGTGGCTGAGGAGTTGGTGCAGGGAGCAGGGTTTTAGATTTTTGGATCATTGGGATCTCTTCTGGGGAAGGTGGGACCTGTACAGATTGGATGAGTTGCACCTGAACTCGAGGGGGAGCAATATCCTTGCAGGTAGGTTTGCTAGCATGGTTCGGGAGGGTTTAAAATAATTTACAAAACGGATGGGACCCGGGGCGATAGAGCAGTGAAAGAAGTGCATGGAGTAAAGCCAGATCTAACGTACAGAGAGGCTTTGAGAAAGAGAAGCAGAATAAAGGGTGTAAAGGTAGGAAGTTAGAAGGGCTAAAGTGCGTGTTCTTCAATGCAAGAAGCATCAGGATGATGAACTGAGAGCTTGGATACATACATGGAATTATGATGTAGTGGCCATTACAGAGATTTGGCTGGCACCAGAGCAGGAATGGATTCTCAATATTCCTGGATTTCAGTGCTTTAAAAGGGATAGAGAGGGGGGAAGGGGAGGAGGGGTGGCATTACAGGTCAGGGATACTATTACAGCTACAGAAAGGGTGGGTAATGTAGCAGGATCCTCTTTTGAGTCAGTATGGATGGAAGTCAGGAACAGGAAGGGAGCAGTTACTCTATTGGGAGTATTCTATAGGCCCCTGGGTAGTAGCACAGATACCGATAAGCAGATTGGGAGGCAGATATTGGAAAGGTGCAAAAATTACAGGGTTGTTATCATGGGTGACTTTAACTTCCCTAATACTGATTGACACCTGATAGTTCTAAGGGTTTAGATGGGGCAGAGTTTGTTAAGTGTGTCCAGGATGGATTCCTGTCACAGTATGTTGACAGGTCGACTGGGGGAATGCCATACTAGATCTAGTATTAGATAATGAGCCGGGTCAGGTCACAGATCTCTCAGTGAGTGAGCATCTGGGGGACAGTGACCACCACTCCCTGGCCTTTAGCATTATCACGGAAAAGGATAGAATCAGAGAGGACAGGAAAATTTTTAATTGGGGAAGGGCAAATTATGAAGCTATAAGGCTAGAACTTGCAGGTGTGAATTGGGATGATGTTTTTGCAGGGAAATGTACTATGGACATGTGGTCGATGTTTAGAGATCTCTTGCAGGATGTTAGGGATAAATTTGTCCCGGTGAGGGAGATAAAGAATGGTAGGGTGAAGGAACCATGGGTGACAAGTGAGGTGGAAAATCTAGTCAGGTGGAAGAAGGCAACATACATGAGGTTTAGGAAACAAGGATCAGATGGGTCTATTGAGGAATATAGAGTAGCAAGAAAGGAGCTTAAGAAGGGGCTGAGAAGGCCTTGGCGAGGAGGATAAAGGAAAGCCCCAAGGCATTCTTCAATTATGTGAAGAACAAAAGGATGACAGGCGTGAAGGTAGGACCGATTAGAGATAAAGGTGGGAGGATATGCCTGGAGGCTATGGAAGTGAGCGAGGTCCTCAATGAATACCTCTCTTCGGTATTCACCAATGAGAGGGAACTTGATGACGGTGAGGACAATATGAGTGAGGTTGATGTTCTGGAGCATGTTGATATTAAGGGAGAGGAGGTGTTGGAGTTGTTAAAATACATTAGGACAGATAAGTCCCTGGGGCCTGTCAGAGCCCCAGGCTGCTCCACAAGGCGAGGGAAGAGACTGCTGAGCCTCTGGCTAGGACCTTTATGTCCTCGTTGTCTACGGGAATGGTACCGGAGGATTGGAGGGAGGCGAATGTTGTCCCATTGTTCAAAAAAGGTAGTAGGGATAGTCCGGGTAATTATAGACCAGTGAGCCTTACGTCTGTGGTGGGAAGGCTGTTGGAAAAGATTCTTAGAGATAGGATCTATAGGCATTTAGAGAATCATGGTCTGATCAGGGACAGTCAGCATGGCTTTATGAAGGGCAGATCGTGTCTATCAAGCCTAATAGAGTTCTTTGAGGAGGTGATCAGGCATATAGATGAGGGTAGTACAGTGGATGTGATCTATATGGATTTTAGTAAGGCATTTAACAAGGTTCCACATCGTAGGCTTATTCAGAAAGTCATAAGGCATGGGATCCAGGAAAGTTTGGCCAGGTGGATTCAGAATTGGCTTGCCTGCAGAAGGCAGAGGGTCGTGGTGCAGGGAATACATTCGGATCGGAGGGTTGTGACTAGTGGTGTCCCACAAGGATCGGTTCTGGGACCTCTACTTTTCATGATTTTTATTAACGACATGGATGTGGGGTAGAAGGGTGGGCTGGCAAGCTTGCAGACGACACAAAGGTTGGTGGTGTTGTAGATAGTGTAAAGGATTGTCGAAGATTGCAGAGAGACATTGATAGGATGCAGAAGTGGGCTGAGAAGTGGCAGGTGGAGTTCCACCCAGAGAAGTGTGAGGTGGTACACTTTAGAAGGACAAACTCCAAGGCAGAGTACAAAGTAAATGGCAGGATACTTGGTAGTGTGGAGGAGCAGAGGGATATGGGGGTACATGTACATAGATACCTAAAAGTTGTCTCACAGGTCGATAGGGTAGTTAAGAAAGTTTATGGGGTGTTAGCTTTCGTAAGTTGAGGGATAGAGTTTAAGAGTCACGAGGTAATGATGCAGCTCTATAAAACTCTGGTTAGGCCACACTTGGAGTACTGTGTCCAGTTCTGGTCGCCTCACTATAGGAAGGATGTGGAAGCATTGGAAAGAGTACAGAGGAGATTTACCACGATGCTGCCTGGTTTAGAGAGAATGGATTATGATCAGAGATTAAGGAAGCTAGGGCTTTACTCTTTGGAGAGAAGGAGGATGAGAGGAGACATGATAGAGGTATACAAGATATTAAGAGGAATAGATAGAGTGGATAGCCAGCACCTCTTCCCCAGGGCACCACTGCTCAATACAAGGGTTCATGGCTTTAAGGTAAGGGGTGGGAAGTTCAAGCACAATATTAGAGGGAAGTTTTTTATTCAGAGAGTGGTTGGTGCGTGGAATACACTGCCTGAGTCAGTGGTGGAGGTAGATATACTGGTGAAATTTATGCGACTACTCGACAGGTATAGGGAGGAATTTATGGTGGGGGGTTATATGGGAGGCAGCATTTGCAGGTCAGCACAACAATGTGGGCCGAAGGGCCTGTACTATGCTGTACTATTCTATGTTCTATGTGTACGTTCTATGTTCTACTGTATGCCTTTCTACTGTGAGTGCCTGCAAGAAAATGAATCTCAGCTTTGTAGATGGTGACATATGTATACTTTGGTAATAGATTTACTTTGAATTTAATCTATTCCTGTCAACAGCCACTTATGCCAGGGGCAATTTAATGTTGCTAATCACAACACAGAGACTCCACATGTACAGCGTTGGAGATTGTGATTTCAATGTTGAATGAATGAATGAAATTTATTTCGGTCAGTACAAACATATCAAAAAAAGCATCATTTTCAATGATGATTTCATAGGACAAAATTACAAAGAAAAAACATAGATATTCTTTAAAACAGACCAAAAGGGTGTCGGCTGAAGTTACAGCTTATTCCACCTACTCCTCCTGCTTATACAACATATTTGGCATCATCACATCAAAACAAAAAATTTCATAATCTTTTAACACAAAATCCAATTCCAAGTATCACTTACACTACTCCCATTCATTTTAAATCATGTATTTTATGTTTATTAAAGTATTTTTAAATATATTTTTTAAACTTGTTAAGCGTGGTGCATGTTTTTAAATTCTCACTACAACTGTTCCATAGATTCACCCCTCTGACTGAAATAGTGATTTTTTACATTTGTTCTTATCCTTTGATTTTGAAATATATATGTTCCTCTCAAATCATGTTAGCTTTCTCTCATTTTAAACAACCTTTGGATACGTTGTGGTAACTGTCTATTTCTAACTTTACACATAATTTGTATTATTTTAAAATCTATGAAATCTCTGAATTTTAAAGTGTTCAGTTGAATAAATAGTGGATTGGTTGGCTCATAATAACTTGTCTTATTTACAATTTGTATGATGTTCTTTTGGAGTAGAAAAATTGAGTTTGTATTTGTTTTGTATGCATTTCCCCATACCTCTACACAGCAAGTCATGTATGGGACTATAAGTGAACAGTATAATGTATACAAAGATTCCTGATTTAAGAAATCTTGCACTTTGTATAGTATTGCATAGATTGACATTTTTGCTTTGATGTAATTTATGTTGTTTCCAACTTAATTTATTATCACTCCTAAAAAATTTGTTTCAAATACCTTATCAATTTCAACATCTTTTATTCTCTTTACTATGAGTTTGGTACAGTTTCCAAATATTACAAATTTAGTTTTCATTAGCTTCAGTGATAATCAAACCATTTCTTTATAATTTTCAGTTCTTTCTTCACTGTTTCCAAAAGTTGTTTCAGATGTTTCCCCCTACAAGATATAGTTGTATCATCAGCAAATAATATATATTTTAATGTCTGAGGCCATACAGATATCCTTTATATACAAAATGAACAGTAATGGACCAAGCATTGAACCTTGTGGAACCCTACAAGTTACCCTCAAAAGTTTTGAATTCAAGTTGTCACAGTGGCAGGGGCATTGGGAGCAAGGGTGGACCCAAATGCAAGACACATCTTGTGAGGTTACTTAGATTTAGTTTATTGTTCGATACCAGGAGAGCTAGGCAGGAGCAGGAGTAGCGAACTGGACAAGGACTCAGGACTACTACTAGACTGGGACTAGGGGTCTGGGCTAGGACTCAGAATTGGATCCCAGAACTAGAGGAGACATGAAGAGGCTAGGGTATGGACTCCGAGCCAGAGACTGGGCAAGGACCCAGTACCTGGGTCTTGCCTCTGGCTCAGACCCCAGAACCAGGCAAGGACTTGACATGGACTAGGGAGAGGAGGAACATGTAACCATGGACACATACACAGAACACAAAGCCAGGACCCCTCCTTGGGAACAGGACATAGGGCTGGGACTCATGACCCCCTCAGGGCAACAGCAAGACAGCCTGACTTACCCCGCAGAGGCAAGAACAAGACAAGACAAATACCAAAGAACAACACAGTTCCTACCTAGCTCCAGCAAAAGAACAAGACCGAGGTGCAGGCGAGGGCTACAGACGAGGGTTAGAGGCAAGAGGGGCAGAGAAGGGATTCAGACGGCAGGGGGTTAGGACAGGAATCACAGACTGCCAGGGACAGGACATAACTAGGTACTCGGATGCCGCCAGGGCCAGGACATGGTACTTGGAACCTCTGGGTAGTGGCGAGCTCTAGACTCGGCCCAGGAACAGGAGACCACGGCTCCTGATTCTCTCCAGCAGGTTAACTGACGGACCCACCTTGATGAGGAACCTTTGCAGGCTCGCTTCGGCGAGATAACTAGACAGGGTTGCTCCAGTGAGGAAGGGCGGATTACCAGCACTCGCTTCGGCAGAGACTAGGCTTGCTCTGGCCAGATGACATCAGCACACCGTACCTTTGATGACTTTGCAGACACTCCCACCCCGAACGGCTGAAAGCCGGAGACTATAAACTACTGGTTCAGCCGAGCGTTAATTGCCTCTAATCTTCAAAGCCGAGAGACACGGGAAAACAGGGAATCAACAGTCCGGATCGTAACATAAACAAGGTAAATTTAAAGGGACCCCGATCCGGACCATGACAGTTGTTTATATGTACATACTGATACCTGTCTTCCAAATAACTACTTAACCAGTCATGTACCACCCCTCTAATACCATATCTTTCTAACTTTGTTGATAATATTTTATGGTCAATGGTGTCAAATGCTTTTTTTAGATCAAGGAATATTCCCACTGTGTATTCATTTCTTTCTATAGTGTTTGATATTTCTTCTACAAAATCTGTTAATGCTATTATAGTGGTTCTATTTTTCTGAAACCATATTGCTGTTCACAGAGTATATTATGATTTGTTATGAAATCATTTAAACTTCTTACAATTATTTTCCCAATATTTTGGAAAACTGTGAGAGCAAATAAACTGGTCTAGAATTTGAAAATACATGTTTATCTCCAGATTTGTGTATTGCAATGACCTTGGCTATTTTCATTTTATTGGGAAATTTTCCAGCAATCAAAGAAGGATTACAAATATAAGTCAGTTGTTTCACAACACAGTCAATCGTGTTTTTAATTAAATACATATCATCTCCATTCCAATCTGTTGATTTCATGCTCTTTGATTTATATACAATATCAATTATTTCTTTTTCCTCAGTTGCACTAATAAACATAGTGTAAGTGTTAATATTGATAATATTACTATTTACTCCATCTTTATTGCTGGGTTCAGTAATCGATTTAGCTAATTTAGTTCCCACATTAACAATCATTAAACCTACCTGCAACCAAATTAGTATCCTTTATTACCATATCATTGTTTGAATTAAAGTGTTTTTCTTTTATCCTTTTTAATAATTTCATTTAAAACTCTCCAAGTATTTTTACTATGTCTCATAATACTTGTTAACTTATTTTTATATATCTTTTATTTAATTTCAGCTTCCTTTGTTCTATTCTATTCTTATATAGTACATATTTCTTTTTACAAGCATTTTATATTCCCTTTGTTAACCAAGGCTTATCGATATACTTCTCTTTGTCAACTTTTTTAACTAGTGGGCAATGTTTATCATGCAAATTAGTTATTGCAGAAACAAATGCTTCATATGCTTCATCTATAATCATCTACATAGACTGTATTCCAATCCTGTTTAATTGACTCCAGAGATTTAATGGTACCTTTTGTTATATGTCGAATTAACCTACTAGTTTTAATTTCATTATTAATCATGATGCAGCTCTCAAAAGCTACAAAAACAAAGTAAATGTAATGCGTTGTAAGGTTTCACTGCTAATGTAATGGCCTCTCTGTAATGCTTCACTGCTAAGGTAATGGTTTCTCTGTAGCAGCAATGTTTGGGTTATGACTAGAGATAACGGGGGCTTTGGAACGTATGCTAGCCAATGAGAGGTACGTTGTTCTTTCTTGTGGGTCTGGGAGCAGGGATTTCATGGTCTTTTGTCGGCGAGAGATGAAGAGAGAAGACACGAATGGAAAAAGTTGGTAGATCGCTGGACAAAGTGGACTCGGAGCAAAGGTCCGATGGTCAGCGACAGTCGGAGAAGATCGGTGGGAGACGAATGGCTCCAACATGCACTTCAGACTGTTTCATTAAAATTGGCCGTTTTTCTTTTTATTTTCTTTACTAACCCTATAGTCAGATTAAGATTTATAAAGTTCATTCATTTAATTTGCATACTGTGTACTGTCTGATATTTTGTGGTTCAGATTTGTAACCGGGCAACACATCACACAGCATCCTCACAAGCGAGATTTTTCAGTTTGGCTGGGCCAGAGGCTGCCTTCCCCTAGACAAACGCATGCTGGCCAAACCTCAGCGTTACAAAAATTTATCATCACCACATTTTGCATCCCATTGAACATTCAGAAGCTAAACATACACAGACTGCATCATATCCCTGGGCCATCTTATAAAACATCTACAGCACATTACAGGCCCTTCAGCCCACAATGTTGTGCCAACCATGTAGCCTACTTTAGAAACTGCCCTACCGCGTAACCCTCTATGTTTCTGAGCTCCATGTACCTATCTAAGGGTCTATTAAAAGACCCTATTGTATCCACCTGCACCACCATTGCTGACAGTGCGTTCCATTCACCCACCACTCTGTGTGATGGAAGTTTAGGGAGAAGGCCAAAAGCAAGGGAATAACTTTCTTACACAAGAAATACTCACTTTTAAATTTGTTTAAAAGAACGTCTTACTTTGCATGACTGGCAGATTTAGTTCCTGATTCCTGAGTCACTAGGCTGAGTGGTCGGATATTAGTTTTATTAAGTACACAACTGATTGTTCCACGCACAATGTGAGGGCAAGTCGACTGCTTTCGCACCATGCCATTGGCTCCTGCCCCTCATAAATGTCCAGGTGCGTGATCATGGCTCTCTCCCACAGCACTGTTCAATTCATCATTTTAAACCAAGAACTGCAGGGAGAATTGGATTTGGTATGAGAGATAGCTTAGACACTTTGGCTATACTTAATTAAGGGTTTGAAAAGATTTGGTAAGCCACCAAAGGTTCTAGCAAATCTTTTTAAGAATGTACTGTGGAGAGCATTCTGACTGTCGCCACTTGGTATGAAGGCTCCAATGCATAGGATTGAACGAGGCTTCAGTAGGTCGTAAACTCAGCCGCCTTCATCACTGGGACAAGACTCCCATCTTCAAAGACATCTTCAACAGGCAATACCTCATGAAAGTGGCATCTATCATTAACGGCTTCTGGAAGAAGATATCCTCTGCGAAAAATGCTACTAAAGCTGATGTCCTCAAGACGAGTCATGAAGTAATCCCTTTCACTTCTTTTATGGCTTCTTTTTATTTCAGATGTGGTTTGGTTACTGTTAGAGCCTGTAATGTACATTCTTGTGGTGTGATTTTGGGCCGATCGGGCGATCTGGCGCTTAGCTGTCTCCGAGAGGGTTCCACGAGGCTGTGGTCAATGTGCACGCCATGGAGTACAGGAAGCCAGGAGACAGGTGCGGACCCATCTCTTGCTAATCTCGCCGATTAAAGCGTTGAGGAGGAGTGAAATAATCGAAGCGAGTGCGGAAGGTGAGTTAGTGTTCAGCGCTGTCTACCAGCCTCTCACTTGCTGCTGCCAGAGAAGGCGTCCGCATGTAGGTGCACCTGCAGCGAGGTGTCTGCAGTCGCGGCCACCGAGTGAAGGTTCTTGCACTCGAGTGATCTCTCTTTCCCTCAATGACATCAGTGGGTGGAGCTGGAGCAAGGTTAATCAATGTGGATTATGGATTTGGACTCTAATTCAGTTTTTAAGATGAGTTTTTTATGATTTGTTCTAGTTTCTATTTCTTGTTCTGTTCACTCCTCGTTTGTCACAACTACGGGGTGACTCTTGAATCAGGGCTGTCTGCAGATAATGAACACTGAGCTGAACTATACTGAAATATGCCTTTTGTGTTTTATATTCAGTGCTTTAATTGTTTTTTTGTTGAGGTTTGTGCGATTTTTTTGCACACTGTGGGAGGGAGTTTGATGTTTGACCTTTTTCTTTAGGCGGGTTGGTTCCATGGTTCTTTGTTTTGTGACTGTCTGTGGGGAAGACCAATTTAATACTATCAGGAAGGAGCAACAGGAGACTGTAGATCTTCACTATTTTAGGACAGCTTGTTCCTCTCCATCATCAGATTTCTGAGCAGATCTTGAAACCCCACTGAGCACTACCTCATTGTCCCTCTTCTGCACTACTTATTTTTTTTTGTAACTATTGGTAATTTTTACATCTTGCACTGCCATAAAACAACAAATTTCATGATATACAATACCGTGCAAAAGTCTTAGGCACCTATATACACAGTAGCTAAGGTGCCTAGGACTTTTGCACAGTATTGTATACTTTATACTTTATACTATATTGTCGCCAAACAATTGGTACTAGAACGTACAATCATCACAGCGATATTTGATTCTGCGCTTCGTGCTCCCTGGATTACAAATATTAAATATTAAAAATAGTGAAAATTAGTAAATATTAAAATTTTAAATTATAAATAATAAATAGAAAGTAGAAAAGGGAAAGTAAGGTAGTGCAAAAAAACTGAGATGCAGGTCTGGATATTTGGAGGGTACAGCCCAGATCCGGGTCAGGATCCGTTCAGCAGTCTTATCACAGTTGGAAAGAAGCTGTTCCTAAATCTGGCGGTACGAGTCTTCAAGCTCCTGAGCCTTCTCCCAGAGGGAAGAGGGATGAAAGGTGTGTTGGCTGGGTGGGTGGTGTCCTTGATTATCCTGGCAGCACTGCTCCGACAGGGTGCGGTGTAAAGTGAGTCCAAGGACAGAAGATTGGTTTGTGTGATGTGCTGCGCCGTGTTCACGATCTTCTGCAGCTTCTTCCGGTCTTGGACAGGACAATTTCTATACCAGGTTGTGATGCACCCTAGAAGAATGCTTTCTACGGTGCATCTATAAAAATTAGCAAGGGTTTTAGGGGACAGGCCAAATTTGTATTTGTCAATGTGGAGTGGAAAGCGAGTTTGGAAATCTGACAGGAGCAAACGATGTTGGGAATAGTGTGGGTGGAGCACTGCTTGAGGGGTGTGGAACAGGTGGCAGAGAAAGAGTGCCAGGGACAGGTTTTTGCACATGTGGAAACACTCCGAGCCCTAAGTCACCAAGCAAGGTCATTTGATTCCAAACAATTCTTTTAGTAATCATCACAGAATGTCTCTCTGGTGCTTCCCACTCCCTCCCCTCTCTCTTGCCTTTTTCCCAACCATGATCCCCCTCTCCCTGACCCTTTCCCACTCTCAGTCCACAATAGAGACCCACATCAGAATCTGGTTTATCATCACTTACATATGTCATGAAATTTGTTTTTTTTGTGTGTCAGTAGTACCATACAATACATAAGATTATTGCAGTACAGTGCAAAAGTTTTAGGCACCCTAGCTATATACAGTATGAGTGCCTAAGATTTTTGCTCAGTACTGTATGTCAGTGACAATAAACCTGATTCTGATTCTATATATTGTGAAAAATTTCTAGGTAAAGCTTTACTAATCACAGAAACTGAAAAGATCACAAAGAGAACATTGACTTTGACTGGAACGGCCATTGGAAGTACACAAGTCGTGTTGATCAGATACTCTCATAATTCATTTTCATTTAAACCTATGAGAGGAAGATGGTTGATAGTGTCCTTTTCCTGTAATCCCATTGCATCACTGTGAACATAGAACATAGAACATAGAGGTCTACGGCACATTACAGGCCCTTTGAACCACAATATTGTGCCGACCATGTAACCTACTCTAGAAACTGTGAACTTGGGTTCTTGTTTGAGCTGCTCTTTGGAATCAGCTAAAATGTTGTTCACAGTGTTAGATCATTCCAGGGTTTTGATGTGGGAACTCTACTATGAAAAACGTTCTCGTATCATAACGTCAGTCATCACCATCATCGTCATCTTTATGCGCCATGTTGTATGACATAGGTGATCCTGGTCTCATATCCATGATTGTTCTTGGCAATTTTTTTCTACAGAAGTGGCTTGCTATTACCTTCTCTGACAGTGTCTTTACTAGGTGGGTAACCCCAACCATTATCAATACTCTTCAGAGATTGTCTGCCTGACATCAGTACTCATTTAACTAGGACTTGTGATATGCACCAACTACTCAAAAGACCATCCACCAGCTGCTCCCATGGCTTCACATCATCCTGATCGCGGCTGGGGGGTGGGGGGGGGGTCGGGGTCTAAGTGGATGCTACACCTTGCCCAAGGGTGACCTGCAGGCTAGTGGAGGGAAGGAGCGCCTTACACCTTCTTTGGTAGAGACATATCTCCATCCCGCTACCCAAAGAGCATCAGTGGGAGGGAAATTAACCAGCTTATGTGTAAGAACATTTCATTCTGATAGAAGGTTACTAAAATATTAGTCAGAGGCTTTTTTTTTCAATTTATTTATTCATAAAGTTTTACTTGGTTCACATAGAACATAGAACATAGAATAGTACAGCACAGTACAGGCCCTTCAGCCCACAATGTTTTGCCGACCCTCAAATCCTGCCTCCCATATGAGCCCCCACCTTAAATTCCTCCATGTACCTGTCTAGTAGTCTCTTAAACTTCACTAGTGTATCTGCCTCCACCACTGACTCAGGCAGTGCATTCCACGCACCAACCACTCTCTGAGTAAAAAACCTTCCTCTAATATCCCCCTTGAACTTCCCACCCCTTACCTTAAAGCCATGTCCTCTTGTATTGAGCAGTGGTGCCCTGGGGAAGAGGTGCTGGCAATCCACTCTATCTATTCCCCTTATTATCTTGTACATCTTGATAGGGTTGATCATTTGTACATGAGTTTCTTGAGGCCTGATGGAAATGGGTGTGGATTTATGAGGCCCAATCTGAACCAGTATGGGCTGAAACAGCCAGATTTGGTTGAAATGGAGCAACGTGGCCAATGTAGAAATCTGGAATGTTGTGGCCAACTTTGGCTGATGTGTACAGCATAGACTGAACTGAGCGGAAACAACCAAACCTGGACTAATCCACAGTATTACAAAATGAAAAAGAGCACATTGGGTACAGGAATTGGGATGTTATGTTGAAGTTGCATAAGGCATTGGTAAGGCTGAACTCAGAGCATTGTGCACATTAATGCTCACCTTCCTGCAGGAAGGATATCAATAAATTTGAAATACTGCAGCAAAATTTGCAAGGATGCTGCTTGGTCTTGAGGAGCTCAGCTATACAAAAAGGTTGAATTGGATAGGACTTTATTCCTTGGAGCGCAGCAGATGGTGGAGACATCCCAAATTACAAGGAATATAGATAGGATGAATGCTTGAACCCTTTTTCCCCCATTCTGGGTGAGACTAGAACTAGAGGTCATAGGTTTAGTGTAAAGGCCAAAATATTTAAGCGGTATCTGAGGGAGACCTTCTTTATTCAGAGGGTAGTGTGAGTGTGGAACTAGCTACCAGCAGAAGTGATAGATTCGGGTACAATTGTAACATTTAAGAGACGTTTGGATAGCTATGTGGATGGAAAGGATAGGGAGGGATATGGTCCAGATGGGACCAGGCAAAAAATCAGGTCAGCATAGATGAGATGGGCTGTATCTGAGCTGTTGTTCTCTACAACTCTAACACAAAAAGTAATCACAGTGACGGCCATTTGGTAAACTGCTCCACGTCTCCTTCCACCATGTCAGCTAAACCCATCAATGTGATGGAGACACAGGAGACTACAGATTCAGGAATGTGGAGCTACTGTCTGCGGAAGGAACTCAGCAGGCCAATCAAGGTTCAAAGTACATTTATTATCAAGGCATGTATGCAGTGTATAACCCTGAGATTCATCTTTCCACGGACAGCCATGAAACAAAGAAACACCATAAAACCTAATCAAAGAAAACATCAAACGCTCAATGCTCCAAAAAAAAAAAAACAACAAATCGTGCAAACAGCAAACAAAAAAGAGTGAAAAGCACAGAATATAAAACATCAAGCCACAGAGTCATTGAAACACCCTAGGAATGTTCAGTTTACTTCAGTTCAGTTCAATTTAGAGTTGTGTTGTTCATTGATTGCAGGCTGTAGAACCAGTCCACCCTGTGTTGTCCACTCGTGCCATCTTCTTCATTAAGCCAGAATTGACACGGGTTTCAACCCAAAACATTGACAATTCCCTTCCACCCACAGATAGTGCTCAATCTGCTGAATTCCTCCAGCAGATTGTTGGACAATCAATATAACCTTTTATCATCTCTATCATGTTTATCCAGCTCTGCTGTAAATGCATCTTTGTTGTTTTCCTCAAACTTATCATGAAGTTGCAAGTTCGATATTCACACCATTCCTTCCTGCCAGATTCTTGATTAGATTGATATACTTCTGACTCCAGATCCTTGATCCCATCTACAAGTTGAAATAAATTTGCATTTACTCTATCAAACCCTTTCACCAATGTCTTCTCAAAGTTCAAGGTAAATTTATTATTAAAGTATGTACAGTATATGTCACCATAGACTACCCTGAAATTCATTTTCTTGCAGGCATTTACAGTAGATCAAAAGAAGCACAACAGAATAAATGAAAAACTACACACAAACAAAGATGGACAAATAACTCACGTGCATAAGGAGAAAAACTGTGCAATTCCAAAATTAAATAAATAAATAATATTGAAAGTATGCGTATAGAGTCCTTGAAAGTGAGTCCATAGATTGTGGAACAGTCATGGAGCACTATGACACAGAAACAGGCCCTTTGGCCCATCTAGTCCGTGCTGCCTGGTCCCATCCACCTACACCAAATGATTTTGACAAGCTAAAACTCACCTGTAACATAGAGGCAGACCTCCCAGATCCAAATACATTTGAATACTTACTTTTTTAGAGATGTGAGAAACCATTTTAGTCCCAGAGGTAACTAGTGACAAATGAAATTCGAGATTGTTTATTGACATTCTTCAGTACACGAGGGCAAAGGGGAACAAACTAATTGTTTCTCCAGATCTAATGCAACATTAACGGATGCAATAAGAATAAAAACACAATAAATATAAAAATAAAGGCAATTGTATAAAATACAATGTACATCTAACTGTTGAGTGTGGCCGGATATTTAGCACGTAAGATTAGCTTAAATGTAGACACTTAGTGGCCACCCTATTAGGTACACCTATGCACTTGCTTTTTAATGCAAATATCCAATCAGCAATCATGTGGCAGCAATTTGGTGCATAAAAGCATGCAGGCATTGTCAAGAGGTACAGTTGTTCTTCAGACCAAATATCAGATTGGGAAAGAGGTGTGATCTAAGTGACTTTGACTATGAAATGATTGTTGGTGCCAAAAGGGTGGTTTGGGTATCTCAGAAACTGTCGACCTCCTGAGATTGTCACACAGAACAGTCTCTAGAGTTTACAGAGAAAAGTACAAAAAACAAAAAAAATCCAGTGAGCAGCAGTTCTGTGAGTGAATGAGAGAGGTCAGAGGCATATGGCCAGACTGGTTCAAGCTGACAGGAAGGTAACAGGAACTCAAATAACCAGTTATTAGAAAAGTGATGTGCAGAAGAGCATCTCTGAACACACAACACATCGAACTTTGAAGAGGATGGGCTGCAGCAGCAGAAGGCCATGCTGGACTTCACTGCGGTACCTAATAAAGTGGCCACCGAGTTTATGTATGTAAACTGGTGCAGGAGTATCTGAACATAAGGTGACTCTGACAGGAAATGACAAAGAGACTATTGGCAAGAGGAACTCTACAGAATAGCAGTGGGACATACAAAGCCATTGTAGAGTACTGATTGTGCCAGTGTAGGCACGAGAAGTGGAGTGTAGCATAAAATGACAGGGTATGAATTAATTAGAACAGGGAGTAGGAAGGGGTGAAGAGAGCCTCTCTCACTAATTGTTCCAGGGAAAAAAAATATCTACAGTTCCTTTCTTGCCTCACCACATCTAATTGTTCCTTAAATATTTCCAGAGTTTTCCCCAGCCTGATTTCAGAGAACAGCTGGCTGATAGACATTCATTTATATTATTTCTTTATTAGGTCATTTTTTTAAAAAAAGAACATTATTATTCTCTGTTATAACGCCAATTGCTGTCCTCGTGGAGATTCAATGTTTAGGAATGCAGTCTAAACATCTGGTTTGGAGACCCCACCAGACTACAAAGAAATGGGTGATATATCATTCAGAAATTTGCATACACTCCTACAAAATATACATAATTTAGTTGGTCTTGAATTCGAAGAGTCATGAAAAGAGAAAAAGAATGTATTAATCACATAGTGCATCCGTATGTAAACCACAGATTATGTAACCCTGCTATATATCCAATCCACATGAGCCTCCTCTTTCCCTCCTTTGTCAAAACTATCAACACATTCTATACTCAGCTGTCCCTTGTATGAGAAAAGCGTGCTTTCTTTTGAATGTATCAATATTATTCAAATTGCCAACTCATGAAGATCAGTCCATTCTACAGCTTTATCTAATGTTCTTTTTATATACAATGACACTTGTGTTAACTGATAGAAAATAACTTCAGAATTGGTGTAAATACAGATTGTCCTCATCTTCTGAAGCAGATAATTTCTTCTACATGCAAATACATTAGATTATGAAGACACGTAGTCCCCTTTTATTGTCATTTAGTAATACATGCATTAAGAAATGATACATTATTTCCTCCGGTGTAATATTACAAAACACAGGACAAACCAAGACTGAGAAAACTGACAAAACCTCATAACTATACATATAGTTACAAACAGTGTAACAATACCATAACTTGATGAAGAAAGTCCGTGAGCACAGTAAAGTTCAAAGTTTCTCAAATATCCCACATCTCATGCAGACGGGAGAAGGAAGAAAAACTCTCCCTGCCATGCTGACCACAATCCGACTCTGAGTCATCCAAAAACTTCGAGCTCTGATCAGCTCTCCGACACCGAGTACTGAGCGCCATCTCTGTCCAAGTAATTCAACCTCCTTCTCCGTTGCCAAAAGCAGGCAAGGCCGGGGATTTTGAGGCCTACCCTCCGAAAGATTCCCGACCACACAGTAATGACAGCAGCGAACGGGCGTTTCAGAAATATCTCCAGATGTTCATCTGTGCTTTCACATCCATTCTCCATCAAATCAGAATTGTCCACGGCCCCAATTTAACAGATACGACATCATTTTTCATCGGAGAGCTGCGCACGCGCAGTGCGCTGCCATCTTCTCCTCCCACCGAATATTGCTAACTCTACTTGAAAGAATTCCTGGAGTTTTAATCACATGATCTCATTTCTCCAAACACATCACTGCTGTCTTCCTGTCCTCCCCACCCAACACTTACAACAAATTGGAGAATAGACAAGCTCTTCAATACTTGATTGGGTGCTTCTTGGTTGTTGGACAAATTATCTTCCCCTCTCTTCGCTGATCATTTTTACGACTAAGTACCGAAAAAATGGAAAC